>NC_135232.1:1089725379-1090030796 GCF_051348905.1 Ranitomeya variabilis
CAATGTTAAAGATAGGTACGCAGGACGCATGCAGAAGTATACGGAAGTAGGCGGGGCTTAGCGGAGGACGTACGCAGCTCTCCGCAAAGCCCCCGATGCGAACTTAGCCTTACCGGATACTATTGATGGTTGGTGAAAAACTTCACTCGAATTGTTAATCCGCTGCTGGAATTGTTGAAGGGAGTACCATCCAGCGCCAAAAATAGGACAATCCAATGGGGAGATAGCCAGGAAGAACTTTCCGAGCCCTAAAAATGGCCCTGAACGAAGCACCCACACTGGCCTATGCAGACTTCTCTCAACCGTTCATGCTCCACACCGATGGAAGTCTACATGGACTAGGAGCTGTATTGTCGCAGCTGCAGGACAGGAAAGAGCGAGTGATTGCTTATGCGAGCCGGTCTCTTCACAACTCTGAACGAAATCCAGATAATTACAGCTCTTTCAAGCCGGAACTGCTGGCTTTACTGTGGGCAATGACCGAAAAATTCGCTGAGTACCTGTCCGGGTCTGAAGTCCTCATACGCACTGATAACAATCTTCTGGCCCACCTGGAAAATGTGAAACTGGGGGCTCTGGAGCAGAGATGGGTGGCCCGTATGGCAAAGTACCGATACAAGATCGCATATCGGAGAAGAGCTGAGAATACGCATGCTGATGCTCTATCCAGAGTGACTCACGAGCGACCTGGGCGTAATTGGGATGAAGAGCTGGAGGCTGAAGAGATCCCTGGGTTTCGGAACCCCGCTAGGACGTTGGCGGCAACACAGGGACAGATCGGAGAGGCGTCCGGAGAACACACCCTCGGACGACTCCGTGATGACTGGGCCCGGCTTCAGCAAGAAGCAAAGCCCCCGATGTGAACTTAGCCTTACCGGATACTATTGATGGTTGGTGAAAAACTTCACTCGAATTGTTAATCCGCTGCTGGAATTGTTGAAGGGAGTACCAGCTGGAGGCTGAAGAGATCCCTGGGTTTCGGAACCCCGCTAGGACGTTGGCGGCAACACAGGGACAGATCGGAGTGGCGTCCGGAGAACACACCCTCGGACGACTCCGTGATGACTGGGCCCGGCTTCAGCAAGAGGAAGGGGAACTCGCTCGGTTGAGGAAGTGGGTGGCCTTGAAGTAACTTCCCAGCTAAGAAGAGAGGGAGGCCCTGTCCCTGGGAACACTGCAGATCCTACGGCAATGGGAGAGGCTCCAGTTAGAAGATGGCTTGTTGTACTGGAAAGTGCAGCTGGCACGAGTGTTGGGAATCACCTGGCAAGTGGTGCTTCCCAAAAAACTGATTAGTGAGGTGGCCACCGAAGCTCATGAGGGGGCCCACTTTGGCCCGGAAAAGACATTCCAGTGGCTGCAGAAGTTGGTCTATCATCCTCGGCTAAAGACTGCAGTAGATGAAGCTCGTCACGGGTGCAGGAACTGCGAACTGGCCAAGCCTCCACAACAGAGGGCCCCTAAGCAGACCATTGTGATTTCTGCTCCCCTAGAGGTATTGATGATTGAATACTTGACTATGGGTCCAGCTCACCTAGGATATGTGTTACCACCTCGCGGTCCGGGGTACCCACTTTCTCTTCCCCGCCTGCTCATACCTCTTCTGGTCCTGTCCTGAGCCAGCAGGGTCACGCTCCGGTCGTCCGCCGGCGCTCCGGGGTCCGTCCCTGCAGACATGCTGCCCGGGTCCTTGCTCCCATGTCTGCTGCACTTCCTCCTTCCTCTTCCTCTCCTAGGGAGTGCATAGGGGGCAGGCAGGCGAGCTCTCTGGCTTCTTAAAGGGCCAGCCCCTCTCCACTCACTGCCCCTCCTCCCGGCCTATCACCTGAGGCTGGAGGTATATAAGGATCTCAGTCACTCCTGGACGCCGCCTGGGCAACTTCTATTATCCTGAAGTCTCTGCTCCAGGTCTTGTCTAGCTAGGCTTACCAGTCCTATTTGCCTGTCTTACTCTGTTTACCTTTTTCCCTAGGATCGTGTCTCGTCTTCTTGGCATCCTGAGTCCCGTATCCAGTGCGGTTCCCTGCAGTCTTCAGCCTGCTTCCAAGTTCCTCATTCTGCCCCGTTTTTGTCCGTTCATTTCTTCCCAACCTCCTAGGTCGGTTTAACACAGGTTTCTGCTTCATCGGACCCTCTATTGGAGGTCAAGGGGAAATCCCTGTATAGGGGTCACTCCAAGCCTTGGACTCCTTAGAGGCACCCTGGTGTTTTGGTCCTGTGGCCTTCCTTTGGGGTCTCCCCTAGTATATTTGTATTTCTTACAATAAAGCTTTTGAACCTGCTTCCCTGGTCTGGCTTTCCCTTCCTGGTATCAGCAACCGCTGTATTTGCGGTCCAGTGGGTCCACCCAATTGATCCTTCGGTAGGGCGTGACAGATTTTGCCCAGGCCATGGACCCCGCTGATGCCAGGTTCGATGCTCAGAGGGAGCTCGCTAGTCTCCGCCAGAGCCAGGAACAGCTTATTGCGTTCATGCGGACCCTTGAGGCCCGTCTAAGTTCCCCTCAGGGGGTGGATGCATCTTACGCCTCTCATCTTGCAGATCTCCATCAGGAGCTGGATCAACAAGGACGAATGCAGACCCAGATGCTGGATTACATGACGTCTGTGGACGAGCGGCTCTCGAATCTGCAGCGGTCTCCTTCTGCCCCGGTTGCTGCATCCGTGTTGAGTTCCGGTGCCGTAGGAGGCGTCTTCTCTTCCCCTCGTCTCTGCAAACCCACCAGGTACTCTGGGGATCCAAAAATGTGCAGGGGTTTTATCAACCAATGCCAGCTGCATTTCAGGCTTCTCCCTCATCAATACCCTACGGATGTGGCGAAAGTGGCCTTTCTGGCATCACACCTGGAGGGCGAGGCCTTGGCCTGGTTCAACCCACTACTGGAGAGAGAGGACCCCATTGTTTCCAATTTGCGGGCCTTCTTGGACACCTTCCGGAAGATCTTTGATGAGCCAGGTCGGGTGGCTTCTGCCACGGAGGAGTTGTTCAACTTACAGCAAGGTACTCTGTCGGTTGGCCAATACGCCATACAGTTTCGCACTTTGGCTTCTGAGCTTCGCTGGTCTGACGAGCCCCTGATCGGTGTCTTCCGGAGAGGGTTATCCAGTCGCCTGAAGGATGAGCTCGCCGTACGAGATCTTCCCGGTACCCTCGACGAATACATCTCCCTTGCCGTCCGGACAGATCGCCGCCTACAAGAACGCACCAAGGAGAGAACCCAGGAGAGAAGACCACCTCGATTGGCACCCTCTTTTCAGAGGCCTCTGTTACCAGGTAACACTTCATCTGCTGAAGCACCCGAACCCATGGAGGTGGATCGTCTCCGGCTGAGTCCCCGGGAGCGTGAGGAGAGAGTCGCCCGGAGGTTGTGTCTCTATTGTGGTGGCTCCAACCATTTTCGCCGGCAATGTCCCAGAAGACCGGAAAACTCCTCCACCTAGGACAGGTAAGAGAGGCCATCCTAGGTGAGAGTGATACGTCTCAACCGTTAACTGTTTCCATACAGGTGAAGGTCGGTGACAGGCGATTCTCAGAGTTGGCGTATTTGGACTCAGGATCTGCAGGTAACTTTATTCAGCGAGACATGGCTCTCCGCCTCGGCATTCCTATACACCCCCTGCAGCATCCCCGCATCATCACCACCATAGACGGGAGACCCCTACAAGATTCCGTTGAGGGCATTACCAGTGAGGTGGAGCTTCAGATCGGAGCTCTCCATGCTGAGAAGATTGCCTTTTACGTGCTACCCACTCTCTCCCCGCCTTTCTTGCTCGGTCTGCCATGGCTGCGTACGCATGAGCCAGTCATAGACTGGCATAATGGGGAGGTCCAGCGTTGGGGTTCGGCCTGCCATAGCCGTTGCCTGCTGTCCGTCCGGCCTATCCGTTTGCCTCCCTCACCTACGTCCTTGCCCGGATTTCCGGAGGCCTACTTGGCATATGCGGATGTCTTCGATAAACGAGAAGCAGAGGTCTTGCCCCCGCACAAGCCTTATGATTGTCCCATCGATTTGGTTCCAGGTGCTTCTTTTCCTACAGGACGAATCTATCCTCTGTCCCCTGCTGAGACTCAGGCGATGTCAGAATACGTCACAGACAGCTTGGCCCGGGGATTCATCCAGAGGTCCACATCCCCTGTGGGAGCCGGGTTCTTCTATGTGAAAAAGAAGGATGGGTCTTTGCGTCCTTGCATTGACTACCGCGGATTAAATGCTATCACGGTAAAAAATAAGTACCCACTACCTCTTATACCAGAACTCTTCGATCGGCTCCGGGGAGCCTGGATCTTCACCAAGCTGGACCTGCGAGGGGCTTACAACCTAGTCCGCATCCGGGCCGGTGACGAGTGGAAAACCGCCTTCAACACCCGTGATGGTCACTTCGAGTACCGGGTGATGCCCTTTGGACTGTGCAACGCACCAGCCGTTTACCAGGAGTTCGTGAACGACGTCTTCCGTGACATGCTGTACGTACAGTGGGGCAAAAAAGTATTTAGTCAGTCAGCAATAGTGCAAGTTCCACCACTTAAAAAGATGAGAGGCGTCTGTAATTTACATCATAGGTAGACCTCAACTATTGGAGACAAACTGAGAAAAAAAAATCCAGAAAATCACATTGTCTGTTTTTTTATTATTTTATTTGCATTTTATGGTGGAAAATAAGTATTTGGTCAGAAACAAAATTTCATCTCAATACTTTGTAATATATCCTTTGTTGGCAATGACAGAGGTCAAATGTTTTCTGTAAGTCTTCACAAGGTTGCCACACACTGTTGTTGGTATGTTGGCCCATTCCTCCATGCAGATCTCCTCTAGAGCAGTGATGTTTTTGGCTTTTCGCTTGGCAACACAGACTTTCAACTCCCTCCAAAGGTTTTCTATAGGGTTGAGATCTGGAGACTGGCTAGGCCACTCCAGGACCTTGAAATGCTTCTTACGAAGCCACTCCTTCATTGCCCTGGCGGTGTGCTTTGGATCATTGTCATGTTGAAAGACCCAGCCACGTTTCATCTTCAATGCCCTTGCTGATGGAAGGAGGTTTGCACTCAAAATCTCACGATACATGGCCCCATTCATTCTTTCATGTACCCGGATCAGTCGTCCTGGCCCCTTTGCAGAGAAACAGCCCCAAAGCATGATGTTTCCACCACCATGCTTTACAGTAGGTATGGTGTTTGATGGATGCAACTCAGTATTATTTTTCCTCCAAACACGACAAGTTGTGTTTCTACCAAACAGTTCCAGTTTGGTTTCATCAGACCATAGGACATTCTCCCAAAACTCCTCTGGATCATCCAAATGCTCTCTAGCAAACTTCAGACGGGCCCGGACATGTACTGGCTTAAGCAGTGGGACACGTCTGGCACTGCAGGATCTGAGTCCATGGTGGCGTAGTGTGTTACTTATGGTAGGCCTTGTTACATTGGTCCCAGCTCTCTGCAGTTCATTCACTAGGTCCCCCCGCGTGGTTCTGGGATTTTTGCTCACCGTTCTTGTGATCATTCTGACCCCACGGGGTGGGATTTTGCGTGGAGCCCCAGATCGAGGGAGATTATCAGTGGTCTTGCATGTCTTCCATTTTCTAATTATTGCTCCCACTGTTGATTTCTTCACTCCAAGCTGGTTGGCTATTGCAGATTCAGTCTTCCCAGCCTGGTGCAGGGCTACAATTTTGTTTCTGGTGTCCTTTGACAGCTCTTTGGTCTTCACCATAGTGGAGTTTGGAGTCAGACTGTTTGAGGGTGTGCACAGGTGTCTTTTTATACTGATAACAAGTTTAAACAGGTGCCATTACTACAGGTAATGAGTGGAGGAAAGAGGAGACTCTTAAAGAAGAAGTTACAGGTCTGTGAGAGCCAGAAATCTTGATTGTTTGTTTCTGACCAAATACTTATTTTCCACCATAAAATGCAAATAAAATGATAAAAAAAACAGACAATGTGATTTTCTGGATTTTTTTTTCTCAGTTTGTCTCCCATAGTTGAGGTCTACCTATGATGTAAATTACAGACGCCTCTCATCTTTTTAAGTGGTGGAACTTGCACTATTGCTGACTGACTAAATACTTTTTTGCCCCACTGTATGTGTAGTGGTATACCTGGATGACATCTTGGTTTTCTCCCCAGACCTACCCACACACAGAAGAGACGTCCGACGAGTTCTCCTTCGATTACGGGAGAATCGCTTGTATGCCAAGTATGAGAAATGCCACTTTGAGCGGTCTTCTCTGCCGTTCCTTGGATACATCGTCTCTGACTCTGGGCTGGAGATGGATCCTGACAAGGTGTCGGCCATCATGAACTGGCCTCGGCCGGTCGGGATCAAAGCCATCCAGCGGTTCGTAGGATTCGCCAACTACTACCGGCAGTTTATCCAGCACTTCTCGGATCTGGTCAAGCCTCTCACAGGACTCACACACAAGGGAGTACCTGCTAATGGATGGACTCCAGAGGCCGAGTGTTCTTTCCAGGCACTCAAACGGGCCTTCTCCTCTGCACCAGCCCTGCACAGGCCCGTTGCGGAGAAGCAGTTCTTTCTGGAGGTGGACGCATCCTCCACAGGTGCCGGGGCCGTCCTCACGCAGAAAGCCGCCTCCGGACGTATGGTTTCTTGCGGCTTCTTTTCGAAGGCCTTTACCCCCTGTGAGCGGAACTACTCCATTGGTGACCGTGAGTTGCTTGCCATCAAGATGGCCTTGGAGGAGTGGCGTTACCTCCTAGAGGGCGCGGTGCACCCAGTGGTGATCTACACCGACCACAAGAACTTAGCCTATCTCCAGTCTGCCCAGAGGCTCAATCCTCGCCAGGCCCGTTGGTCTTTATTCTTTGCTCGGTTTGACTACCGTCTTCATTTTCGTCCCGCAGATAAGAATATCAAGGCTGACGCCCTTTCCCGGTCTTTTCTTACCAACGATCAGGAGGAGGAACCTCGTCCCATCATCGATCCATCCAAGGTGATCATGGTTGCACCGCTTCTACTGTCGCAGGTACCTCCTGGTAAGACGCTGGTTCCCGAACAGAATCGAGAACGCGTCCTTCGCTGGGGACATTCCTCCTTACTAGCCGGTCACGCGGGTCTGACAAAGACTCTACAGTTGATCGGTCGGCACTACTGGTGGCCTGGGATGCGTCAAGAGGTGTCAGACTACGTCTCTGCCTGTTCTTCCTGTGCCCGCAACAAGACCCCCAAACGGCTTCCCGCCGGTCAACTCTTGCCCTTGCCTATACCATCAAAAACCATGGCAACACATTGCGATGGACTTCATCACGGATCTCCCTGCATCCTCCGGGAATACTGTCATCTGGGTCGTGGTGGACAGATTTTCCAAGATGAGTCACTTCGTTTCTCTGCCTGGTCTTCCTTCGGCACCCAAGCTGGCCGAGTTGTTTGTTCAACATATCCTCCAGTTGCATGGTTTACCCTCCAACATTGTTTCCGATAGGGGAGTACAATTCGTGTCCCAATTCTGGCGGTCTCTCTGCAGGAAACTCGATATTGCCTTGGACTTCTCTTCGGCTTATCATCCACAGTCTAACGGACAGGTGGAACAGGTAAACCAGGTGTTGGCAGGTTTTCTACGACACTTTGTCAACGCACACCACGACAACTGGACGTCCCTACTGCCTTGGGCGGAGTTCTCGTACAATAATCATGTTGGTGAGTCCTCTCGTAACACTCCATTTTTTATTGTATATGGACAGCACCCGAGGATCCCGACTCCCTTGGACATCGCGAATCCCAATCCTGCAGCAGAGGCTGTGGCTCGCGACTTCGCCAACATCTGGAACAAGACTCGTGAAGCTCTTGTGAAAGCATCCCTGCGTATGAAGGACCATGCCGACAAGAGAAGACTTGATGCCCAGATGTTTCAACCGGGTGACAAGGTATGGTTATCAGCCAAGTACGTCCGCCTTAAGGTGCCCTCCTTCAAGCTCGGACCTCGGTACATCGGACCATTCAAGGTGTCCCGGAGACTCAACGATGTGTGCTATCGGCTACTACTGCCTCCTGCTCTGCGAATACATAATTCTTTCCACCGTTCCCTCCTCAAACCTGTGATTCTCAACCGCTTCTCCCAGGATCCGGGAGAGCGTCCTCCTCCGATTTCGGCCAATGATGAGTATGAGGTCAGTGCCATTCTGGACGTGAAGAAGAGAGGGCGTGCCACATGGTACCTGGTCGACTGGAAGGGGTTTGGTCCTGAGGAGAGGTCCTGGGAACCGGAGGGCAACAACCATGCTCCTCGTCTTCTATGTCGGTTCCTTGCCAGTCACCGCCCGGGGGGCCTAGAGGGGGGGGTACTGTCACCACCTCGCGGTCCGGGGTACCCACTTTCTCTTCCCCGCCTGCTCATACCTCTTCTGGTCCTGTCCTGAGCCAGCAGGGTCACGCTCCGGTCGTCCGCCGGCGCTCCGGGGTCCGTCCCTGCAGACATGCTGCCCGGGTTCTTGCTCCCATGTCTGCTGCATTTCCTCCTTCCTCTTCCTCTCCTAGGGAGTGCATAGGGGCAGGCAGGCGAGCTCTCTGGCTTCTTAAAGGGCCAGCCCCTCTCCACTCACTGCCCCTCCTCCCGGCCTATCACCTGAGGCTGGAGGTATATAAGGATCTCAGTCACTCCTGGACGCCGCCTGGGCAACTTCTATTATCCTGAAGTCTCTGCTCCAGGTCTTGTCTAGCTAGGCTTACCAGTCCTATTTGCCTGTCTTACTCTGTTTACCTTTTTCCCTAGGATCGTGTCTCGTCTTCTCGGCATCCTGAGTCCCGTATCCAGTGCGGTTCCCTGCAGTCTTCAGCCTTCTTCCAAGTTCCTCATTCTGCCCCGTTTTTGTCCGTTTATTTCTTCCCAACCTCCTAGGTCGGTTTAACACAGGTTTCTGCTTCATCGGACCCTCTATTGGAGGTCAAGGGGAAATCCCTGTATAGGGGTCACTCCAAGCCTTTGACTCCTTAGAGGCACCCTGGTGTTTTGGTTCTGTGGCCTTCCTTTGGGGTGTCTCCCCTAGTATATTTGTATTTCTTAAAATAAAGCTTTTGAACCTGCTTCCCTGGTCTGGCTCTCCCTTCCTGGTATCAGCAACCGCTGTATTTGCGGTCCAGTGGGTCCACCCGATTGATCCTTCGGTAGGGCGTGACAATATGAACACTGTCTGGTGATGACTGATCATTTTACCATATTTGCTGTGGTAAGTCCGACCCTGGATCAGACTGCCGAATCAGCGGCACAGGCCATTTGCAGAGATTTCATCCTAGTAGGTTGTCCGAAGAGAATCCACTCTGACCAAGGCGCCTGTTTCCAAGGAAGAGTAATGGAAGAACTGCATTGCCTGTATCAGATTGAGAAATCCAGAACAACGCCCTATCATCCACAAGGAAATGGAGCCTGTGAGTATTTCAATCGAATGCTGACTCAGATGCTGAGGATGCTAGAGGAGGACCGGAAAGTCCGTTGGCCTGAGTATGTGGCCGAATTAGTTTGGGTGTACAACAACTGGGTACACAGCACAGCTGGATACACGCTATACACACTGTTGTTCGGCCGAAAAGGGCGAGAAATCACAGAGTTGAACTCCGAGGAGGACTACCTGCAGACAGGAGTGTCCACCTTGGTCTGTGAACATCGCCATCGTTTACAAACTCTGCATCGATTGGTCCAGACCAAGTTTCAGGAGCTTGAACATCATGAGATGATGCCCCTACGAGGGACAGCTCTCAAGGCCAGAGACTGAGCACTGGTTCAAGACAAGCAGCCTCAGAGCAAGTTGGAGTATCGGTGGGAGAAAACCCCGTACCGGATGAAACTCCTCCACTTGAGTAGTCCATCGGAACATGCTATGTCCTTGTTTGTCATGAGACCCAGATCACTTGGAAAGAACGCAAAACGTTCCTGAAACACTCCCTTCTACAACTGTTGATTATGAGGAAGAAGAATTTTCCGGCCTGTCACGTATCGACCCAGGAGAGGATCAAGAGCCTGAAACTTCCGAGGTGGCTGCTCCACTGAAACTGGGCACATCCCTGCCCTCGTCCGTTCAACCTGACTCCACTACCCAACCTTACTCGGCTACTCAACCTGATTTACGCCGCACAGAACGAACAACAGCTGGAATACCACACAGTCGTTACGAACATGACCAGTTTATTTGGCAGCGAATATTCTGAAAAATCGAGTAGTGTCAACGTTTACTGCAGGAACCCTCGCCCGTGGAGTGGCGAGCTAAAGGAGAGGGGGAGTGTAAGGAGGAGAATCGGGCCGTGGATACCTGTCCTATGCCTGGTCCGGATCTGTCGGGGCTGTCTCCGCTGTTGGGAAGGAGAAAGAGACCGGAAAGACCTTTGCACTCGGACACAGGGGGTGTGACTAAGCAGAAAAAGCCACAATGCAGGCGGAAACAGGCAGTCTTGGCGGGAGCAGGCAGTACGAAGCACAGAAAGACTTGTGCTCCGTCCCTTCAGCAATGGGACTGCGCCAGCCCGTGTCTTGGTACTCCCGCAGTTGTCAGCAGCGATCATAGAGGGAGAAGGGCAGTGTGCCCAGTAACTGGCAGAGAGCAAGGTGCCGTGCGCATCGTGACTGTGAGTACAGCACATGAGCCACAGAGAGAGAACCAGGTGCCGGATAGACGTTTGCGGTCCACCTTACTGGCATATCCCTGCCTGCCCACGGTGGACCCTGATAGTGCTACAGCCTTGTTTTTTCCGGCTGCATATGTTCATGGACTAGAGGCTCAGCGGAAGGTGCCGGAGACCGACCGCTGCCGCCAGAAGGCGGACTGCTGTTGTCAACAGATCCTCCTGGGACCAACACCGTGCCAGCCGTTGCAGGCGCCATCAACCCCCAAGTAGCACCTGCATTCTGAGTAACTCCTGACCTGATAAGTGCACCAAAGATTGGCTGACACTTTGTTTATTATCCCTTCATATCCTTTCATTTGGACTATTATTCTCCCCATTTAACCCTGCTCTTCCCTGCGAGCAGTTGACCCCGTTAAATTAAAACTGTTACATTTGTTAACCCTTGCTCTGCCTTCTGTCACTGCATCCCGCAACCTGCTTTCAAGTGTATGAGAGCCAGAACGAGGGTCCCATAGACTCACACTGAGAGCTTGTGACCGTTACCTTTGACTTCTGGTCACTCAGAAGTCGTGGTCACAAGACGGCGGCGTGGGACTGGAGCAGCGCCGTTAAAAGCTGAAGATGGCGGTGAGGGCCCTATTACTTTGTGAGGAACACACAGAAAGAGAAAAAGAGGCATACTAATATCAGGGATCACTCAAAAATATTAAGAATAAAATGTTTGTACCTTTATTGACATTTAGGAAATACTCCAATTATAAAAACATTAAAAAGCTAAAAGGGCTTACATAACAAAAAAGCCTGTAATAAGGCTACAACCGTCACCCCACACTCATGGACCTGACCCAGCAATTAAAGTGCATATACGTATATAGACTCGATACACCATATCTTACTAGAATCCACTGATTATAGTATGCTATACAAAATAATGAATTGTTGCCTGATTTGGAACAATGTTTTTAGATTCATGAATGCCCAGCAGGTTTGTCAACCAAACAACAAATATAATGAATAGGGATGGGTGTCCAGGTCAAGCGACAAAATCTAGGTCCATGTCCACAAGAGATATATAAATAACGGACCAGCAGCCCTTACTGGACACGATTAAAGAAAATTTCATCACAAAAATGTAAACAATGTGAGCAGAATCGCCGTAAGTCTATTGTTGCTGCTGCGTCCTCAAGTGCGCCTACTGTGTACAAGTACATCACCGTGGATGCGTATCTAGATGAAGCTGGGAAAAGAAAAGGTCACAGAGGGAGAGAGGGGTGGACGGACACAGAGCCTGCCCGACGCGTGTCGCCAGTAAACTGGCTTCCTCAGGGGCCGTTGTGTGTTGCTCATTATACTTAGCATACTAAGGGTGATCCTTGTTCACCAGAGTGGTGCCCTCCGCCCTTGTACTATTACTTTGTGAGGACCCAAATGGAATATAATAATTTAGGTGGGCAATAATTACGATTTGTAGGCAAAAAGGAGATTTTTGTGTACTCACCGTAAAATCTCTTTCTCTTAGCCTCTAATTGGGGGACACAGGACCATGGGTGTTATGCTGCTGTCCACTAGGAGGCTACACTATGCATAATCTGAAAAAGATTAACTGTGGCTCCTCCTGTGCAGTATACACCCCTGGACGGCATCAGCCTTCTCCAGTTTTGTGCCAAAGCAGTAGGAGGAACGTAACATGAATAACATAATTATGCCTGTAAGAAGGCAACTATGTACGAGCTCAAGAAACAATATGAGAACTCAACAGTTACAACAACCCGGAAAGGGCAACAGGGTGGGAGCTGTGTCCCCCAATTAGAGGCTAAGAGAAAGAGATTTTACGGTGAGTACACAAAAATCTCCTTTACTCTGTCGCCTCATTGGGGGACACAGGACCATGGGACGTCCTAAAGCAGTCCCTGGGTGGGAAGCAATGGACGAATATTGTGCAGACAGGCCCGTACACTTAGGGCACCGCCGCCTGCAGGACACGTCTACCCAGGCTCGCGTCCGCTGAGGACTGGGTATGAACCCTGTAGTGTTTAGTAAATGTGTGTAAACTAGTCCAAGTGGCCGCCTTACACACTTGTTGTGCCGAAGCCTGGTGCCGAATGGCCCAGGAGGCACCTACCGCCCGTGTAGAGTGTGCCGTAACACCGGCTGGAAGAGGAGGATTCTTAAGGCGGTACGCCTCTTGTATGGTGGATTTGATCCACCTGGCAAGAGTAGCTTTGGAAGCTGGCCTATCCTTGTGGCCGCCTTCCGGAAGGAGGAAAAGAGAATCAGACCTCCGGAAGGACGCAGTCCTAGACACGTATATATGCAAAGGCCTGACAAGGTCAAGCGTATGCAGAGTCTTCTCCACTCTATGAACCGGAACCGGACAAAGGGATGGTAGAGAAATTTCCTCATTGAGGTGGAAGTCGGACCAAGCCTCGGAAGGAAGGATGGGACTGTACGAAGAACTACCTTGTCCTGGTGAAATACCAGGAAAGGCCATCTGCAGGAGAGTGCTGTCAGTTCAGACACCCTGCGTAGTGAGGTGATTGCCACCAGGAAAAAAACCACCTTCTGGGAGAGAAAGGCGGAGCGGGACCCCCTTAAGGGGTTCGAAGGGTGGTTCCTGCAATGCTGTCAGGACCAGGTTGAGGTCCCACGTTTCTAGTGGTCGTCTGTAGGGGGGAACCAATCAGGAAACCCCCTGAAGGAAAGTCCTTACTTGCGGCTTGGTAGCAATGCGCTTTTGGAAAAGCACTGAGAGGGCTGACACCTGGCTCTTAAGCGAGCCCGATGACAGCCTGGCCTCCAGATCCGCTTGGAGAAAACCAAGAACTTTGGGTAGGGAATAAGGGAGTGGGATCTGGCAACGAGATTCGCACCAGGTAAAGAAAAACTTTCCAGGTACGGTAATAAATCTTGGCAGAGGCTGGTTTCCGTGCTCTGATTATGGTTCCAATGAAATCTGCCAAGAGCCCTGCCTGGGTTAGAACCCAGGTCCCAAGGGCCACGCTGTCAAATTGAGAGCCCCTGAGTTCTGGTGGTAGAACGGCCCTTGTGATAGAAGATCGTGGCGGTCGGGGAGACGCCAGGGAGCGTCTGCTGTGAGTTGTACGATGTTGGCGTACCATGTACGTCTGGGCCAGACCGGTGCAATGAGGATGGTTGGAACTCCCTCTTGTTTGATCTTCCTCACCACTCTGGATATCAGGGGGAGAGGTGGAAAAATATACAGAAGCTGGAACTGGGTCCAGTCCTGAACCAGAGCATCTGCTCCGAGCGACCGCAGATCGTGTGTTCTGGCAATGAAGTTGGAGACCTTGGCATTGAAATGGGATGCCATTAGGTCCACATCCGGGGTCCCCCAGCGGAGACAGATCTGTTGAAAAATTTTCGGGATGGAGAGACCACTCTCCCGAGTCTATTCCTTGTCGGCTGAGGAAGTCTGCTTCCCAGTTGTCCACACCCGGAGCGTGGACCGCCGAAAGGACCGACCCTGTGTCCTCCGCCCAGCGGAGGATATGTGGCACTTCCCGCATCGCTTGGGTACTGAGGGTCCCCCCTTGATGAGTCACATATGCCACAGCCGTGGCATTGTCCGACTGTATCCTGATGTGAGAGGCTGCCAGTAAGTGATGGAAAGCCCTCAATGCCAGAAGGATGGCACGAATTTCCAGGATGTTGATGGGCATGGACGCTTCCTCTGAAGACCACTTGCCCAACAGGAGCCCGCAGCTGGGCTGGGGTCCCTGGATGCAGGCGCAGTGTGCTGGCCCATTGCTGGGAGCTGTAGGATGCTGCCTGTACAGGCCCTACCTGAGGTGTCTCAACCTAATACCCCCAGAGGGGGATAGGGAGGGTGCTGTTGTCACCTTCAGGGGCCTTTATCCTCGCCTCGACCTCAACCCAGAAACCAAAGGGAATTGGGGAAGGGGGGGGATCTCGACTTCGAACCAGCACCCGAGGGACTGGGGAAGGAGCAGCATGGGGAATAGCCATCTCAACTTCAACTGGGCACCCCATAATAGGGGGTCAAGGAAGGAGCCATGCCGGGAGTCTCACAAGAGACCCTCTTTCTTCATCTGCTAGTCGGAGGGCCAGTGCCTTATCCTTGGGAAGGAGCACTAGACCCCTGGAAGTGACCTTTGTAGGTTGATTAACCAGCCCATGCGACTGAGAGTATCGGTTGTGATTGAGACGCTGAGCTCGCATTCCTTGAAGGTGGGAGCCTAGATGAGTAGGTCGTCCAGGTATGGAACGACTACTATGCCTCTAGAATGCAGGACGTCCATGGTTGCTGCCATGACCTTGGTGAAGACTCTGGGAGCCGTGGCGAGTCCAAAGGGGAGAGCCACGAATTGGTAGTGGTCCTGGCCTATTGCAAACCTGAGAAACCTCTGATGGGCAGGTGCAATGGGTATATGCACGTATGTCTATGGAGGCGAGATATTCTCCCTTCTCCATGGACGCAAGATGAACCGAAGGGACTCCATGCGGAAGTGACGGACCCGTACATATTTGTTGAGCTGTTTCAGGTCTAGTATGGGCCGTACGCTGCCTCCTTTCTTGGGAACTACGAACAGATTGGAGTAGAACCCTCGGAAGCGGTCGGTCGTGGGTACCGGTACTATGACTCCTGATTAACAAAGCGAGGAGACCGCTTGGTGGTAGGCTCGAGCCTTGGCTGGCGGTTTTGCAAAAAAAATCGGCCGCCTACTGGTGTGTGTTTTCCGGAGTCCGTGAGTCATGAGGAGGAGAAGTCTGGATTTTCCTCCTCTGGGCTTAGACTGGCCTGCTTTTGACTGCCAGGTCTTGTCCGACCTTTGCGTCGATCGTGAGTTGTCCCTGCGTGGGGAACGGTTACGATTTTGTACCGGACGTGAGACGGACCAGCCGGAGGAATTCCGAAAGGATCGGAATCGAGTTTGGTTACGCTTCTTGTAAGTGCGTTTAGGTTTCAGTTGGGGAAGAGAAGTACTCTTACCCCCTGTGGCGTTGGATATCATAGTGTCCAACTGTTCACCGAAAAGACTCCCACTGAGGTAGGGGAGGTGCGTGAGGGACTCCTTTGAGGCTGCGTCCGCTTTCCATTCCCGCAGCCAGAGGATACGCCGAATCGTGATGGCGTTTGATGCTATCCCCGCGACTCCCCTTGCTGAAACCAGAGCTGCATGGAGCATGTAATCTGCTACAACTGCAATTTGAACCGCTTGGTCCGACAGTTCAGGAGCGGATGCTTGGAAGGCTTGTAAATTCTTTGCCCAGGTCAGGATGACCTTGGCAGCCCAAGCTGAGGCGAACGCGGGAGCCATGGATGCCCCTGCTGCCTCGAAAATTGAACGAGCCATGCGTTCTACCTGCCGGTCTGCTGCGTCCCTGAGGGTTGAGCTATCTGGCAGTGAAAGGAGGGTCTGTGCTGCTAGCCTGGAGACTTTTAATCCACTTCAGGTGGATCTGTCCATTCCTTGGTGTCCTTCTGTGATTAACCAGCCCATGTTAGACAACAAATCTCATTAACTGATGTGTAAAGTTTTGTCAGTCTCTAACCCAGGTATAACAAACCCTCTCTTACTGGGAAGGGGTACCTCGCCCCCAGATATTTGCGATTAGCGAATTTTTTCTCAGGCTGTAGAGCTGTTTTTTAAGGATCGCCTTAAACTCTGGGTGGTTAGAGAAAACCTTAGGCGGCTTCAGAGGTCCTTCAAAGGAAATCTTATTCTGGGACCTCTGGTGGCGGATCAGAAATGTCCAGCACCCGTGGATGGACGATATTATGTCCTCAACTAGCGCTGTATTGCTAGGAGGGATTGGGATCAGGGACCCCTCCGTTTCTCTGTCCGAGTCAGAGCCGCAGATGCCTTCCGAATCCTGTGTATCACTGAGGCGTCCCCTGCTGGGTGGGCTGGGGAGGAGGCCTTCTCTGGTTGGGGATTGCGGAGATCTGCATTGTCTGTCCCTGGAATGGGACGGTCTAGATGACCTGGAGCTACGGTGTCTCTCCCTGGAGGGGGATGACCGTGTGCTATGGGATGACGCAGATGGACTTGATCTATGGATCCGCTTGCGTCCTGACCTAGACGTGGATGTGCCAGGGTCATCTTGTTCCTGAGTCAAGCTCTCCCGTTGTTGGTTAACGGTCATAGCCGGGGCATGACCCTGCAGAGCCTGAAGCAATGTGGAAGTTAGGTTATCTATAGACTGCGTCATAGATTGCGATATCTGAGTAGCCCATTCCGGCGTGGCATTAGACACCGAGGCATTGGCAGGGGCTTCTTGAGGCTGTGACACAGTAGTTTGTATACAGTTCTGACAATGCGGGTACGTGCTACTACTGGGGAGAGCGGTCCTGCAGGCTGTGCAGAATGCATAATAGCAGATCTGCCTGGTTCTCTTGGACCTTGAGCCCTGCATAGTGCACAAAGTGCAGAGGTGCTGCCAGCAGATGGACCTTACAGGGGTAGAGAACCTACAGGGGAGTCTTATAGGTAATATGGATTCACAGCTGAGTAAAAATAACCCAGCTGTGATCTTACCCCACCAGTGTGCCCCGAGGTCCAGCGCCGAAGATCCACAGTCCTGTGCCCCCCGGAGACTGGCTGCCTGGTCCTGGTCCTGCAGACCGGGAGATGCAGGGTTAATCTGCAGCCGAAAATGGCTGCAGAGACAGAGGAGAGAGGAGGAGAAGGGGGCGGAGAGCTGGAAAAAGGCGGCAAGGCTATAAAAAACCCGCCCTTTCTGTCTCGATCCGCCCCTTGTATGACACTGTAGAGTGTCATATTTGTCATCCGGGGGGCGGGTCGGGGGGCGGAGAGGAGGCTGCTGCTTCAGCTAGGCCGAAGCCGGGGCCTAAATTAGATGCCTGAGGCCCAGAAGGGCTCCAGGCCGGCGCGAAAGTCCGGGAGGGGGTCGGATCTGAACCGGACCCCTCCGGATTTGAAGGCAGGATGGCGGTGGGGCTATAAGCGGAAGGGGGAGCCCGGTGAGGGGTCCACCTGAGGCAGTAGAGAGCTGGTGCTGCCGCAGAGACAGGGACGCTGGGAGCCCTGTGTCTGTATGTGCCATGCCTGCCTGCACTCCCCCCGGCCCCAACAGGAGCCCGCAGCTGGGCTGGGGTCCCTGGATGCAGGCGCAGTATGCTGGCCCATTGCTGGGAGCTGTAGGATGCTGCCTGTACAGGCCCTACCTGAGGTGTCTCAACCTAATACCCCCAGAGGGGGATAGGGAGGGTGCTGTTGTCACACCTTCAGGGGCCTTTATCCTCGCCTCGACCTCAACCCAGAAACCAAAAGGAATTGGGGAAGGAGGGGGGTCTCGACTTCGAACCAACACCCGAGGGGTTGGGGAAGGAGCAGCATGGGGAATAGCCATCTCAACTTCAACTGGGCACCCCATAATAGGGGGCCGAGGAAGGAGCCATGCCGGGGGTCTCACAGGAGACCCTCTTTTCTTCATCTGTAATCCCGTCGGAAAAAACGGGAAACGGAGTAAAACGGAGTAAAAATCTTTAGGTGTGCCTCCTTTGCGACACTAAGCAAAAACTGGAGAAGGCTGATGCCGTCCAGGGGTGTATACTGCACAGGAGGAGCCACAGTTAATCTTTTTCAGATTATGCATAGTGTCGCCTTCTAGTGGACAGCAGCATAACACCCATGGTCCTGTGTCCCCCAATGAGGCGACAGAGTAAAAGGGGAAAATTTTTATTGTGGGGCATATAGAGGGCACTATTACTATGTGGAGGCACTGGGGGTTACTATCATTTTGTAAGAGCACAGAGGTGGTACTTTTACTTGCTGAGAGCACTAATATTTTGTAAGGGCAGAAAGGGGGTATTAATCATTTAGGTGTGCACTATTCCTTTCTGGGAGGCACTATTCCTTTCTGAGGGGCACTATTCCTTTCTGGGAGGCACTATTCCTTTCTGGGAGGCACTATACCTTTCTGGGGGGCACTATACCTTTCAGGGAGGCACAATTCCTTTCTGGGGGGCACTATTCCTTTCTGGGGGGGCACTATTCCTTTCTGGGAGGCACTATTCATTTGTGAGGCACAGGGAGGGACACTATTCCTGAGAGGCATAGGTGGGACACTAATCTTTTCTGGGAGGCACAGGGAACACTATTCCTTTTTGGGAAACACAGGGGGACACTATTCCTTTTTAGGAGGCACAGTGGGACACAATTCCTTTCTGGGACACACAGGGGGGCACTATTCCTTTCTAGGAGGCACAGGGGGCACTATTACTTTCTGGGAAACTCAGGGGGGGGGCAGTATTCCTTTCTGGGAGGCACTATTCCTTTCTGGGAAACACAGGGGGGGCACTATTCCTTTCTGGGAAACACAGGGGGGGCACTATTCCTTTCTGGGAGGCATAGGGGGGCACTATTCCTTTCTGGGAAACATAGGGGGGGCACTATTCCCTTCTGGGAGGCATAGGGGGGCACTATTCCTTTCTGGGAAACATAGGGGGGGCACTATTCCTTTCTGATAAACACAGGGGGGGGCACTATTCCCTTCTGGGAGGCATAGGGGGGCACTATTTCTTTCTGGGAGGCATAGGGGGGCACTATTTCTTTCTGGGAAACATAGGGGGGGCACTATTCCTTTCTGATAAACACAGGGGGGGCACTATTCCCTTCTGGGAGGCATAGGGGGGCACTATTTCTTTCTGGGAGGCATAGGGGGGCACTATTCCTTTCTGGGAAACATAGGGGGGGCACTATTCCTTTCTGATAAACACAGGGGGGGCACTATTCCCTTCTGGGAGGCATAGGGGGGCACTATTTCTTTCTGGGAGGCATAGGGGGGCACTATTTATTTCTGGGAAACATAGGGGGGGCACTATTCCTTTCTGATAGACACAGGGGGGGCACTATTCCCTTCTGGGAGGCATAGGGGGGCACTATTCCTTTCTGGGAAACACAGGGGGGGGGGCACTATTCCTTTCTGGGAGGCACAGAGGGGGCACTATACCTTTGTGGGAGGCACAGGGGGCACCATTCCTTTCTGGGGCCACAATAGGGTAATTAATACTATGAGCAGGACACACTGGATTTTAATACTACAGATAAAAGGGAGATATCTGTGTATAGGACAAAGAGAGGGGCATTTTGCATTGAAGCACAAAGGGGGTATTACTTTATGGGGTCCCTAGTACTTTGTTAAAGAGAAGCCTAAATAGCCAGTAATGGGGGCACCGGGATAAGAGGGGAGCGGGGCACGGCCCGGGTACGGGTGACACGACTCCTCGGCGGCCTGGGCTAATCACAGTCACGTGGCCACTGTTCCCATGACCTGCCAATCAGACGTGAGCCCGCCCACCCAGGGAGACGCTCCTGTCAATCACACGCCACGGGCCCCGCCCCCTCGCGTGTGCGAGGAGTGAATGGTAAGTGACGAGCGGTGACGTCAGACGCAGATGGAAAAAGGGAACCGACAGAATGGCTGCCCAGTGCCGGAGCCCTCGGTGCACGGCGGAGAGGAAGGGATTCCGGCGGGAGCTCGACTCCTGGCGGCACCGGCTCATCCACTGTGTAGGTAAGTGGAGAGGAGTGCATGTGGCTGAGCGTATTGTCTGCCTGACAGGAGGAGGGGCGCCCGGCTCCGGAGTGACACAACTGACAGCAAGGAAGCAAAACAAACCGGAGAGTTGTGGCCTGGGACCGAGTCACCTGCGGGCTGTGCCTGGGGAGCGGCCGTGAGCACCGTGTGTCAGGTAGGTGAGGAGTTCACTACAAATCTCCGGGGCGGCCGTGCTCCCCCTGCGGGGGATGGGACAGTCCGGTCACACCGCTACTGTGCATAGTCCGTAACTTGTACTCCTGGACGGCACCACTGTGTGCGGGAGCGCGGCCGTTACCCCCTCAGAGGTGGCGCTGTCCGGCCACACTGCGAGCGCCACGCAGGAAGAGCGCGGCCGGTGCCAAACTCTGCCCCCTCCTCCCCGCAAGGGGTGGCACGGTCCGGCCAGGCCGAGGGTTCCGGGTGCAACTTCCGCACTGCGAGCCGCAACTTCTCCTCACGGGTCCGCAGGAGGAAGCACGGAGCCGCGTGTGACGAGAAAGCTCCTAACCGTGCACATATACCGGTAATACACCTGAGGAACCGTGTGTAATATATAGAGATAGATAGATAGATAGATATCTCTGCACGGGTTGGTGAGGGGAGGCCCAGTCCTGTCATAGGGGACCCCCTGACACCCCCCCATGTATTGTATGGCACCGGACCCCGGGCAGTAATGTTTCTGTAATAATGGATTCCTGACCCACAGTGTGCTGGTAGGTGTTCCCGTACCCCCTGTATTAGTGTCCGGTCAGATGTAAGAGTTACTGACAAGCAGACCAGGGACCTGTAATAACACAAGCAGGTGGAATCCATATTATTACAGGGGTTGGTTAGCTATAAATCCTTCTCGTAGTGATATCTGTTCCCTTCCATGTAGTATTCTGTATTTCCGGACGCCCCCTCTGCTCCGACGCTATTGTTGCTTTTCTTCACGTTCCATAAAATGTAGATTACAGCGGTCGCTCTTTGCGCACGGCGGCCCGATCCGTGCATCATTCCTCCATCTGACTTTGTACCTCCAGTTTCGGGGTTCTTATTAGATGACCTTGATGGTGACAGAATAAAAAATATCACACTTTCAACACCTCTGTTATAGAATGTGACTCTCCTGTGCACGGTCTAATCGATACTATGTGATCTCTGGCGTGCGACGTCTGCACAGGGGTACGTCCTGCGCTCCTCGTGATGACGTCGCCAATGTTTGCTGTGATTCACATCTTTGTTACGTGTGGATGGGTCCTATTAATTAACGGATCCTTTGTGTGGCGGTGTACATGGGTAAAGTGTCAATGACTAGGTGATGTGCGCCCCCTCATATACAGGATCACCTCCTGGCTACCTAGATCGTTGCCCTATAGTCAGAATGAGCACTTTACAAAACATAAATTTATGTAGAGGGTCCGGGGGGGATTTATTTGACGCTAATGTGGCAAGTATTAAAAAATGCCTTTTAAAGCTATGCACACTACATTGAGTGTGGGTCATAGCTGGATCTTCCATGTACGTAGATGTACAGATGTCTCTGTCTACAGGGATCATATAGAACCTTCAGTGCTCCTATGAGCCTTAATAGGCACGTCAACCCCCCCATTTTTCCCACACAGGTACCCATGATACTTTTTTTAGCCCCGTATTGAATATCGTCCTAATTTTGTGCATACATACAACCTTTTTTTAGGATGTACGCCATTCTTCCCGTGTAGGATTGCTTGTAGTCCCTGTTCGTATCCATCTGCTGTGCACAATCCCCGTCTTGTGGATCATTGGATTTATTTGGGTGGCGCAGATTATATCCCACATGAGGCCTGTGTAACCATGCTGTGATGTTATTTTTATCTAATCCCAGCCTGTAAGAGGCGACCTGTGCCCCGGATCTGCAAATATTCTAACCCCACCCAATATATTAATAGCTGGGAGGCAGAGGAATCATCTTGGAAGTAGTAGAACGTGTTGATTTTGAAGCACGCTCCTTGGCTGTGCGCCCGCGCTCTGTCATTGGGCACGCTGCTCTGTTGTGTATAAGCTTTTTGACTGGTCTCTCGGGATTGGGGATATTGTGTTAAATTCTTAAATGTGCTGGTTGCATCATCTGTAGTCTTCTGCTTCTTCTGTAGCCTGGATGGAGATGGACTTTAAGTATAGGGAAGGCACACCTCCCCCTGTTAAGCCTTCATGTGCTGCAGTGCCACTTACTAGCAACAGCTCTCCATTGCATCTGCAGTAGGAGGGGGGTATAGGTCAGGGACCCCCTCTGGCTGCTAAACTGCTTAACCCCGTGTATACTGCGTCACTGCCATCACACCCCTCTCCTTTAAAGCAACACCACACACCTTCGGAGAAGAAGCGAGCATGTAACCACTCTCCGCTCATCGTCTTACATGTGAGTAAGGAGCCTCGCACTAACATTTCTATCCTCTTCTAGAATCTGCTTAGTGGACGGGCGCCTTTGTTAATCTGCATATCTTGGGACCGCTGAACGAATCCCTCGCAGGCGCAAGGCTGAGATAATTAAACATCGGAGACTCCATTTATTTATTTTTTTTTTGGGAGGGGGAAGGGGAGTCCCATTGTTTCATCATGTTTGTCAGTGCTAACACAGCTAATTATTGACAAAAGGTGAGGAGCTGTTTGATATTGCCCGTATGTAAGTTATCGAATATAACATTAACCCTCTGCGCAGTAGATTATATAACTCGAGATGTAAGATAAAGCTGCTTTTAGTTTGCATGGCAGAGGAATTTTTTTCCTGTACGTAGTTAGATATTACCAATATGTGCATAGATAGATTTTTACGTATGAGTTCCTGAGGGGTTGCACTGGTAAAATCAGTCAATGGTGTGAAATGCGCTAATAAACCTGCATTTGTGACTCCCGTAGCCATGGAGAGTGTTGGATGTCTTGTGCGTCAAAGGGTTAACAGTTCATGGATGACAATCGAGTCCTGAAATGACCTTTATAAGGACACTAATCATCTCTTAATGGACTAAAATAGTCCTTCTTTAGCCGAAATGTTATACAATTTGGCTGCGCAGTGTCATCTCGTGTTCGGCTTGTGCAGGGGAGAGGATCACAACTTGTATTGTGCAAGAAAGCGTCGGGTACAAGGAGGAAATGCTTCGTTACCGGGCACAGGTGTGAACTTTCCCAAAGATTGTGTGGAGCGTGATTGATATGCTTCCTTGTATACTCCTACACACTCGTTACATTGGGAATATTATAGACAAAGAGCATGCCAAGTTAGGTACCAGGTTGGTGAGACCCTTAGTCAATTTTACAACATTTTAGTGTTGCGCTACGGCAAGTCCAAATGTACAAACTTTCTCTTTCCCCATGACGGCACCACGGAGAGAGAAGGACCCGCCCTCAGGGACAGGAAACCTACAGGTGAAAAAAGGTACCTCTCTCCCACATTAGTTGGTTTCCTGTCCCTGAACGAAGAATGTTTTCTGTGGCTGAAGATGATGTCCATCTCAGACCCTGGGGTCCTGCCGGACACTCCAGACCTTTTGTCCCAGGGGCCAGTGTATCATCCACGCATAAAAAATTTTACACATGACAGCTTGGCATTTGAGAGGGAACTCCTAAACAGTAGGGGTTTCTCTTCAAACTTGATATCCACCCTACTACAAAGTAGGAAACCAGTAACTACTAAAGCATATAGGCGAGTGTGGAAAAAATTCATCTCAGTATCAGGTGCCGACCTAACCGGGGAAGTCCCATTAAACAAAATCTTAGAATTTTTACAGAAAGGGTTGTAACGGGTTGTCTACAAGCACCTTGAAAGTCCAGGTGGCTGCTCTAGGAGCTTTGTACAACTATGACCTAGCTAAAAATCGTTCCTGGGATCTAACCTGAGTCCTGAATGCATTAACTAAGGCTTAGAAAGAAGGAATATAAACCAGCTCACCCGTGATGCATAAATCAATCTTTGGGAGTACGGACCAAGCGTATAAAGTCCAAAAAAGAAGAGAATGTCCAGCTTCACCGAATCCGTAAAAAGTTTTCTTTATTTGCAAACTTTAAACATAGAGGATACAGACTTCAGCACAAACCATATGGGTAAGAATCTCAACGCGTTTCTGGAGACTAAGCTCCCTTGTCATGATTAAAGTTTGCGAATGAAGAAAACTCTTTTTTACGGATTCGGTGAAGCTGGACATTCTCTTTTTATTAACTAAGGCTCCCTTTGAACCTCTGTCTGAGGTTCTGTTGAAAATCATATCCCTTAAGACCTCCCATCTCGTAGCTTTAACATCAGCCCGTAGGGTTAGCGATATACAGGCTTTATCGGCATACCCACCCTTTACACAGATACTGGAAGATAGTCATCCTTAAGACCGACCCAGCTTACCTCCCGAAAGTTTCATCACAGTTCCATAGGACCCAAGAAATCTCTCTGCCCTCCTTCTGCCCCATTCCCAAAAGTAAGGGGGAAGAAGTGCTACATACCTTAGATGTAAAGAGATGCCTAGTCCAGTATCTGATAGCAATGAGGGAGTGTAGGAAGGATAGGGCTCTTTTTGTTTGCTTCCAGGGTCCACGGAAGGGACAAAAAAGCATCAAAGGTCACACTGGCAAGATGGATAAGAGACGCCATCACCCTATCCTATTCCTCCTGTGGAGCAGCCGTCCCGGAGGAGATAAGCGCCCATTCAACCAGAGCGGTGGCGACTTCCTGTGCAGAGAGAGCCGGCGCCTCGATAGAGCAGATATGTAGAGCCGCTATTTGGTCTTCTCCCTCTACATTCTTTAACCATTACCGGCTAGATTTAACTTCTTCTTCAGACATCACCTTTGGGCGAAGGGTTCTGGAGACAGTGGTCCCCCCCCCCCCCCCCCCCCCCCTAATGTACAATCTATGTAATTCTCTCCGTGGTGCCGTCATGGGATCAGAGAAATAGTTATCGGTAAGTAACTGTGATTTTCCACAGGTCTCCTGACCCGAATTCTACAGCCTCGTATGTTCTAGCTATCAAGTCCAGCTAAGGCTACTTTCACACTAGCGTCGTACGACGCACGTCGCAATGCGACGTGGCGACGTACCGATGCATACTATGAAAGCGCCGCACAACGGGGGCAGCGGATGCAGTTTTTCAACGCATCCGCTGCCCCATTGTGAGCTCTGGGGAGGATGGGGCAGAGTTCCGGCCGCACATGCGCGGTCGGAAATGTTGGACACGACGCACCAAAAAACGTTACATGCAACTTTTTTTGTGCCAACGGTCCGACGCAACCGTCGCACGACGGTTGCGACGTGTGGCAATGCGTCGCTAATGTTAGTCTATGGAGAAAAACCTCATCCTGCAAGCAATTTTGCAGGATGCGTTTTTTCTCCAAAACGACGCATTGCGACGTGCGTCGTACGACGCTAGTGTGAAAGAGGCCTAAGGAGACCACACACAGTCTTTACTCAGTGTTTCATACTTTGCAGAGTAACTTTACAAATAGTCACAGAAAGTTTTTGTTTGCAGGGCTTTCTTATTTTTTTTTTTTTTTTTTTACCCCCTACTTTGATTTTAACCCCTTCACCCCCGGAGCTTTTTCCTTTTTCGCTCCCCTCCTTCACAGAGCCATAACTTTTTTTTATTTTTCCGTCAATATGGCCATGTAAGGGCTTATTTTTTGCGGAACGAGATGTACTTTTGAATACCATTGGTTTTACCATGCCGTGTAATAGAAAACGGGAAAAATATTCCAAGTGCGATGAAATTGCAAAAAAAAGTGCTATCTCACACTTGTTTTTTGTTTGGCTTTTTTGCTAGGTTCACCAAATGCTAAAACTAACCTGCCATTATGATTCTCCAAGTCAGTACGAGTTCATAGACGCCAAACATGTCTAGGTTCTCTTTTATATAAGTGGTAAAAAAAAAATTGCGCCATTTTCCGATACCCGTAGCGTCTCCAATTTTCGTGATCTGGGGTCGGGTGAGGAATTATTTTTTGCGTGCCGTGTTGGCGTTTTTAATGATACCATTTTGGTGCAGATACGTTCTTTTGATCGCCCATGTTGCGGCGACCAAAAAAACTTAATTTTGGCATTTTGTTTTTTTTCTCACTACGCCATTTAACGATCATGTTAATCCTTTGTTTTTATTGATAGATCGGGCGATTCTGAAAGCGGCGATACCAAATGTGTAGGTTTGATTTTTTTTTTTTTTTTTTTAATTGTTTTATTTTGATTGGGGCGAAAGGGGGGTGATTTGGACTGTTATATATATTTTTTATTTTTTTTTATATTGTTAAACACTTTTTTTATTTTTTATTTTGGCATGCTTCAATAGCCTCCATAGGAAGCTAGAACCATGCACTACACGATCACCTCTGCTACATAGAGGTGAAGCACAGATCACCTCTATGTAGCAGAAATGCAGGGTTGCTTTGAACGCCGACCACAACATCTAGTTAATGGGCGCGGGCGGATCGCGATTCCGCTCGCGCTCATTGCGCGCACATGTCAGCTGTACAAAACAGCTGACATGTCGCGGCTTTGAGGTGGGCTCACCGCCGGAGCCCACCTCAAAGCAGGGGATCTGCCAGCTGACGTACTATTCTGTCAGATGGCAGAAAGGGGTTAAAGGGAATGTTACTTGAAAGTTCCCATGGTGTATATTTGGAGCAGCGAATTGATGCTGAAACTTTTTAGCAGTGTTTCTGTAACCATGATCACATTTTGGTAAATTACATTTCTTTTGTACTGTCGTTTTTTTTTGTTTTGTTTTTTTCCGTGTATGTGTCTTCAACTTCTTGGTAATGGCATGTACGTGTTTCATGCGGAATAATAATAATAATAATTATTATTATTATTATTCCAACATATTCCGCAGCGCTTTACAACTTAGAGGGGACTTGTACAGACAATAGACATTACAGCATAACAGAAATCACAGTTCAAAACAGATACCAGGAGGAATGAGGGCCCTGCTCGCAAGCTTACATCTTATGAGGAAAAGGGGAGACACGAGAGGTGGATGGTAACAATTGCTTTAGTTATTTGGCTTTTGTATGTTCTCTCCGAATTTACGTTTCCTTCTCCGTGTTCTTCCTCCCATGCTCCAAAGACATAGTGATTGGGGTTCATAATATAAATACCCTATGGGGGCAGCAATATTATGTGTATAGTGCTGTGGAATATGATAGCGCTCCATAAGCAAACCATAATTAATAAATAAAACGCAAATTAACTCAGTATAAATTGATACACTGCAGGTCAATTTCCATAGCTGCGTGGAAAAGATCGTGGCTATTGACATATGGATGTAAAGGTTGGGGGGGGGTTCTTCTCTGGGCCAGGACTTGGAACTTGTCTGAAGTGGGTACTGTTTTTGCAGACCTGAGCCATTCTTGTATTACTCCCTGGCTTCTTGTCTGGCTACTGCAGGAAAAATGCCTGTTTGACAAACAGCAGCCCTAGCGATATTTGCTGTTTGTCAGGGTTGGGCTACGTTCTCAAGATGAGCTTTTCGTGAATTTTTGATGTTGCAGATTTTAACCCCTTTACCCCCAAGGGTGGTTTGCACGTTAATGACCAGGACAATTTTTACAATCCTGACCACTGTCCCTTTATGAGGTTATAACTCTGGAACGCTTCATTGGATCCCGGTGATTGAGATTGTTTTCTTGTGACATATTGTACTTCATGTTAGTGGTAACATTTCTTTGATATTATTTGTGCTTATTTGTGAAAAAAAAACAAAAAAAAACGGAAATTTGGCTAAAATTTTAAAATTGTCACACTTTTCCAGCTTTGAATTTTCATGCCCTTAAATCAGAGATATGTTGTACAAAATACTTAATAAGTAACATTACCCACATGTCTACTTTACATCAGCACAATTTTGGAACCAAAATTTTTTTTTTTGTTAGGGAGTTAAAAGTTGACCAGCGATTTCTCATTTTTACAACACCATTTTTTTTTTTTTTTTTTTTTTAAAGGGACCACAACACATTTGAAGTCACTTTGAGGGGTCTATATGATAGAAAATACCAAAAAGTTATGCCATTCTAAAAACTGCACCCCTCAAGGTGCTCAAAACCACATTTAAGATGTTTATTAACCTTTCAGATGCTTCACAGGAATTTTTGGAATGTTTTTAAAATAAAAAAGTGAACATTTCAACTTTTTTCACAAAAAATTACATCAGATCCAATTTTTCTTTTTTACCAAGAGTAACCAGAGAAATTAGATCCCAAAACTTGTACAATTTGTCCTGAGAACGCCGATACCCCATATGTTGGGGTAAACCACTGTTTGGGCCATGGCAGAACTCGGAAGGGAAGGAGCGCCGTTTTACTTCTTCAACGCAGAATTGGATGGATTTGAGAACGGACATCATGTTGCGTTTGCAGAGCCCCCGATGTGCCTAAACAGTGGAACACCCCCCCCCCAATTCTAACTCCAACCCTAACCCCAACACACCCATAACCCAACCGTAAACGTAGTCCAAACCATAACTTTAGCCCCAACCCTAACCCTAATGGAAAAATAGAAATAAATACTTTTTTTTTTTTTTTTTTTTATTATTATTTTTCCCTAACTAAGGCAGTGTTTAAAGGGGGGTTTGATTTACTATTTATAGCGGGTTTTTTAGCGGATTTTTGTTTGGCAGCTGTCACACACTAAAAGACGCTTTTTATTGCAAAAAATTGTTTTTGAGTCATTGCATTTTGAGAGCTATAATATTTCCATATTTTGGCCCACAGTCATGTGAGGTCTTGTTTTTTTGCGGGACGAGTTGACATTTTTATTGGTACCATTTTCGGGCACATGACATTTTTTGATCGCTTTTTATTCTGATTTTTGGTAGGCAGAATGAGCAAAAAACAGCAATTGATGAATTTCTTTTGGGGGGGGGGGTGCTTATACCGTTCCGCGTTTGGTAAAATTGCTAAAGCAGTTTTATTCTTCGGGTCAGTACGATTACAGCGATACCTCATTTATATCATTTTTTTAATGTTTGGCGCATTTATACGATAACTATTTTCTCAAATTTTTTTGCATCGCTTTATTCTAAGGGCTAGAACTTTTTTTATTTTTTTCGCTGATGACTCGTTTTTTGTGGGACAAGATAGCGTTTTCAGCTGTACCATTTTTATTTATATCCATCTTTTTGATCGCGTTATTCCACTTTTGTTCGGCGCGATGATAAATCATTGTTTTTTTGCCTCGTTTTTTATTTTTTTACGGTGTTAACTAGTGGCAATCACATCGCGTTGTTCTGAGGGTCTTAGGGAAGCACGTAGGGAGCCCCCTCCCTGCGCAATGCTTCTCTATGCCACCGGAATGCTGCGATCATGATGGGGTTAAAGTGCCGGGAGTATTTGTTAGTGTTCAGAGATTTAGTTTTCATCGTGGCAGCTCAATGATTTACAGCTACTAACCAGGCTGAGTACATGTGGGGGTTGCCTGGTTGCTAGGGAATCCCCACATGTACTCAGCCTGGCTAGTAGCTGTAAATCATTCAGCTGCTGTGATGAAAACTAAATCTCTGAGCAGTCATAAACACTCTGAAGACACCCGAGCGTGCTCTGAAAAACCCAAGCAACGAGTATACTCGCTCATCACTAATAATCAGCTGACACCTGGTCGTGATCGGCAGTGACAACCAATGGAGGTCTCCGGGACACCTCTGGTTGTCAAGCCAACCCACCGGTGACCCGCGATCATGTGACAGGGGTCATTGGTGGACGGATTGCCGGAAGCGCATGTTAAATGTCGGTCAGCATTTGACAGGGGCATTTAATGAGTTAATAACCCCAGGTGGATCACCGCCGGAGCCCACCTCAAAGGGAAGGTGTCCGAAGTGGGCCATCCCATTCACTTACTAGAACTGTAATAGAAATGCTTTGTTTTTCAGGCAGTAACAATACGCAGCATCAAAAACTCATCATGGGCGCACGATCGGGAATAAGTGTTTTGGTTCTGCATAGATTTAGAGCACAAGTGCATGCGCTGCTTCCAAAACTCTACGATTCCTGATCAGGGGCACGTACTTTTAGTAGCAGAAGCTGCCTCTGGAGAGTCATCCTCTTTAATTTTTGGGTTCTTTGGTGATTGCCATTGCTTAGTGCTTGTTCACACTCTGTTTTTGCCATGGTGTTTTTTTTTTTTTTTTTTTTTGTAGGTGAAAAAAAGCGTTTCACAGTAACAGCAAAGTGAAATCAGATTTCTGTAATCTTATCCACATGCTGCTTATTTTTCTTTGCAGATTTGAACCATCTAAGCATTTTGTTTTCCCCCCCACATATTCAGGATGTCAATTCTTTCATTGTTGCGTTTTTCACTAATTTTAACCCCTTTGACCTCGGATGGGATAGTACATCTGAGGTCAGTACCCCCGCTTTGATGCGGGCTGCGGAATCGCGATCCACCTGCCGCTATTAACTAGTTAAATGCCCACTGTCAAAAGCTGACGGCAGCATTTAACTAGCATTTCCAGGTCACCACCTGACAGCACACTGGAGGACGTCCTTCTTAGCCATGATGGGACAGGAAACACGAGAGGTTAAAAGGACCCTCCCCCTACCACCCTTCAGTGTTTTTCCTGTCCCATTATGGATAGGAACGGCGAGAGGAAGCTACCGTTCTGTGCGGGGGGATGTGGATCGGGGGGGCTTTGCCTCACCCTTCCCTCCATGAGGCACCCGCTGGCTGACACCCGCCCGAGGGTCCCTCTGCCTACCAGTGTAGCGCTGCTCCTGGTATGAGGATCGCTTCCCCCTGCCGGGGGCTCTCGATCCTTCCGTCACGCCCCCTGGTGCATGCGATCCTGCCGGTGGCCTCTGCAGATGTCGGCGTCTCCATGCGGCCGGCATGGGGGAAGGAAATTCCCGCTGCACCATCCTCTCTTTCCGGCCGCGCGTCACTTCCGGTTTGCGGCTGAGGGGGGCGGGCGGCGTCTCCGAAACAGGAAGCGGTAGTGAGCGCAGGAGCGCGGTACAGATGAAGAGATGAGCAGAAATATAAGGTATGTGCAGTAAGCGTTCTCCGGTGCATCATGGAGGACGCAGCTAGAGAAGGGCAGGAGTCCACAGCGCCAGTAAGTAGAGCAGGGCCGGTATTATGGATACTTAAAAAAAAAAAAAAACCCGGAGCATGTGCTAGAGTTTGTTATTTTTCTATAGGCGGCCCCTTTACCAGAAAAATCGTTAAAGAAGCTGGGCAAAAGCAGGAAATGTCCTATTTGTGCAGCCAAGCTGAAAGATACCTGGCAGAAACCCCTATGTGAAGCATGCACCTGCAAAATCATAGGAGAGGAGCAGGCTTCTCTTATGTCAAATATGAGAGCCATGATAAGAGAGGAGGTCCAGGCTTCTGTATCAGGTCTGGTACTACCTCAAGCCTCACCTTCAGAGAGACCGAGCAAAAGGCAGAGGATTGATTACTCTTCGGAAGACTCGTTATCTGTTGTATCGGATATAGAGGAAGAAGAGGAGAGCAGAGACCCTCCAGAGAGGGAGAAAATACTTATTCTCAGCAGCAGACACAGGAGAACTGTTGGAGGCTGTGCGGCATACTATGCAGATAGAGGATCCACAACCATCTTGTTCGGTTCAAGATGAAATGTTTGGTGGCCTGCGCTCACAGACTGCGAAGGTGTTTCCAGTAAATTCCCATATCAGATCCATGATTCTGGATGAATGGGAAGAGGCGGAGAAGAGATTGACTATCCCTAAAGATTTCCGACTCCGCTTGCCGTTTGACCCGGAGGAAGTTAAGGAATGGGTCGATATTCCTAAAATAGACATTCCATTGGCTAAAGTGTCTAAGAGAACCTCAATCCCCTTTGAGGACTCTTCCAATTTAAAAGAGCCCATGGACAGAAAGGCAGATGGACTTTTGAAACGGGCCTGGGAGACTTCTTCGGCGGTTATCGGAGCTAATATCGCAGCAACATCAGTGGCTCGCTCCATGGACCTGTGGCTAAATGATCTTCAGGATCAATTAATAGCCAAAACTCCTAGAGATACTATCCTAAAATCTCTGCCTCTGTTAAAATTGGCAACCGCCTTTTTGGCAGACGCATCTGCGGAAACGGTTAGATTTGCGGCTAGAGGTCAATCCCTCTCTAATGCGGCCCGAAGAGCTATTTGGCTCAAAAGCTGGTCGGGTGATATGCACTCCAAAAATAAATTATGTTCCATACCCTTCTCTGGGGGCAGGGTCTTCGGACCGGTCCTCGACGATATCTTAGAGAAAGCCTCAGATGTAAAAAAGGGGTTCCCCGAAGAAAAGCCTAAAAAATTCCAGCCCTTTCGGAGACCCCGCTATAATCAGAAACAGGATTACAGGGGTAAAGGGAAGCAAGGTAGATGGAGCTACCAAAAAGGGGGAGACAGTAGACCCAAAACCAAAGACTCGAGTTACTCAGGTCAGAGGTCTAGCTACCATAGAAAATGACGCCATCAGAGTAGGGGGTCGGCTAGCCGGGTTCCTAGAAGGTTGGAGGGAAATAACAACGAGTCCTTGGGTGTTACAGGTGGTGTCCCAAGGGTACAAAATCGAATTTTCCTCCCTTCCACCCGAAAGATTTCTAGTGTCCAGCACACATCTAAAATCGTCATCCCCCATGTGGTCGGATATACAGGACCTCTTAAAAATGGCGGCAATTGTTCCGGTCCCCTCCCAAGAAGAGTACAGAGGTCATTACTCAAATCTCTTCTCAATAACAAAACCATCGGGAGAGTCGAGAACGATAATAAATCTGAAGCACCTAAACAACTGGGTGGTATACAAAAGATTCAAAATGGAGTCAATTCGATCTACCATTCCTCTGTTGGGAAGGGGTATGGTGATGTGCACTCTAGACCTAAAGAGTGCATATTACCATGTTCCCATTTACTTAAACCATCAAAAGTTCCTGAGGTTCGCGGTAAACATGGAGGGGAAGATCTATCATTTTCAATTTCGCTGTCTCCCCTTCGGCCTGGCGTCGGCTCCCAGGGTTTTTACGAAACTTATGGTAGAGGTAGTCGCATATCTGAGAAATCAGGATTTGATGGTAATCCCTTATCTGGACGACTTTTTGGTAGCGGCAGAGTCAGTAAGCCAGCTCAGAATCAACTGTCAGTTCCTCATCTCCACTCTAGAGAGTCTCGGTTGGATCATAAATTGGAAGAAGTCAGATTTAATACCGAAATCCAGAATAAAATTCCTAGGAGTCATGCTCGACTCAGAAACAAGGATGTCCTACCTTCCGGAAGACAGGCTAAAGGGAATAGTGAAAAAGGTCCATCATTTCTCCCGAGGCCGAAATACGATCAGAGACGGGATGATAATCCTGGGATTAATGACGGCCTGCATCCCTTGCGTGAGATGGAGCCAGTTTCATTCCCGGCAGCTTCAGCAGGGAGTGCTGAGGAGCTGGAACAGAAGGCAAAATTCTTTAAATCAAAGACTGAATCTTTCTTTTCAGATCAAGAGGTCTCTGGTGTGGTGGACTCTCTCCAAAAATCTCCGGCTGGGAGTACCATGGCTTCAAACCCCGAGTGTGTCAGTCACGACAGACGCAAGTCAGGAAGGTTGGGGAGGTCATGTCCTGGGAAGATATTTCCAAGGTCGTTGGGAAAGAAAGGACAGCAAGAAATCATCAAACCACAGAGAGTTGCATGCGGTTTGGAAGGTCTTAACAGCGGCACAACATTTGCTGAAGAACAAGCATGTAAAAATCTTCTCGGACAATACGACGACCGTAGCCTTCCTTCAACATCAGGGGGGCCCAAGACATCTGGCATTACAAGATCTAGCGGAACAGATCTTCAAGTGGGCAGAAAAGTCGGTGCGGTCAATCTCGGCTGTACATCTGGAGGGATCCAAGAACCAGTTGGCGGATTTCCTGAGCAGGAAAAGTGTATCCCCTACAGAGTGGGAACTAAACGCCGAAGTATTCAGGGATCTTTGTCATCGTTGGGGGAAGCCGACTGTGGATCTATTTGCTACAAAGCAAAACGCAAAAGTCAAAACCTTTTACTCCCTAAACCCCTGGGAGAGCCCAGCGGCGATCGATGCCCTGTCACAACCCTGGAACGTCGGTCTCCTGTATGCGTTTCCACCTCTGGCCTTGATTCCAAGAACACTCAGGAAAATCTGCGAGGATGGGGCCAAAGTCATCCTCATAGCTCCTCACTGGCCGAAACGAAGTTGGTTTCCAATGTTAAGAAGATTATCAGTGGAAGAACCCCTCCGGCTACCAGAGAGAAAGGATCTTCTTCTACAAGGTCCAGTTCTACACCAGAACCCAGGAGCGCTTCAGTTGGCAGCTTGGATCCTGAACGGAAGGTCTTGAGGGCAAAAGGTCTTTCAGATGACGTCATTTCTACCCTTCAAGCCAGCAGAAAGCCGGTGACATCTGCCATCTACACAAAAATATGGAAAACATTCTGTGGATTCTGTGGGAAGATGACAGTTGATACTGACCATCCAGATATCCCAAAAATTCTTGACTTCTTGCAGTCAGGATTTCAAAAAGGCCTTAGACCAAGTACATTAAGAGTACAGATAGCGGCCCTAAGTGTATTTTTTGATTTTTCGTTATCTACCCACCCCTGGATTAGTCGATTCTCTAGAGCAGTCCAGAGGCTAAGGCCATTCATTAGGAAATCAGTCCCGCCGTGGGATCTTAATCTGGTCCTGAATTTTCTGTGTGATCAGTCCTGGGATATAACGGGAGACATAGACATTAACAAACTCTCTCTTAAAACCGCGTTTTTAGTTGCGATCACATCGGCAAAAAGATTGGGGGAACTACAGGCTCTTCGGTACAGAACCCGTATTTACAGATCTTTGATGATAAAATAGTACTAAGACTTGATCCGGCCTTTCTCCCTAAGGTCGTTTCTGATACTAATATGAATCAGGAGATTGTTTTACCGTCTTTTTGCCAATTCCCTAAAAATCAAAAAGAAAGATTTTTTCATAACCTTGATGTAAGAGAATCAGTACTCAGGTACCTTGATCTATCTAGACCCTGGAGACAGGACAATAACTTGTTCATTCAGTTCAGGGGTTCAAATAAGGGGAAAAAAGCGTCTAAAGCGACTATCGCACGGTGGATAAAGTCCACAATTGATTTAGCCTACAAAGCTAAAGGTCTAAATTCCCCGGTTAATCTTAAAGCCCACTCATCTAGGGCCATGGCCACATCATGGGCGGAGAAAGGGGGGGCTACGGCAGACCAGATCTGTAGAGCTGCATCATGGTCTAATCTTAGTACCTTTTCTAAACACTATAAACTAGATGTAGTTTCGCCTCAGTTGGCCTTTGGTAGAAAGGTACTTCAAGCAGTGGTCCCACCCTAAATACCATTCTCCTTTGGTATTTCTCCAGTGTGCTGTCAGGTGGTGACCTGGAAAACAGTAATTAGACTTACTGGTAATTGTATTTCCAGGAATCCATCCTGACAGCACTGTTAGTTCCCTCCCTATTGTTTGATCTTTATACTTATGTGATGTAACATTTGTATGATTGATTATTTTGTTGTAATAAAACTTGTGTTTGCATCCATCCAGATGTGTTACTTTGGAAAAACACTGAAGGGTGGTAGGGGGAGGGTCCTTTTAACCTCTCGTGTTTCCTGTCCCATCATGGCTAAGAAGGACGTCCTCCAGTGTGCTGTCAGGATGGATTCCTGGAAATACAATTACCAGTAAGTCTAATTACTGTTTTCCGGCCATCCGGCTGGAAATGAGCGCATCGCTGATGGTCGGTGCTCATAGCAAGCCTGGAATTCAGCTACATAGAGGCGATCTATGCTTCGCTCCTATGTAGCATAGCCGATCGAGTTGTTCCAGCCTCCAGAGGCTATTGAAGCATGGCAAAAGTAAAAAAAATAAAAAAAAAAACTATAAAAGTTTAAATCACCCCCCTTTCATCTCATTCAAAATAAAATAAAAAAAAATTAAGCCTACACATGTTTGTCACGTTCAGAATCGCCCAATACCAATCTATCAATAAAAAGATTAACCTGATCGCCTAACTGAGTAGCTAGAAAAAAATTTGATTCACCAGAATTACGTTTTTTTGGTCGCCTCGACATTGCATTAAAATGCAATAACGGTCGATCAAAAGAATGTATCTGCTCCAAAATGGTATCAATAAAAAGGTCAGCTCGGCACACCAAAAATAAGCCCTCACCCTACCCCAGATCACGAAAAATGGAGATGCTACGGGTATCGGAAAATTGCACAATATTTTTTTTTTTTAAACAAAGTTTGGACTTTTTTTTACCACTTGGATTAAAAAAACACCTAGACATGTTTGGGGTCTATGAACTCGTAATAGTAACATAGTTTTTAAGGTTGAAGGAAGACTTTAAGTCCATCTAGTTCCACCCATAGCCTATCCTAACATGCCCTAACATGTTGATCCAGAGGAAGGCAAAAAAAAAACCCATGTGGCAAACAGTAAGCTCCACATTGCGGAAAAAAAATCCTTCCTGACTCCACATACGGCAATCAGACTAGTTCCCTGGATCAACACCCTATCAAGGAATCTAGTATATATAACCTGTAACATTATACTTTTCAAGAAAGGTATCCAGTCCCCTCTTTGATGTTGTAATGAGTGATTCATTATTTAAATTTTACGGCAGAGAGTTCCATAGTCTCACTGCTCTTACAGTAAAGAATCCGCGTCTGTTATTATGCTTAAACCTTTTTTCCTCCAGACGTAGAGGATGCCCCCTTGTCCCTGTCACCGGTCTATGATTAAAAAGATCATCAGAAAGGTCTTTGTACTGTCCCCTCATATATTTATACATTAACATAAGATCACCCCTTAGGCTTCGTTTTTCCAAACTAAACAGCCCCAAGTGTAATAACCTATCTTGGTATTGCAGACCCCCCAGTCCTCTAATAACCTCGGTCGCTCTTCTCTGCACCCGCTCCAGGTACACCGGAGACCAGAACTGTACACAGTATTCTAAGTGTGGTCGAACTAGTGACTTGTAAAGAGGTAAAATTCTGTACTCCTCATGAGCATCTATGCCTCTTTTAATGCATCCCATTATTTTATTTGCCTTTGTAGCAGCTCACTGACACTGGCCACTGAAAATGAGTTTGTCATCCACCCATACTCCCAGGTCTTTTTCATTGACGGTTTTGCCCAGAGTTTTAGAATTAAGCACATAGCTATACATCTTATTACTTCTACCCAAGTGCATGCCCTTACATTTATCCCCATTAAAGCTCATTCGCCATTTATCAGCCCAAGCTTCTAGTTTACATAAATCATCCTGTAATATAAAATTGTCCTCCCCTGTATTGATTACCCTGCAGAGTTTAGTGTCATCTGCAAATATTGAAATTCCACTCTGTATGCCCCCTACAAGGTCATTAATAAATGTTAAAAAGAGGGCCCAATACTGACCCCTGTGGTACCCCACTGCTAACCGCGACCCAGTCCGAGTGTGCTCCATTAATAACCACCCTTTGTTTCCTATCCCTGAGCCAGCTCTTAACCCACTTACACATATTTTCCCCTATCCCCATTATTCTCATTTTATGTATCAACCTTTTGTGTGGCACCGTATCAAAAGCTCTTGAAAAATCCATATACACTACATCCACTGGGTTCCCTTGGTCCAGTCCGGAACTTACCTCTTCATAGAAATTGATGAGATTAGTCTGACAGGAACGGTCCCTAATAAACCCATGCTGATATTGGGTCATGAGGTTATTCCTCTTCAGATACTCCAGTATAGCATCCCTTAGAATGCCCTCCAGGATTTTACCCACTGTAGTGGTTAAGCTTACTGGCCTATAATTTCCGAGTTCAGTTTTTGTCCCCTTTTTGAATATTGGCACCACATTTGCTATACGCCAGTCCTGTGGTACAGACCCTGTTATTATGGACTCTTTAAAGATTAAAAATAATGGTCTATGAATGACTGTACTTAATTCCTGCAGTACTCGGGGGTGTATCCCATCCGGGCCCGGGGATTTGTCAACTTTAGTGATTTTTAGACGCTGCCGTACTTCCAGCTGGGTTAAGCAGGTGACATTTAATGGGGAATTTTTGTTATCACTGATCATATTGTCTGCCATGGGATTTTCTTGTGTAAATACTAATGAAAAAAAGTCATTTAGCATATTGGCTTTTTCCTCATCCACCATTTCACCCAGACTATTTTTAACCCCTTTCTGCCATTGGACGTACTTTTCCGTCCATGTGGGGTGGGCCCTACTTCCCAAGGACGGAATAGTACGTCCAGCGCGATCAGCCGCGCTCACGGGGGGAGCGCGGCCGAGTGTCAGCTATGTGCCAGGATCGGTCACGGACCGCCCCCGGCACACTGCGATCAAACATGATCGCAGTGTGCCGGCGGTATAAGGATGCATCGCGCAGGGAGGGGGCTCCCTGCATGCTTCCCTGAGATGATCAGTACAAGGCGATGTGCTCACCTTGTACAGAGCGTCTCCTCCCTGCAAGCCCCGGATCCAAAATGGCCGCGGGGCTGCATCCGGGTCCTGCAGGGAGGTGGCTTCACTGCGCCTGCTCAGAGCAGGCGCCGGGAAGCCTCCCTACTGTGCACGTCAGATCGCCGATCTGACACAGTGCACAGCAAAGTGTCAGATCGGCGATCTGTCACTTTACTGTGATGCCCCCCCCCCCCCGGGCAAAGTGAAATGTAAAAAAAAAAATTACATGTGCAAAAAAAAAAAAAAAATCCTAAATAATTAAAAAAAAAATAAATATATATATATATATATCTAATAAATACATTCCTTTAGCTAAATAATAAAAAAAACAATAAAAGTACACATATTTAGTATCGCCGCGTCTGTAACGACCCGACCTATAAAACTGTCCCACTAGTTAACCCCTTCAGTGAACACCGGAAAAAAAAAAACGGTGCAAAAAACAACGCTTTATTATCATAGCGCCGAACAAAAAGTGGCATAACACGCAATCAAAAAGACGGATATAAATAACCATGGTACCGCTGAAAACGCCATCTTGTCCCGCAAAAAACGAGCCGCCATACACCATCATCAGCGAAAAAATGAAAGTTATAGTCCTCAGAATAAAGCGATGCAAAAATTTTTTCTATAAGTTATCGTATAAAAGCGCCAAAACATAAAAAAATGTTATAAATGAGGTATCGCTGTAATCGTACTGACCCGAAGAATAAAACTGCTTTATCCATTTTACCAAACGCGGAACGGTATAAACGCCCCCCCCAAAAGAAATTCATGAATAGCTGGTTTTTGGTCATTCTGCCTCACAAAAATCGGAATAAAAAGCGATCAAAAAATGTCACGTTCCTGAAAATGTTACCAATAAAAAACGTCAACTCGTCCCACAAAAAACAAGACCTCACATGACTGTGGACCAAAATATGGAAAAATTATAGCACTCAAAATGTGGTAACGCAAAAAAACATTTTTTGCAATAAAAAGCGTCTTTTAGTGTGTGACGGCTGCCAATCAAAAATCCGCTAGAAAACGCGCTATAAATAGTAAATCAAACCCCCCTTCATCACCCCCTTAGTTACGAAAAATTTAAAAAATGTATTTATTTCCATTTTCCCGTTAGGGTTAGGGCTACAGTTAGGGTTAGGGTTGGGGCTAAAATTAGGGTTGGGGCTAAAGTTAGCGTTAGGGTTTGGATTACATTTACGGTTGGGATTAGGGTTAGGGGTGTGTCAGGGTTAGAGGTGTGGTTAGGGTTACAGTTGAGATTAGGGTTAGGTGTGTGGATTAGGGTTTCAGTTAGAATTGGGGGGTTTCCACTGTTTAGGCACATCAGGGGCTCTGCAAATACGACATTGCGTCCGATCTAAATTCCAGCCAATTCTGCGTTGAAAAAGTAAAACAGTGCTCCTTCCCTTCCGAGCTTTCCCGTGCGCCCAAACTGGTTTACCCCAACATATTGGGTATCGGCGTACTCAGGACACATTGGACCACAACTTTTGGGGTCCAGTTTCTCCTTTTACTCTTGGGAAAATACAAAACTGGGGGCTAAAAAATAATTTTTGTGGGGAAAAAAAAAAAAAATTTATTTTCACGGCTCTGCGTTATAAACTTCAGTGAAACACTTGGGGGTTCAAAGTTCTCATAACACATCTAGATAAGTTCCTTGGGTCTAGTTTCCAATATGGGGTCACTTGTGGGGGGTTTCTACGGTTTAGGTACATTAGGGGCTCTGCAAATGCAACGTGACGCCTGCAGACCAATCCATCTAAGTCTGCATTCCAAATGGCGCTCCTTCCCTTCCGAGCTCTCCCATGCGCCCAAACGGTGGTTCCCCCCCACATATGGGGTATCAGCGTACTCAGGACAAATTGGAAAACAACGTTTGGGGTCCAATTTCTCCTGATACCCTTGGGAAAATACAAAACTGGGGGCTAAAAAATAATTTTTGTGGGGGGAAAGAAAATATTTTTTATTTTCACGGCTCTGCGTTATAAACTATAGTGAAACACTTGGGGGTTCAAAGCTCTCACCACACATCTAGATAAGTTCCTTAGGGGGTCTACTTTCCAAAATGGTGTCATTTGTGGGGGGTTTCAATGTTTAGGCACATCAGGGGCTCTCCAAACACAACATGGCGTCCCATCTCAATTCCAGTCAATTTTGCATTGAAAAGTCAAATGGCGCTCCTTCTCTTCCGAGCTCTCGCGCCCAAACAGGGGTTTACCCCCACATATGGGGTATCAGCGTACTCAGGACAAATTGTACAACAACTTTTGGGGTCCATTTTCTCCTGTTACCCTTGGTAAAATAAAACAAATTGGAGCTGAAGTAAATTTTTTGTCTAAAAAAGTAAAATGTTCATTTTTATTTAAACATTCCAAAAATTCCTGTGAAACACCTGAAGGGTTAATAAACTTATTGAATGTGGTTTTGAGCAGCTTGAGGGGTGCAGTTTTTAGAATGGTGTCACACTTGGGTATTTTCCATCATATAGACCCCCTCAAAATGACTTCAAATGAGATGTGGTCCCTAAAAAAAAAAAATGGTGTTGTAAAAATAAGAATTTGCTGGTCCATTTTTAACCCTTATAACTCCCTAACAAAAAAAAAATTTTGGTTCCAAAATTGTGCTGATGTAAAGTAGACATGTGGGAAATGTTACTTATTAAGTATTTTGTGTGATATATCTCTGTGATTTAATTGTATAAAAATTAAAAGTTGGAAAATTGCGAAATTTTAAAAATTTTCGCCAAATTTCCATTTTTTTCACAAATAAACGCAGGTAATATCAAAGAAATTTTACCACTATCATGAAGTACAATATGTCACGAGAAAACAATGTCAGAATCACCGTGATCCGTTGACGCGTTCCAGAGTTATAACCTCATAAAGGGACAGTGGTCAGAATTGTAAAAATTGGCCCAGTCATTAACATGCAAACCACCCTTGGGGGTGAAGGGGTTAAGGGGGCCAACACTATCATTTTTTAGTTTCTTACTATTTACATAGTTAAAGAATATTTGGGGATTATTTTTACTCTCTGGCAATGAGTGTCTCTCTCAATCTTTGCTGCCTTGATTTGCTTTTTACAGAATGTATTTAATTTTCTGAATTTATTTAATGCCTCATCACTACCTACTTGCTTTAATGACCTGTAGAATCATAATGGCAGGTCAGTTTTAGCATTTAGTGAACCTAGTAAAAAGCCAAACAAAAAACAAGTGTGGGATTGCACTTTTTTTGCAATTACACTCCAGTTGGAATTTTTTTTTCCCGTTTTCTAGTACACGACATGGTAAAACCAATGATGTCGTTCAAAAGTACAACTTGTCCCGCAAAAAAAGTAAGCCCTCCCATGGCCATATTGATGGAAAAATAAAAAAGTTATGGCTCTGGGAAGGAGGGGAGTGAAAACGAAAAAAGCTAGGGTCATCAAGGGGTGAAATGAATGGGGGGAATGTAAGTTGAAAAAAAAAAAAAAAAATCATACCCAAGTGCAATTTTATGCTGCAGAGTATTCTACTGCAAATACTATAGTGCACGTACACTTAGGCTATGTGCCACGATGCGGATTTAGTGCGGATCCGCAGTGGATTTTTCCGCGCAGAAATGTTGCAGGTCCGCACTGTGATTTACAGTACAATGTAAATCAATAATGGGGGGAAAAAAAAAGCTGTGTTAATGGTGCGGAAAAATCAGCGCGGAAACGCTCCAGATTTAAAAGAAGTGCATGTTACTACTTTTGTGCGGATCTGCAGCGTTTCTGCACCCTTCCATTATAGAAATCCGCAGTGGTAAAATCCGCGCAGATTTTGTGCAGAAAATTTTGCACCCCATTCTGCAACGTGTGCACATAGCCTTAGTGTTCACGTCACGTATGCTTCTGGCGTACATGTTAAGGGGTTGCTGTACCCCAAAAATAGTTAAATGTCATAGCAGACTTCTGCGCCATACAAAGACATAGTAAACTGTACACTGATGTTTTATTACAGTGGGAGACTGTACTGAGTAGTTTGTGTGTTGAAGGTGTGTACATTTTTTTTTTTTTTTTTTTTTTTTTCATGGTGTAACCTGTTTGATATATATATTAATGGGGTTGTCCTGTGAAAACAAGTTATCACCCATCAAAAGGTTAGGAGAAGGCTTACTGATGATTGGGAGTCTGACGTGATCGCACCACCCGGTTGTCATGAGTCGAGGGTCCGCTGAAGACAAGACCCCCCCCCTCCGTCCTTATCATTACTATCTTCCCGTCAAAGCCCGGCATTCGTAGAAGAGCATGATTTCCTATAAGAGCACTGCTATGTTTCGCTCAAGCGATCGGATGATCGCAGCTGCAAGTCCACTAAGGGGACTATTAATGGGAACCTGTCACCAGTTTTTTTCCCTATCAACTAAAAATATCATCTAATAGGAGTGTGAGCTATACATTCCCCAACTACTTGTGAAACCCCCGACTCCCCATGAATCCCCCATAAGAACCTTTTATATTGCTCCTGCGCTGTATGGAAATATCCTCGGTCCGGTCCGATGGGCGTTGGTTCTGGCCCCTCTCCCCACCCCAAATCGGCGTGCTGTACGCATTCCGTTCTGTGAATAGCGTTGTTCGCATACAGGTCCCGCGCGTGCGCCTTCAAATTGCCTTCTGCGCGTGCACAGTATGCTTTGCCCATCTGCTGGCAAAGCCGAAAAGCATTAGCGAGCATGCTCCGGAAGTACTATGTCCCTGAGTCTTTCACTGTGTTCCGGGACGTAGTTTTTTTTTTTTTTTTTTATAAACTTTAGAATTTTTTTTTCACCACTTAAGAAAGCACTCCCCCCAGCAAAATTTCTATTGTCTTTAATATATTGCAGCCATCATATTATATAGCACTGTGTTCTTACAATTGCTCATAATGCCTTTCTACCCAGATAATTCTTCTCTTTTTCCATTTGGCCTTTGATATCACTGGATTAAAAAAATGACTCTATGTAGAAACAGGAGGTCAATTTTCACTGAGTCATGGGTCACTGCAAAAGCTCCTGGTGGGGGGGAGGAGGATGCAGCTGTGTCAGGAAGAAAGAAATGATAAATGCAGGGATAAGAGACTTCCTGTTACTACATAGAGCAGAGAAAAGAGAAGCATTATTTGGGTAGAAAGGCAAAATTAGTAATTGTAAGTACACCGTGCTATATAATGATGATTGCAATATACCAAGAGAATAAAAACTTTGATGGCAGTGCTTTAAAAATAAAATCAACACACTTTTGTACTCGTATTGACCTGGAGAATGATATTGCCAGTGTTTTACCGTCTAGTGAACTTGGTAAATAAAAAAAGCAAAAAAAAAATGAAATTTCACTTTTTTTCCAGTACACAATGTGGTAGAATAGAATAAATAAATTCAAGAGAGCAACTCGTCCCACAAAAGTCAAGGTTATGTGGGGGAAAAAAAGTTATGGCTTTGGGGAAGAAGGTGAGGAAAAAACAAAAACTGAAAATGGCCATGTTGTGAACAGTTTCTAATGTTAAGATTTTGGGAAAATCAATGTCATTGCTATTTTACAAATCAGCTTGTGCTTAAGGATGCTCTGTCTATTGTGGATTTCTCAAAGATTTAGGCTATGTGCACACGTTGCGGATTCTGTCTCTCCTGGCAGAAAACGCACCTGCGTTTTTTTTGTGCGTTTTTGCTGCAGTTTTCTTGCGGATTTGCTGCTTTTTTTACCCCTGCGGTTTTCTATAATGGAATGGGTACAAAAACGCTGCAGATTCACAAAAAAGTGACATGCTATTTCTTTTAAACCGCAGCGTTTCCGCAGCGGATTTTCCGCAAAGTGTGCACAGCGTTTTTTTTTTTTCATTGATTTACATTGTACTGTAAATCAATTGCGGATCTGCAGCGTTTCTGCACTGCAAAAAACGCTGCGGATCCGCACAGAATCCGCGACGTGTGCACATACCCTCAATGTTGCATGTGGGCAGTGTGGGAATGAACGGTAAGGTGTCCTCCATGTAACAATGTTGTGAATCCATACTCTGCTCTGTAAGCTGGGGCATATACTGCTCCTCCATCATCCTTTTGGAGAGTTATTGCTTCTGAAACCCCTTAAAGGGCTTGTCCGGAGGGTCTAACACCTGGCACCCACAATCGATATGCTGGATTTTACTTCAGCGGGGGCCGGACAAGTAATGTTTGAAGGGGAACACCACAGGTCCACACATTTACTGGTCTCTGTGGAATACTGCAGTTTCTCACCCACTTGGTGCCTGGTCCTCTGTAATCCCTTTCAACCATCTGCCATATATGCAGCATCACTTTAGACAGTGCCTAAAATAAACATTTGGTATTCCCACAGGTGTTTAGAACAGGGGGAACTGCATCACTAACTTTAATAGTGCGTGGTTTTCACTATTTTTCCCTGCCTAGCAGCCCGGCCAACCAGGCACATCTCCAGTCAAGTGAATGTGTCTGGTTGCCATACCCAGCACGAACTGGTCGGGTGCGCCACTGTATGTGGGAAAAATTTGAAGGGACGTGACTCTAAATCTATGCTGCAGCGCCATCATTTTCATGATCTGTCTGCATCCAGAGGTTCAAGCCCCCCTCACTGGCCATAAAGTAATGGCATCACCAACCCCCTTTTTATTTTTTTTTTCTGCTTTCAGGGCTTATTTTGTAATTTTATGGCATTGATAAATCCTGGCCCATCAATAAGCCATGTTGAATTTCTAGCCTTAAATTTTGACCCAAATATTAAATGTTTAATGTATTAGATGAAACGTGAACCTTATGTAAAAGCGATATGTGGGCCTGTGCTTTCCTTTTTGGCAACTTCTGCTGCCAGCTATACTGGTGTTTATAAAATTCCTATCCCAATGGTTTTGGCTACTTTTACAACAATTGTAACAGGTGCCAATATTTGGAGTCCTGAGGATTTTCAGATGAACTATTCCTGTTTGTACATGTATGTTTGGATATATAAATGTCAGAGGGGGAGGCCCATTCAGGACAGCCCATTTTTCCCAGAATGGAGAATTGCTGCAAAAAAACATCAGCCGGACTGGATAATTTGTCCTAGTGATTTCTGTGGTCAGCCATTGATTTAAAGGGTAACTTTTCAGAATACGCGGTTCTGTGTATTCATGATGAATAACGCTATTTCTGGCCATTATATGATTTGTATAGTGTTATATTATATCTTCATCTCTTAATTTGATGTTGACAGCTTCTGTGGGGAGAATAGCTGCCATGATGTCTCCCATACGCAGCAGACTGGGGAGGTTCCTGCTCTTCATTCATTAATTTGCACACACAGATAAATGGCGGCAACATGGAAGACACTATAGCAGTACTGATCAGTGTACATGTGAATCCAGCTCTGGGATGAGGAAAAAGACTTGTTAGAAAGCTCAGCACGATCTTTATCTCTTACTCTGTTTTCTTACACTGTCCTTCACTCCTCCTCACCTCCCTTCTCCCCAGAGTATAAGCAGCTGTGTAACAGGACACTGTGCTGACAGTCCACAGATGGATTTGAGCTATTTTTTATTTTTTTTATTTTACTGTGGTTGTTGAGTTCTCTGATCAGGTATAACACCTTTCTTATTTACGTATGTGCTACTGATTTATGCAAAGTTTGTACAGTTCCCATTGCAACAGGTATCCTGTAATGCCACGTTTCCACTGCACCAGGCATGTAGCCTTCCTTGGCAAACGGGTTAAAAAGTTGGAAGCCTTAATGGCTCCTTCATTGGAATGTAGAAAATGTTCTGCTAAAAGCTTCATTTACTGCACAGCGAAGTCTGGTGATCTTTTCAAGAAGTGGGAGAAAAGAAAGCTCCTGAAATAGAGTAATGTTACTTATTTTATAGCTCAGCCTTTGTCCTTGACTCACGACTATGTATTATCCTAAACATTTGGGTTTTGTTGTTGACCCATTACACTGATTGTTCTTTATCTGTGTGCTGGCTCTTTAGATGCAGCATAGTCGTGATTGTGAAAGGAATAAAAAAATAAAAAACACGTTGGGCCTTGCTGATCCCTCGTTATACTTCAGTGCTCTGCAGCAGTTACTGTCTTGTTGAGACCTCACACAGGGATTCTCCTGAGCTCTGTGGTTTGCTACAGCACGACCTATTGTGGTACTTACACGGGCAGGACAGGATGATGGGCAAATAAGGAGGATTCTGCCAAACATTCCAGAAAGCGGGTTTAGAACGCCCCATAAGAACTGTGATGGGTGACCATAAACACTTGTCAAGCTAGCATCTTTAAGGCTATGTTCACACGTTCTTTTTTTTTTTTTTTTTTTAATGCAAATTTTCAGCCGCATTTTACAGTACCAACAAAGTATGAGATTTCAGAAATCTCTTGCACAAAGCTTGTTTTGATTTTTGTTTCTTTTTGTCCTCAGTATTTTGTGCAATACCTTGGTTTTTGCCAAATGCAGCATGTCACTTCTTTCAGCGTTTTTCACCCATTGAAATCAATGGGTGTTGCAACAAACTCTGCAAAAATCGCATGTATCAGGTTACTGCGTTTTTAGTGCCAAAACATGATGTAGAATCAGATTATTTTTTTCGTTTTTATTTATGCATTAAACTTTAGCAGCATACACAAGAGACAATTGTACCCTGAAAAAATGCAGGTGAGAAACGCAACAAAAACTAAGCAAAACCTGCTTTTTTTTTTTAGGCAAGTTTCTTACTGCCAACAGAGCAGGTTTTGCCTTATGGAAAAATAAAGCAAAACGCGAACGTGTGAACATAGCCTTATAGTCTGGCCTCTTTTTATTTTTTTTTTTTATTTTACAAGTTATGAATGCTACTATATTCTTTTATATGAATTACAATCTGATCTGTTGCCAGATTTCACAATACAAACCGCATACATTATTCAAGAAAGCTCCTACATAGATGGTCAGCTGCACAAAAAAATGCTTGCGTAACTCCCAGACTGGCACCGCTCCTCCGATATCTCATTTGGTTCTCCTGGTGGTCCCGTGACCGCTGCATGCAATCGACAGCCACTGATTGGCTGCAGCCTTTTTTTTTTTTTTTTTTTTTGTTATTCCATCATTGGAAACTCAGTCCAAGGGAGATAAATTTGTGATGCAGTGACCCATGTTCCAGTTCCAGCCGGGGGGTGCTGTATGTGCTCCTCAGGAGATATATATATATATATATATACAGCAGACTGGAGCCATTAAGAGGCTTCAGGTAGTGACACCTTTAACCCCTTCAAGATGGAGCCATTTTTCGTTTTTACGTTTCTCTTTTTCGCTCCCTTGCTTCCCAGAGCCTTAACTTTTTTATTTTTCCGTCAATATGGCCATGTGAGTGCTTGTTTTTTGCGGGAAGAGTTGTACTTTCGAACGACTCCATTGGTTTTACCATATCTTGTACTGAAAAAAAAAACCAGGAAATTCCAAAAAAAGTGCAATTCCACAACGTTTTTTTTAAATTTTTACAATGTTCACCGAATTCTAAAACTGAGCTGCAACTATTATTCTCCAGGTCATTACAAGTTTATAGACCACAAACATGTCTAGGTTCTTTTTTTATTTAAGTGGTGAAAAAAATCCAAAGTTTGTTAAAAAAAAAACAAAAAAAACTGCGCCATTTTCCGAGACCCGTAGCATCTCTATTTTTCCTGATCCTGGGTCAGGTGAGGACTTATTTTTTTCATGCCAAGCTGACGTTTTTAATGATACCACTTTTGTGCAGATACGTTCTTTTGATCGCCCGTTATTGCATTTTAATGCAATGTCGCGGCGACCAAAAAACGTAATTCTGGTGTTTTGACTTTTTTTCTCGTTACACGGTTTAGCGATCAGATCTTTTTTTTGTTTGTTTTTTGTTATTTAATCGTGCGAACGCGTCTATCAAATGTTTGATTTTTTTATTTTTTTTTATTTTGAATGGGGCGAACCTTTTTATATTTATTTGTTTTATATTTTTAAAAACTTTTTTTTTTTTCACTCTTGGCATGCTTCAACATTCTCCATGGGAAACTAGAAGCTGCCATAACCCGATTGGCTCTGCTACATACAGGCAATGAACAGATCACCTATATGTAGCAGAATTGCTGACTTGCTATGAGCACTGACCATTGGGGGGCGCTCATAGCAAGCCAGCAATGACAACCATTGAGGTCTGTAGAAGAACTCTGTCGTGGTGACCCGCAATCACGTGACGAGGGTCACCAGTGGGCGAATTTCTGGCCCGATGGCTGGAAGCGCACGTTAAACAGCCGTGGGTGGAATTGCGAACCACCCACGGCTATTAACCAGTTAAATGCCGCTGTCAAACTGACAGCGGCATTTAACTGGTTAATAGCTGCAGGTGGATCGCAATTCCACCCACGGTTGTTTCGGGCATATGTCAGCTGTTCAAAACATCAAACGTGTCTGGAAAGATGTGGGCTCACCACCAGAGCCCACATCAAAGGGGGAGACACGACAGTACATGTACGCTGCATGACGTGAAGGGGTTAAACGCATTTAGTCCCCAGGAGGCTGGTGGTTGTTTTGGTTGTCAGAATGGCTTTGTGATGCTTTTTAAAAATGTAGTGTAATTTGCACCCATCTGACCTGATTAACAGTTCCTCAGTGTGCCTCCTCCCTGCTGCTGAGATTCATCACCACTTAGTACAGCTGTCAGGACGGTGGGTGGAGACTTAATATACCTGGAACTCATGAGCTCTCACGCTTTAGTGTACAGACTCATCTTTGAGGATTATACAGCCATTCTGAAATTATTTTTTATACTAAATACTTCAGTCTCTTCAGTTCTAAGATCTGTTTCATAATGTATGCAGTTTGTCACAAGAGCTAGTTGAAGATCTGATTTTGAGGCCATGTGCACACGTTCAGGATTTTTCGCGTTTTTTTCGCGTTTTTCGCTATAAAAACACGAAAAAACGCTTACATATGCCTCCTATTTAGAGGGTATTCCGCATTTTTTGTGCAAATGTTGCGATTTTTTTCCGCAAAAAAAATCGCATCGCGGAAAAAAAAGCAACATGTTCATTAAAAAATGCGGATTGCGGGGATTCCGCACACCTAGGAGTCCATTGATCTGCTTACTTCCCGCACGGGGCTGTGCACACCATGCGGGAAGTAAGCAGATTATGTGCGGTTGGTACCCAGGGTGGAGGAGAGGAGACTCTCCTCCACGGACTGGGCACCATATAATTGGTCAAAAAAAAAGAATTAAAATAAAAAATGGTCATATACTCGCCCTCTGATGGCCGCCGAAGTGTTCCCGCCTCTCCGGTGCATGCTCTCTCTTCGGTTCCTATAGATGGTGTGGTTCAGGACCTGTGATGACGTCGCTGTCTTGTGATTGGTCGCGTGACTGCTCATGTGACTCACGCGACCAATCACAAGCCGCGACGTCATCACAGGTCCTGAACCACACTGGCATCTATAGGAACGGACGCCGCTGAGGAGATCGTCTGGGTGAGTATAACCATTTTTTTATTTTTTTTTATTATTTTTAAACATTCTATCTTTTACTATAGATGCTGCATAAGCTGCATCTATAGTAACAAGTTGGTCACACTTGTCAAACACTATGTTTGACAAGTGTGACCAACTTGTCAGTCAGTTTTCCAAGCGATGCTACAGATCGCTTGGAAAACTTTAGCATTCTGCAAGCTAATTACGCTTGCAGAATGCTAAAAAAAAAAAAGCAAAAAAAACCGCAAAAAAAAAAAAATGCGGATTTCTTGCAGAAAATTTCCGGTTTTCTTCAGGAAATTTCTGCAAGAAATCCGGACGTGTGCACATACCCTGAAGGGTTTGTTCAACTCGTTGAGAAGTTTTAGTATATGCTCTGAAATAAAAGCCTACTCAAAGGGGTGTTTCCACAATGTAAATTAGGTCTCAATTCATAGCTAAAAAAGTCATTGACATAAATTTTACAAATGGCAAAGTTTGTAAAACTCTGCAAACTGTCCCAAGTGTTACCAGTTTCCCTTTGCACAGAGTTTCCCCTTGTTACATCCTGTAGTTCTTCAGGATGAGCATGTATAGGTGAATTTCTTATATGCAGGCATTGGAGGGTTACAATAGCCGTGTCGCTCACTATAAAGGGGGGTACGTGATAACTTTTTCAGGTTCTGCTCTGTAAAATAACTGAGCTGCAAGTGGTCAGAAAGGAGGAGGATGTGGCAACCAGTGACAGTATAGCCAGAATGTGTCCAAAGGCTCACACAGGTGTGTAACTCGGACAAGTGCTATCCGATGTTTTATCACATGGCACTCAACCCGGACCAATGTTTGGCTATTGGGCAACGTTGTTTTTTTTTTTTTCCTTAATGACTATTCTTTACTAGATGGTGGCCCGATGCAAATGCATCGGGTATTGTAGAGTATGCATGTCCACGTAGTATATTGCCCATTTACGTAGTATATTGCCCTGCCACGTAGTGTATTGCCCAGCTACATAGTATACAGCACAGCGACGTAGGATATTGCGCAGCTACGTAGTATATTGCACAGAGCCACGTAGTATATTGCACAGCTTTGTAGTATATTGTCCAGCCACGTAGTATATTGCCCAGCCTTGTAGTATACAGCAGAGCCACGTAGGATATTGCCCAGTGACGTAGTATATTACCGAGGCCCGTATGTCACAGGTCAAAAAAATAAAAAATAAACATACTCACCTAACGATCCGAGGGCCCCTTGTAGTGTATCATACTCACCATTCTTGTCGCTGCTCCTCTGCGTCCCGCCTCTCCTCTTCCTGGGATCCTGTGCAGATGGTAGTGCTCGGCTTCAGGAAAATGGCCGTGGGATGCCGCGCGTGCGCAGATCGAGATCGCGGCGGCCATTTTCCTGAAGCCGAGTTCCATTGCAAGTGCCAGGGCTGGTGGGAGCAGGACCTATGAAGACGTCGCGGTCACATGACCGTGACGTCACTGCAGGTCCTTGCCGCACACCAGCCCTGGGACGGGACCTCACCGCAAGCTGACGCTTGTAATGGAGCGGTCCGGGGAGCGTGGCGATGAGCGAGAAAGGCGGCGGAGGGTGAGTATAGCAGGTTTTTTTTTTTATTATTATTTTTAATATGCATATTTTTACTATTGATGCTGCATAGGCAGCATCAATAGTAAATAGTCGGGGGACACACAGGGTTAATAGCAGCGGTAACGGAGCCCATTACACCGCGGGCCGTTACCGCTGCCATTAACCCTGTGTGGGGGAGATTACGGAGCGGGCGCCGGGCAGTGAGTGTAGGGAAGTAGGGGAGGGACTAATCGGACTGTGGCCGTCGCTGATTGGTCGCGGCAGCCATGACAGGCAGCTGCCGAGACCAATCAGCGAACGAATAATGGTGACAGAAGGACAGAAAGACGGAAGTACCCCTTAGACAATTATATATATATGATAAGAAAATAGTGTGGGATGGTGTTTTGACCTGCCCACTCAGTTTATGCTGAAAAGCTCTTTTTTACTACTTTGTGCAAAATGCTAGTCTTCAAGACTCCTTGCCTTAGTTTTGCGAAGCCAACAAATATTTTTTTAAACTTGACTTTGATGGGACTCGTCTTCTCCCTTGGCTGCTATGACAATTCATTTGCACCTCATGATTTCTCTGTGGAGGAGGGAGGAGCTGATTTGTTGAGGGCACCTCTTCCTATAATAGCAAGGTGCCCTTGCTGTTTTTGACAGCCGCATTTAAGGGGTTAAACTGTTAGGCAGTGGTAGATCTGATCCATACAGTTACAGCTGAATAACAGGCAACATCCTCTGTGTATAAAAAAGGCTCTGCTCTTGAGCTTGTTCTGTACACCCACACTTGACATTTGACCTCTTTGAGAAGGACTCATAGAAAAGCTAAAAAGAGTGAATGCAGACACAAAAAAAATCCCCCTGCAATTTGTCCTTTAAGGCCGGGTGCCCACGATCCGGAACTAGTTTTTCTTTGGATTAAACGCGAGTGAATCCGCATGTGTTCACTGAACCGCTTGGATTCATCGCTTTCAATACATTCTATTGGTGAAATGTCTCTTGCGGAGACTAGCATTGATGTGCCACGGGTGATCTGTGGACATGACATTTCTTGTAATTCCACAAAGAACAAAAAGACAGCGCCACAATGGATGGTGAAAAAATAGGAGCTTACATTTATTCTGCCTCCTGTAGCGACGTTTCGGTCAACAGACCTTTATCAAGCACTTTATACAGCGTTCTAACCACCATTATATACACATAACCTCTCCCACTAATTAGCCTAGCACCAGCCTGTGGCTGGGCAGGTATCAGTATGAGAGACGGGTATATGAGTAATTTATATTTGTTTATGACTTTCTTTCTTTTGATTTAGTGATTATTCATAATATGTATTATCTATTCTGTTATGCTCTGGTTGTCTGATGTTGCCCATGTTTGCATGCACATGCATTTTGTGCATGCATTTATTGTGCTGAATATAATGATTACACAGATTATACATAATATAACTGTATATGGATATGTAAGTTGTTTCGATAATTTTCCACATTTATGACAGTGTATGTGTGTGTATATATATATATATATATATATATATATATATATATATATATATATATATATATATATATATATATATATATAATTTTTTTTTTTATTTTGTTTTTCTAAAATGTGTTATTAGTGTTGAGCATTCCGATACTGCAAGTATCGGGTATCGGCCGATACTTGCTGTATCGGAATTTCCGATACTGAGATCCGATACTTTTGTGGTATCGGGTATCGCAACAACATTAATGTAATAATGTGTAAAAAAGAGAATTAAAATAAAAAATATCGCTATACTCACCTGTCCGACGCAGCCGGGATCTCAGCGAGGGAACCGGCAGCGTTGTTTGTTTAAATTTCGCGCTTTTACTTGGTTACGTGAAGTCCCGGCTTGTGATTGGTCAGGGCGGCCATGTTGCCGGGACGCGGACCAATCACAGCAAGCCGTGACGAAATTACGTCACGGCTTGCTGTGATTGGTCCGCGTCCCGGCAACATGGCCGCCATTAACCAATCACAAGCCGTGACGTCACGGGAGGCTGGACATGTGCGTATTTTGAAAAGCGCGCGTGTCCAGCCTCCAGTGACGTCCCGGCAACATGGCCGCCATTAACCAATCACAAGCCGGGACGTCACGGGAGGCTGGACATGCGCGTATTTTGAAAAGCGCGCATGTCCAGCCTCCAGTGACGTCCCGGCAACATGGCCGCCATTAACCAATCACAATCCGGGACGTCACGGGAGGCTGGACATGCGCGTATTTTGAAAAGCGCGCGTGTCCAGCCTCCCGTGACGTCACGGCTTGTGATTGGTCCGCGTCCCGGCAACATGGCCGCCATTAACCAATCACAGCAAGCCGTGACGTAATTTCGTCACGGCTTGCTGTGATTGGTCCGCGTCCCGGCAACATGGCCGCCCTGACCAATCACAAGCCGGGACCTCACGTAACCAAGTAAAAGCGCGAATTTTAAACAAACAACGCTGCCGGTTCCCTCGCTGAGGTCCCGGCTGCGTCGGACAGGTGAGTATAGCAATATTTTTTATTTTAATTCTTTCTTTTACACATTAATATGGTTCCCAGGGCCTGAAGGAGAGTTTCCTCTCCTTCAGACCCTGGGAACCATCAGGAATACCGTCTGATACCTGAGTCCCATTGACTTGTATTGGTATCGGATTGGATCCGATACTTTGCCGGTATCGGCCGATACTTTCCGATACCGATACTTTCAAGTATCGGACGGTATCGCTCAACACTAGTTATTATACGTATTCAGTGATATTTGCCTTTTGTGGTTGAGTGTCTGCAGCAGACCCTACCGGAACGCCGAATCTGTAGAATGCTTATGCCCGTGTCGGATTGTGAATTCTAAGCAGCTTAAGGCTGGGCAGATTTCAGTAAGGGAGACGGGGATATGGTCAGTCTGTGTCTCCTTGAGACTTTTTGACCTATTGATCATTCACTATTTACTCTGTTATCCTCCAGTTTGGTCTGATGTAGCATTCACATTTATTGTGTGGAATGAACTGATTACATAGATTACACGTAATATATTTATATATGGTTATGTAGGTGGTTTTGACAATTGATCCACATTTATGACAGCATAGATGGTTCTCACCTTTTGGGAAATAAGATTTTTCATATGTATAATATTTTTAATTTATGTACCCTGAGCACATTCTCGGTCCTGTAGCTGCATCGCTGAAAAAGAGATGTGAAGAAAATGGGTTCGCTGTGCGAGATTTGGCAGACCAGAAGGAGCCTCAGGATTGGGACATACGCAGCGAGTGCCTTTCGGTACTTAGACACCGCTGACTGAGAAGGACTTCGGATGAGATGCACAATACCTTCACCGGAGAAGCGCAAGCCGGGGTTACCTTGGACGTGCGCAGTCTGGCCAGCTGTGTGTTCACCAGAGGATGGATTCAACTACGCACATGGAGGAACTCATGTTTCACAGCTACATCGATCTTGCCTATCAGTGTTTGATTGATAGGGTCTGGACACTGCGAGTGGACATTCACACTGGTGTGTGCTGTGGGTTGGGGCGTAGCTATTACCATGATTGGTTTGTGCATTAAAAGGACATTTCTGTGGGGGTGGTTATCGCCATGGGGACTACAATGCTGTCTATTGATTGGTGGTATCACATTTTAAGGGATAATAGCTCTAAAATGATATGATTTACTCATAAGAGCAATCAGAGCTATTTAACTGCCCAGTATATGAAGGGCCTTTGTGTAATGTCTTTATGGGATTGTTTTTAATATTTTTAAATGTGTTAAGGTTGTAATGTTTTTTTCACTTTTGTATTGACACCCTATTGGTGCTAGGTTAATTAGTGGGTGGGGTTATGTGTATATAATGGTGGTTAGAACGCTGTATACTGTGCTTGATAAAGGTCTGTTGACCGAAACGTCGCTACAGGAGGCAGAATAAATGTAAGCGTCTATTTTTTCACCATCCATTGTGGCGCTGTCTTTGTTCTTTGTGGTCTTGGTACTGGCCGGGATGGGCTCCCTGGTTTTGGACGTGCGCCCTTGTGTCCGCAGAGACTTTCAATTTATATATAAAAGGGTGCGGTTTTGACTTTCTTTTGTTTTGACTCTGATTTCTTGTAATTCCATCCACTATGCTGTAACAGCTGGCCGATGCGGTTAGAACGCACCCGTCTCGGATTGTGGGCCCATACCCTTACAATATGAATGTCGCGGTCAATAACTGATGATGGCAGGTAAATTGACTGGTTCTCAGGCAGCGAGTTTCCTCAAATTAGTGCCATAATACATAAACCATGTTGTTACATCCCATAATTTATACAGTATGTAAAATCACATTAAAAAATGTATCAAATTACGTGTTATTAACAAACACACACAAAAAAAACACTTGGGTTTTTTCTTTTTTCCTTTTAAGAGATTTTTCCAGCCAAAACAAATCTGTAAAAAAAAACTTTTGTGAATATAATCTTATAGTCAACTGGTTGGCCGTTGTTGTACTACACTGGTTTTATGCTTGTTTTCTGACAGCACTGTTATGTTTGTTTTTGCGCTCATTACTTTTTCCTTTGGTATTTTGTAAGTTCACTTATCTTTCCTTTTTTTTAAAGCTCCATTTACTTTTTTTTTTTCTTTGCTAGATATTGGTTTGACCATATTCTTTGTATGCACAAGCTTAATGTGGATTCAATGCTTTTAATTACCTGCTAAATAAACATGGGTTTTGGCCACGTTTCCTTCATAATGTGGTGCAAGTGTCAGAAATTACCCTCAAGTAACACATTAAAAAGGCTATTGTTCGGTTGCGCAAGTTAGACAACACAAAATGTTCACTACTGAAAACTGTAATTTTTTTTTTTTGTATAAGCACCACTCCAGCGTGTTTCATTTATTGCACCGCTGGAGTAGTGCTTTAAATGTACCGTAAGTTGCTTGCCTCTTACTCGTAGTCCCCTTCGTTTTTTTTTTTTTTTTTTTTTTTAAAGCATCACTCTGGTCTTTCTGGCACAAAGTGAGCTGCCAGTGTCTTCTGAAACGCTTTGGAGGTCACTATACAAGTCTGAGAGCCTTGTCTGGCTCTGATAGACTTGTATTGAGAGCTTGACGTAGTGTCTGACTTTCGGCAAGACAGAAGCTACTGTGAAAAGATGGCGCTGCGGGATGGGAGCAGTGTCAGTAAGAGGTGAAGCCGCCAAAAGGGAAGTATAAGACCAGAGGCAAGCACCTTACATTTAAGTGCCACTCCAGCATTGGGAAAAAACAAAGAAACCGCTGGAGTGTTGCTTTAAATCAGTGCAATCCAGAAGTATTTTGTGGTCCATATCTTAATGTTGGTGACAGATCCATAGGATAGGTTATCAATATCATCTTGGCGGGTGTCTGACATCCAGCACCCCCACGTGTTTTACTGCAAAAAAATGCTCATCCTTCCCCCTGTCAGTCACTGGTTCTTCTTTCGCAGTTGATGCCGACAGCACAAGCTTCAGAGTTCAGTGATTGGCTGCAGCGTTGATGTGTTTTGAGAGCATGACCTAACCATGACCACCAAAACACAGCCCGATGCAGTGACACATGGTTGGTTCTTTGCCAAAAAAAAGCAAGTAGGATCTTAGTTTGTTGATTTACAAGTATGCAGTCCTTTGTCTAGGACTTTTTTTTTTTTTGTAGTTCCTTTAATAGGACTTTTAGATAATATTGTATACCCTTACATTGTTTAATTGTTGACATTCGAACATGGTTATGCATAATAAGGGAGCTAGCCTGATTTCAATTCCTGTTTCTGCACTTGTGCCCTGATACTGCGAGCGTGCTGCTTGGCGCCTCCATTATCGGTGTGGATGTGTACTGACACCTGGCCCCTGTCTGTCAGCAGCCGCCACTTAATACATGCAGAAGAGTAGTGAACTAGCGGCTTTACAGAGTAAGCCACGGCACTGTTGACTTTGATGTATGGCTGCTGAGAGGCAAGAGCCAGGCATCAGAGTGCATGCGTCCGTGGGGTTCCTCTACTGCACAAGCGCAGAAACAAGGATGGAGCGATTTTTAGACAGCTAGGACTAATATAAAAATCGAAGGGAGTAATGGTGCACCAAGTCAACTGTCCCACTAGGGTCCACCAATGCGCCTTCATTAGCATATTAAGAGACTTAACATTTAAAATGTATGTGGCAGGTATGATGTTTAGAGTGGAGAGTGCCATCTATACATGTTTAAAAGGGAATCTTACACCCAAAGTGAAAGTTACACTGCTTAAAGAGTTTTTCTTAACTTCTGAAATGTGTAAGAGGGGAAAAACACAAACGTTTTTGAAAATTGCTTTTTGAAAACGTTCTCCATTCTTGAGGTGAGATTTTTAATTATAGTGTACCGCTCATTGCCTTACGTTACCAGCTACCTTTGCAGTTTATCAGAAGTGTTTAGTCTTCTAGCAAAAGCACTTATAATATTTAAGGTTCTGCTTGTCACTTTCAATACACCGCTCCCCCTGTGGAAGCAACGTACTTTCAACACCCGAAACGCGCTTCGGGGTCCTTTTTCCTTGGTACCCTTTCACTCTGCGCACCATGGGTATGAATATTTTTTTTCTATGCACTTGTTATCTGACTTTCCCTATGGGTGCATTCTATGTCTGTGACCATTGTGCTTTCCTTTACTAAATACAATGTAGGCATTTTTCTAATACTAATTACACTTAGGTAGCCAGGCAAAATGCACACCCACCCAATGTACCGTCTAATTCGTCTTCAATTATTCTGTTTTTGTATTAGTTTTTTTTATAGTTCTTGTAGTAATAAACATATATATTTAACAAATGGAAAAACTGAGGTTTAAAATTTTCCATTATGATGTTGCTTTCATTGCCATGTTAGATGGTGTTTTCTGCTAATAATGGCCTACTTAGTAGCTTAGTTACGGGATGTGCCTGTTGGATTTTGTTTTACTATCCTAGCAAAAGTGTGCAGCATATGCAAGCTCTTAACTATACTTCCAGAATATGGTGAGTCTGTGGAGAGATCTTCTAAAGATTGAAGAGTATAACCCTAAGCTGTCTCTTGAGCTGCCCAGTTTCCAGTCTCTCCTTACTTCCTCCCATCTGGCAGGGAGGCTCTCCTTTTTGAGTGACAGGTCTGATGAGTAGAAGATCTTCAATATTAGAACTATAAATCTCAGAGCAAGTTCTGCTGTAACCCATTCAGCAATCACTGTATTTACACAATGATAACTGTACATACACCTGTGATTAGGATACCTGCTGTGAAAGCATCCCCATTGTGATGATTTTGTCAGAAGCTGAGGAAGAGAGAGGTGAGCAGCTATCTGCTGTGTAAAAATCATTGGTCTGGAGATAGATTAGTTTGTTTGGAGTTAATTACTCTCCTAGATTGCAGCTACTTACTACACACTCTCGCCAGGGTCTTTGCAGGCACTAGTGGCCAAGTTCCTCGGAATACAAGCTGTTCACTATGAAAGATAAAAGTTCTCACAGCAGTAGAATGCCAGCAGGTTGAGCAAGCAAGTAAATTGCACGCTTGTTTATTTTCATGCAAGAGCATGTGCACACGTCCGGAATGCATGCAGAATTTTCCTGAGATAAACCTGAGGTTTTCCGCAGGAATTCTGCATGCGTTTTTTGCGCGTTTTTTTTGCGGATTTTATGTGGATTGTTTGCTTTTTTTTCCGGACACTCCAAAACAATGGGAAATCCTCATAAAATCCCCAAAAATAATGAGCATGATGCTTCTTTTCCCGCAATGCGTTTTTTTTGCGGAAAAAAACACATCATGTGCTCAAAAATTGCGGAATGCATTCTAAATGATAGGATGCATATGTATGTGTTTTTGTATAGCGTTTTTATTGCGAAAAAACTCGAAAATTCCTCAACGTGTGCACATACCCTCAAGCTGCATTTACAATGAAAGATAATTGTGAATGAGGTTGTTTCATGATAACGATAATAAGTGTAAACTGTCTGCCGATCACCTAATGAAAAGTACAACATTCCACCCTTCTCTGCCCTTTGCACCTTGTAAAGAGGACTCCCACTGCCAATAATAGCTATGTACTATATTTACCCAGAATGGGTAAAACAAAAATTGGAACAGGACCCTCAGTTTACACAGAACATATGTTCAGTGATGAGGGAAACTTTTTTTTTTTTTTTTTGGGGGGGGCCATTTATATCGATACACCTAAATCAAATGGGAATGGTGACAGTTTTCTTGCGTAGGGTGTCTTGCATTGAAATCTGCTGCAATGACCCGGGTACTGCGTTCACCAGACATCAACACAATTTCTATTCGCTCCTCACGTGTTAACGTGTTAACCTCTGCGACATGTCAATGGCTGTAAACAAAGAAAAACTTGTAAATAACTCATGAAAGAATAAAGTTATGTTAAAACCAAGCACACTATTGTTTTTCTTGTGAAATTCTCAATAAGTTTGATGTCACATGACCCTCTTCCCATTGGAAAAAATAAAGTTGGATCCAAAATGGCTGACTTCAAAATGGCCGCCATGGTCACCACCCATCTTGAAAAGTTTTCCCCCTCCCATATACTAATGTGCCACAAACAGGAAGTTGATATCACCAACCATTCCCATTTTATTTAGGTGTATCCACATACATGACCCACCCTGCAGACCAGGGGTCTCAAACTGCATTTCTCGAGCGCAGCAAACAGGTCATGTTTTCAGGATTTCCTTGTACTGCACAGGTGGTAATTTAATCACCTACACACCTAATGAGTAGGTGATTAAATTATCACCAGTGCAGTACAAGGAAATCCTGAAAACATGACCTGTTTGTAGCCCTTAAGGAATGCAGTTTGAGACCTCTGCTGTAGACAGTATGGAAAAGTCACTGCTATTTCTCTGACCCCCATGACGGCACCACGGAGAGAGGGGATCCGCCCACCAAGGACAGGAAACCTACAGATAAAAAGGCGGTACCTCTCTCCCGCATCATTTTGTTTTTCTGTCCTTGACGGGACCTGCAGCTTACCTTAGATCATCGTTGGATTCCGGGGCCAGTCAGACCGGTTCAGGCAGCGGGGGTTCCCTGCCTCGGCTAGGCTGGGCCACCCGAAGCGCCACCGCTGGGATCAGTAGGTCTCTAGGGTGAGCGGGGGGCCGCAGCAGCAGCGCTGCAGCTCCTAGAGGGATCCTCACTATGTGGGGGTTCCAGATGGCATACACCCGCGCAAAACCACTGTGAGGGGGTCCCTCCATAGGTGGATCGCGGTGCGACAATGCACGCTTAAACGGCGCATCAGGATGCACCAGCGGCGTGGTGCCGGGCTTCCTGACAAGTAAACGCGCATGCGCGGGTGCCGCAATGCCTGCTGGTTGGAGCAGGGCATGCTGGGCAGCGCGGGGCTTGCTGGGACGACGCGTGGCATGCTGGGATTCGCGCATGCGCACAGCACAAAGCGACGGAGAGCGCGCGTAAATCGGCGTGCGGGGTATTTAATGAAACTTGATTCCCTGGCTGGTTGCTCTAATGGAGTCCAGCCAGTGTTCCCCAGCAGCTATGAGTGACCCCGAATTGCAGGGTTCACCGGCGCAGCAACCGCAGGCACCGCAGCTGCAACAGCAGCAGAAACGCCGGCAGCAGGGGAAAGGTACCTCTCATGTCCAGCGGCGTGGAACTGGAGCACGGTCTGGATCCCAGCACAGCAAGAATTCTAGTGCTGCATCTGGATCAAAGGAGCACCCTACAATCGATATGGACCATCCACAGCCGGTACTGAGGGTACACCAGGTGGTGAGTGATCTCCGTGAATGCTCCGGCTAATAGAGCCTACCTTTTCTCTTGCTTATCCTAGGGAAGGAAAAGTTCAGGGAAAACCAAGCACAGGATCTGCGCACTTTGCAAAGAAGATTTACCTGACATGTGGGAGAAAAGATTGTGTGAATCATGTATGGAGGAAACCCTCTGCGAAGGGCTTCCAGGGTTCGCTACAGAGCTCAAATTATTAATTAAATCTCAGGTGGAAGACACCTTCAAATCTCTCCATGAGGATAAAGAACGTAAAAAGATTAGGCACAAATCCCCTATATCTGACTCCAGTGATGCAGGTAGCGGGGAGATTAGTTCGAGTTCTTCAAATTCCTCATCATCCTCATCATCATCGTCCTCTTCTCGGGGGGGGTCGTAGTTGCTTCCCACTAGAAGAAACGGATTCCTTGGTTAAAGCTGTCAGAAGCACCATGGGATTAACTGACTCTCACCCTAGGAAAACAGTCCAAGATATTATGTTTGGGGGACTGGAGCAGAAAAAGAGAAGAGTATTTCCACTCAATGACAAAATACAGGCTCTAATTAATAAAGAGTGGAAAAAACCCGGTACGGAAGGCCTTACTTACTCCCAAAAGGAAATATCCTTTTGAGGACCCGACATGCTCCTTCTGGGAAAAAGCTCCTAAGTTAGACGTAGCCATCGCCAAGGCGTCAAAAAAATTCGCCCTGCCTTTTGAGGATATGGGAGTCTTAAAGGACCCCATGGACAAGAAAGCGGATGCTTTCCTAAAGAGTTCCTGGGAAGCTGCGGGAGGGGGCCTAAAACCGGCTGTGGCCGCAGCTTGTACTTCACGCTCACTAATGGTGTGGTTAGATCAGCTGGAATCCCAACTCAAAGCAAAATCATCCAGAGACAGCATTTTAAGTACCTTGCCTGTAATGAAAGGGGCTGCCGTCTTTCTGGCCGATGCGTCGGCAGATTCTATCAGGCTGTCGGCCAGATCAGCTGTTTTCTCCAATGCAGCTAGACGAGCCCTCTGGCTCAAATGTTGGCCCGGAGACCTCCAAACAAAGTCTAAACTTTGTAATATCCCCTGCGAAGGAGAATTTCTATTCGGCGCCACTCTGGATGATATTCTAGAAAAGGCAGGGGACAAAAAGAAGTCCTTTCCCATCCTGGCATATCCATCTTACAAACGTCCCTTTCGGAGTAGGAGGTTCAACCGTAGAAAACCCCCTAGAACACAGGATAGATGGGAAGATAAAAAGAACAAAAATAAAGGGTTCATATTCAACAAAAGCCCCACTGATACCAAAAAACCCTCACAATGAACTTTTGTTCCAGGTGGGAGGAAGATTGTCCCTCTTTTTCTCAGCCTGGGAAAAGATAACCAGCAGCGCCTGGATTCTAGACTTAATAAGATCGGGACTAAAGTTCAAATTCCTCACCTTCCCTCAGCAGTCCTTCCTGGTAACATCTCAAAGAGCGTCTCCACAGGAGCGAATAGCTCTAGAACAGGAGGTCACAACATTGCTAAACAAAGGGGTTCTTCTGGAGGTTCCACTCCGAGAAAGAGGGAGAGGGTTCTACTCTCCGGTGTTTCTCAGGAAGAAGCCAGACGAGTTTTTCAGGACAATTATCAATTTAAAAAACTTAAACAAGCACCTGATTGTGGAACCTTTCAAAATGGAAACAATAAAAACAGCAGTCAAAATGTTGTTTCCGGGTTGTTTCATGGTAGTACTCGATCTAAAGGACGCATACTACCACGTCCCCATTCACAGAGACTTCCAAAAATTCCTCAGGGTGGCGATCGAAATAGAGGGGATTATAAAGCATTTTCAGTTTGCAGCTCTCCCTTTCGGTCTCGCAATAGCCCCACGGGTATTCACCAAGTTGATGGCGGAAGTCATGGCAGAACTGAGGAAACAAAACACACTAATCGTCCCATACTTAGACGATCTCCTGGTGATAGGCAACTCTCCCCAGCATTGCAAAAATCAACTGGAGATGGTAATGGACTCTTTAAAAAACTTAGGTTGGCTCCTAAATCCACAAAAGTCCAGATTAATACCGAGTCAGATTCAGGAATATCTGGGCATCACGCTAGATTCCATCTCCCAAGAGAGTCGCCTACCCCAGGAGAAAATACAAAAGATGGTGGGACTAGTATCCCGGGCAAGGGAACTCCCCTCTATATCGCTCTGAGAAGCAATGTCTCTTCTGGGGTCTCTGACAGCCTGCATTGTCGCGGTCCAATGGGCCCAGTCACACACGAGAGAACTCCAGTGGCAGATATTAGCAGAGGAAATTTCTCTGGAAGGGAATTTAGAAAGTCTGTTCACCTTCTCGTCAAACACAACCCTCTCACTAGTTTGGTGGACAAAGGAGAGCAACCTGGGCCGAGGTGTTCCATGGGTGATTCCAGTGTCAAAAGTAATAACCACAGACGCAAGTCCCTGGGGTTGGGGGGCTCACTTACACGATCTAGTGGCTCAGGGAACATGGCCAGACGACTTAAACAGTATCCTCAAATATGAAGGAACTACTAGCAGTGAAATTCGCACTTACAGAATTCCTAACCCCCCTTCGCTCTCATCATGTAAGGTTATTTTCGGACAACAGGGTGGTAGTGGCCTACATAAACCATCAGGGAGGCACACACTCTCGGTCACTGATGGAGGTGACACATTCAATCTTACAGATGGCTGAGACCAATTTAGCATCCTTGACGGCCCTGCACATGAAAGGGGCGGACAATTTCAAGGCAGACTACCTGAGCCGGTTCTGCCTAAAACAAGGGGAATGGGAGTTGAATCAGTCCATATTCAATCAGATCACAGAGATGTGGGGAACGCCTGTAATAGATCTCTTTGCAAACAATCTGAATCGGAAGGTGACCACCTTTTGTTCCATAAATCCAGCATGGAACCCGGTGGCGTTGGATGCCTTCCTAATCCCTTGGAAGCACAAACTGGCTTACGCATTCCCCCCTATCTCATTGATACCAGCAGTTCTGAGGAAGATAAGGGAGGACAGTGCCCGGATAATATTAATTGCCCCCTTCTGGCCGAAAAGAATCTGGTTTTCTTGGGTCAGAAAAATGTCTATAACAGAACCTTGGATACTCCCAGATCTGCCCAATCTCCTATTCCAGGGTCCAGTAGCACACCCGCAGGTAGCGAGGTTACACATGACGGCTTGGAATTTGAAAGGGGGTTACTAATAGGGAAAGGCTTTTCTCAGGGTTTAGTATCAACCCTTCTAAAAAGTAGGAAATTAACAACTACCAAACAATATGGTAAAATTTGGAAGAAATTCCTCTCTTCCTCAGGTACTAGTGTCTCTAAGGGAATCCCGCTTAAAGCTGTATTAGAATTTTTACAGAATGGGCTGGAAAAAGGCCTAGCCACTAGTACTTTGAAGGTGCATATTGCAGCACTGGGGGCATTGTTTAACCACAACCTAGCAAGAAATCATTGGGTTTCCAGGTTCGTTAAGGCGGCAGAAAGATCTAGACCTCTACCCTTACGTAGAACCCCACAGTGGGACTTAAATCTTGTCCTCACAGCCCTAACCAGAACCCCCTTCGAGCCCTTAGAAGATCTTCCCTTAAAGATTCTATCCTTAAAAACCTCCCTTTTGGTGGCCCTTACTTCAGCCCGAAGAATTAGTGACATACAAGCCTTGTCAGCCGGACCACCCTTCACGCAAATATTGGATGACAGGGTGGTATTAAAAACAGACCCGGGATATTTACCAAAAGTGGCTTCCCGATTCCATAGATCCCAAGAGATCTCCCTTCCCTCCTTTTGTCCAAACCCTAAAAACGAGGGGGAAAAATCATTACACACATTGGATGTTAGAAGGTGCCTCATCCATTACCTGGAAGCCACTAGGGAGTGTAGAGAGGAAGGATCTCTTTTTGTGTGTTTTCAGGGCCCTCGGAAAGGCAAAAAGGCCTCCAAGGGTACATTGGCAAGATGGATCAGAGATGCCATCAACCTCGCGTATACCTCAAGCGGGATGCCAGTTCCAGGGGAAGTTAAAGCTCATTCAACTAGAGCGATGGCGACTTCCTGAGCAGAGAGAGCCGGCGCTTCAATAGACCAGATATGTAGAGCGGCTACTTGGTCTTCACCCTCAACCTTCTTTAAGCACTACCGGTTGGACTTAGCTTCTTCTTCAGACCTTACCTTTGGTAGAAGGGTGCTGGAAGCGGTGGTCCCTCCCTAATGTACAGTCTCTGCAATTCTCTCTGTGGTGCCGTCATGGGGGACAGAGAAAATAGTAGTTACTCACCGATAACGGTGTTTCTCTGAGCCCATGACGGCACCCGTACAGTCCCTCCCTCACGCGTGGGTGTGCACACATTAATAATGTTTAGTTATGTATATAAGCAATAAGCACGCGGTATCTTTATTAAAGGTTTAGTAATGTAGAAACATTTGTAATTATTAACCTGATATTCCCTTCATGCTCTGTAAACAACTGATGCGGGGGAGAGGTACCGCCTTTTTTCCTGTAGGTTTCCTGTCCTTGGTGGGCGGATCCCCTCTCCCCGTGGTGCCGTCATGGGCTCAGAGAAACACCGTTATCGGTGAGTAACTACTATTTTCAGAATTGAACAGTTACGTTTTTGACTTGATTTTATCTGTGTGCGTGTCTGTCACTTTCTCATATTACTGGAGAACTCACTGAAAGGGATAATGAAGCATAACTTTTATTCAAAATATAGAAATAACCTAAATTGCCTACAAGGTGCACTCATGTGCTCCAATTCCTACAGTATAATAAAGAAAAATCAGCAGTAAACTTGAAGAATATATATATATATATATATATATATATATATATATATATATATATATATATATATATATATATATATATATATATATATATAATATTTTTTATTTTTATTTTTTATGTAGCCAGAAAATAATATAAACATTTCGGCCTCAGACTGCAGTACAGTAGTTAATCGCGTTCAGTGCGATTAAAAGAGTGACACCATAGTCACTTTAAATGTGACTGGTCATGCACTAGGCGCTGGCCATGGAGCCTGTATCAGATAGTACCTGGGTGGGTGGGGGTGCCAACGCAGTCGCTGATGACTGCACGTTGGCACCCCCAACTACAACTACTATATTGCAGACTGTTACTGATGAAGGCCAGTGAGGCCGAAACGTCTGTTATTTTCTGGCTGTATTAAAAAATCCCCAAAAATGTTCTAGAAGTTGAGTGCCAAGTTTTCTTTATTATATTATTATGTATGGTGTGGGGCCCTACTTGAGCGCCTTCTGAGGTTGTGCATACAGTGTTTTTCCAATTCCTACAGTGACAGAGAATTAACAAGACACAGCAAAAAAAAAGTCTGCCCAGTGTTTTCTATTGCACTCCTAAAATGAAGATGTCTGTCTCGGCACACTTCAGCATTTTGATTAGAACAACTCGGCAGGAGATAAAAAGTGATAAAAGATGGAGACTAAAAGTCTTAAAAACAATGAGTTGCTTATATACTTGCACTCAAATCTTTGATATAGATGTTGCTTCTAGTCCCTACTCCATATATTGCACCTTCACCCGTATTGCCTAATTATCTGACCTCCAATATCTGTGGCTTATCCTTGCCATTCCACCAAAGCATCAGTGATTATCTCCGCATGTATTTGCGGCTCCACAACTCATATGTGTATTTCCCCTGCAGAGATACGGTTGTGTGAAAGTGTTGGCCCTCTTCCTGATTTCCTATTCTTTTGCAAGTATGTCACACTTAAATGTTTCAGATTGCCAAACAAATTTGAATATTAGGCTATGTGCACACTTTCAGGATTTCTTGCAGAAATTTCCTGAGCAAAACTGGACATTTTCTGCAAGGAATCCGCATGCGTTTTTTGCGTGTTTTTTACCGCTTTTTTTTTTTACGGATCTTTCCGGAGGTTCCCAATGCAATAATACAGTGGGAAATCTGCAAAAATACAGTAATGAACATGCTGTGTTTTTTACCGCGATGCGTTTTTTTTCATGGAAAAAAAAATGCATCATGTGCACAAATTGCGGAATGCATTCTAAATGATGGGTTGCATAATGTATGCTTTTTTTTCGCGTTTTTATTGCGAAAAAACGTGAAAAATCTGCAACTTGTGCACACAGCCTTAGACAAAGATAACACACGTAAACACAAAATGCAGCTTTTAAATGAAGGCCTTTTAGTAAGGGAAAGGAAATCCAAACCTACAGTAAGGTGTGTGTTAAAAAAAAAAAAATGCCCGTTCCTCCTTGAAACATAAATTGTAACTGTTTTTTCACCACTTTGGGAAGCGGAGTTCAAATTCCCTAGCCACATCCAGGCCTTATTACTGCCACACCTGTTCTAAATCAAGAAATCACTTAAATAGGACCTGCCACACAAAGTAGATGAAAAGATCCTCAAAAGCTGTAAATCATGCTGCAATCCATAGAAATTCTGGAGCAAATTATAAAGTAATTGAGATCTATCTGTTTGGAAGAGGTTATTAACCACTTCCCGACCTTTGACGCCACGTAGGCATCATGAAAGTCGGTGCCAATCCGACCTGTGACGCCTATGTGGCGTCATGGAATGATCGCGTCCCTACAGATCGGGTGAAAGGGTTAACTCCAATTTCACCCGATCTGCAGGGACAGGGGGAGTGGTACATCAGCCCAGGGGGGGGGTGGCTTCACCCCCCCGTGGCTACGATCGCTCTGATTGGCAGTTTCACTTTCAACAGCCAATCAGAGCGATTTGTAATATTTCACCTAAAAAACTGGTGAAATATTACAATCCAGTCATGGCCGATGCTGCAATATCATCGGCCATGGCTGGAAACACTGATGTGACCCCCCCCCACCCACCCCACCGATCGCCCCCCCAAGCCACCGATCTGTGGTCCGCTCCCCTCTGTCTTGTGCTCCGCTCCCCCGTCCTCCTGTCCGCTCCCCCCGTGCTCCTATGCCACCCCTGTGCTCCGACGCCCCCCCCGTGCCCCGATCTCCACCCCCTTATACTTACCGAGGCTCCCGGTGTCCATCCGTCTTCTCCATGGGTGCCGCCATCTTCCAAAATGGCGGGCGCATGCACCCGCTGAATCTGCCAGCCGGCAGATTCGTTCCAGGTATAGGTTTTATCACAGTGATCAAACTATCACAGTGATCAAAATAAAAAAAAATAGTAAATGACCCCCCTACTTTATCACCCCCATAGGTAGGGACAATAATAAAAAAAAATATATATATATTTTTTTCTTTTTCCACTAGGGTTAGGGTTAGAACTAGGGTTAGAACTAGGGGTAGGGTTAGGGCATGTGCACACAGTGCGGATTTGGCTGCGGATCTGCAGCGGATTGGCCGCGGATCCGCAGCGGATTGGCCGCTGCAAATTCGTAGCAGTTTTCCATCAGGTTTACAGTACCATGTACACCTATGGAAAACCAAATCCGCTGTGCCCATGGTGCGGAAAATTCTGTGCGGAAACGCTGCGTTGTATTTTCCGCAGTATGTCAATTCTTTGTGCGGATTCCGCAGCGTTTTACACCTGTTCCTCAATAGGAATCCGCAGGTGAAATCCGCACAAAAAAACACTGGAAATCCGCTGTAAATCCGCAGGTAAAACGCAGTGCCTTTTACCTGCAGATTTTTCAAAAATCGTGCGGAAAAATCTCACACGAATCCGTAACGTGGGCACATAGGGTTAGGGTTAGGGTTGGGATTAGGGTTACGGATGTGTTGGGGTTGTGGTTAGGGGTGTGTTGGGGTTAGGGTTGTGATTAGGGTTATGGCTACAGTTGGGATTAGGGTTAGGGGTGTGTTGGGGTTAGTGTTGGAGTTAGAATTGAGGGGTTTCCACTGTTTAGGCACATCAGGGGTCTCCAAACGCAACATGGCGCCACCATTGATTCCAGCCAATCTTACGTTCAAAAAGTCAAATGGTGCTCTCTCCCTTCCAAGCCCCGACGTGCACCCAAACAGTGGTTTACCCCCACATATGGGGTACCAGCGTACTCGGGACAAACTGGGCAACAAATGTTGGGGTCCAATTTCTCCTGTTACCCTTGCAAAAATAAAAAATTACTTGCTAAAACATAATTTTTGAGGAAAGAACAATTATTTTTTATTTTCACGGCTCTGTGTTATAAACTTCTGTGAAGCACTTGGGGGTTCAAAGTGCTCACCACACATCTAGATAAGTTCCTTGGGGGGTCTAGTTTCCAAAATGGGGTCACGTGTGGGGTGTTTCTACTGTTTAGGCACATCAGGGGCTCTGCAAATGCAACGTGACGCCCGCAGACCATTCCATCAAAGTCTGCATTTCAAATGTCACTACTTCCCTTCCGAGCCCTGACGTGCGCCCAAACAGTGGTTTACCCCCACATATGGGGTATCAGCGTACTCAGGAGAAACTGGACAACAACTTTTGGGGTCAAATTTCTCCTGTTACCCTTGGGAAAATTAAAAAATTCTGGGCTAAAAAAATATTTTTGAGGAAAGTAAAACCCATTTATTATTTTCACAGCTCTGCGTTATAAACTTCTGTGAAGCACTTGGGGGTTCAAAGTGCTCACCACACATCTAGATTAGTTCCTTGGGAGGTCTAGTTTCCAAAATGGGGTCACTTGTAGGGGAGCTCCAATGTTTAGGCACACAGGGGCTCTCCAAACGCGACATGGTGTCCGCTAACGATTGGAGCTAATTTTCCATTCAAAAAGTCAAATGGCGCTCCTTCCCTTCCGAGCCTTACCATGTGCCCAAACAGTGGTTTACCCCCACATGTGAGGTATCAGCGTACTCAGGAGAAATAGTCCAACAAATTTTAGGATCCATTTTATCCTGTTGCCCATGTGAAAATGAAAAAATTGAGGCTAAAATTTTTTTTGTGAAAAAAAAAAAAGTATTTTCATTTTTACGGATCAATTTGTGAAGCACCTGGGGGTTTAAAGTGCTCACTATGCTTCTAGATAAGCTCCTTGGGGGGTCTAGTTTCCAAAATGGGGTCACTTGTGGGGGAGCTCCAATGTTTAGGCACACGGGGGCTCTCCAAACGCGACATGGTGTCCGCTAAAGATTGGAGCCAATTTTTCATTGAAAAAGTCAAATGGCGCTCCTTCCCTTCCGAGCCGTGTCGTGCGCCCAAACAGTGGTTTACCCCCACATATGAGGTATCAGCGTACTCAGGACAAATTGGACAACAACGTTCGTGGTCCAGTTTCTCCTTTTACCGCTGGGAAAATAAAAAAAATTGTTGCTAAAAGATCATTTTTGTGACTAAAAAGTTAAATGTTCATTTTTTCCTTCCATGTTGCTTCTGCTGCTGTGAAACACCTGAAGGGTTAATAAACTTCTTGAATGTGGTTTTGAGCACCTTGAGGGGTGCAGTTTTTAGAATGGTGTCACTTTTGGGTATTTTCAGCCATATAGAACCCTCAAAATGACTTCAAATGTGAGGTGGTCCCTAAAAAAAAAATGGTTTTGTAAATTTTGTTGTAAAAATGAGAAATCACTGGTCAAATTTTAACCCTTATAACTTCCTAGCAAAAAAAAAAAATTTGTTTCCAAAATTGTGCTGATGTAAAGTAGACATGTGGGAAATGTTATTTATTAACTATTTTGTGTCACATAACTCTCTGGTTTAACAGAATAAAAATTCAAAATGTGAAAATTGCGAAATTTTCAAAATTTTCGCTAAACTTCCGTTTTTTCCACAAATAAACTCAGAAATTATCGACCTAAATTTACCACTAACATGAAGCCCAATATGTCACGAAAAAACAATCTCAGAACCGCTAGGATCCGTTGAAACGTTCCTGAGTTATTACCTCATAAAGGGACACTGGTCAGAATTGCAAAAAACAGCCAGGTCATTAAGGCCAAAATAGGCTGGGTCATGAAGGGGTTAACGGTGAGTTAACCCCTGTAAAGCGTCTACTGGCCGCTCTTGGCCCGGCTCCATGGAAACCAACTGTATTCTATGAAATATCTTTCATTGCTGGAGAATGACAGCAGAAAGAAAGTCAATTGCAAACTTGCTTATTTTTGTGCTATCCAAATAAAGCAATTTAAGAACTTGCGAATCCCCCTTCAGCATGGCCCTTTGTTGCAGTGCTGTGGATGTTCTTTGCTCTGCTGCTTGTGAGCTCTGCTCCCCTCTGATGAACAATGGATAAAATAATACATGTGGGATTGCAGCGTGCCCAAACCTTTTGTTGTTCATGGAGATAAGCTGCTATTTGGCAGCTGTGTATCTCCCTTTTCCCAATGGCTAAGGTGAGGGTGCACCTGGAGAGGAACCTGCTGTTAGAAATGAAAGCCGAATGAACACGTGTTAACACTTGGTTATTCACCGTGTAAAACTACATAGCCAGCATATATTAATAATCTGTCCAATATATATCTGTGAAATATAGGGGTTGATGTGTAATCCAAAATGTAATAGAAAAATGAGGTTTCTCCCGCGGAAAGCTTATTCCTGGCTAGAAGCACAGGTTTGTTTTATTAACCTATTCTTTTTCTTTCTTTGCAAAATAATTCATAAACAAGAAATCTGTGATGCTGATTCAAGACTGGATATTTTATTTCCAGTCTTGTTGAGAGGACATGGTGAAGTCCGATGCTCCTGATTCATGAAGAGGTGCACACCTCTTCATGTACCTGTGACGCTACTCCAGAAATGTTACTCCGGTCAGTGATTGAATGAGATTTCTGGCATACGGAACGCCACAGCTCGTCATGAATTACAGGCGCTGTGATATCGCACACTATCCCGACCCAGCTTCACCAATTTCAGGGGAGCTGGCAGAGACTGGCATGAAAATGACAAGTTGCAACATTTTGATACAACTGTTGCCCCAAATGTTGCATCCTTTCACGGTTTTGACACCACTTTTTATTTCTTTAATCTGGGCTTTTACGTTTTTTATTTTTCACATTCATCACCCTTAAGCAGGTTCTGTAAATCGACACAATCTGCTCATAACTGTCAGTAACGATCCGCTATTAGAAACTGCGCAATGGATATTTCTAAATCTAGGAAAGAAGGCATGCAGAATAATAAATGTGAATCATGACCTCAGGGAAATCTCCGCAGGGAGGATTCTCACCAGTACCATAAAATTACATAAAACACTAAAGACATGACTCCGTTTCATTTTTTGCCTTCAAAATTATCATAAATTGTAATGATTTAAAATTCCTGTGCTTGATACTTTACAACCTGTATAAAGAGCTTTCAAGGCCAGAAAGAGTTCAGCAACGGGTTTTTTTTTTATCACTTCAAGTCTTCAAAATGTAATTTCTGAGGTTGGAAAGAATATACTGTAATGTTGCCATCCAAGTACAGCAGCATTTTCTTTTCTATGTGCACACTGAATTTAATGTTATTTATGGTACTTTTTTTTTTTTCTGTAATAACTTGCTGTAACTTTTTTTCCAAGTTACACATTCATACACATCAAATGGTTCCGCAAAAGCAGAGACCACACCTGTATTAGTAAATTAAAAAGAATCACTTTCTCACCCTGTAAAACCAAAAAATGAACATGAACTATTTAAAGTATCACTCCAGTATGTTTTTTTTTTTTTGTTTGGTGTTCTTTTTTTTTTTTTTTTTCACCATCTGTTTGCTATCGGTAATGTTCAGTGCAAACTACTTAGACTGTGGTTTCCAGCGATGCTCCGGTCCTCTTCCCCATCATGGACAGACAGGCCCTGGGTTTCCCATCCTGAATTTGACAGCCTCTTGGATACGCATGATCCTCACTTTGGGTCTAAATTTGGCCTGAACGTTTTTTCGGTGATGGAACAACCCCTTCAAAAATAATACTGGGCGGCATAGTGGTTTCTTTATTCTTGCCAGAGGACATTGTTTTGGCATTTGTTAGGTGCATGGGGGTCTATGAACACGTCAAACGTTTACATCCAGGAATATATCTGACATTTACCGCCCACATGTAGAACGACTTGTGCACGTAGCCTTCAATTGGTTTCATTTTAAAGAATTTTGCTATTTGATTACAGCAAGTAAAAAAAAAAAAAAAAATTCAAGAAGAAATATTTGGGAAAACATCACAACTGTTGGACTATGCTATAGTAAGCACAGTGGAGAATATAGAATTGTTTGGCTCGTTCATTGTATTTCCTAGGGATTTATCTGAGACTGAACAATTAAGAACCATCGATCATCTGACTGTCTCTTTTATAAGATTGCTTAACTGTGTGATTGGGGTTTTATTATTTGCGTAAATAGAATATTTACTCCTTTACTCACATGGCACATCTCTCCCTTTTTTTTGCTTTTCTGCCCTAATTTTGGAGCATGACGTTTCATTAGTCTGTAATTTTATGTGATGGGGATAGCACAGATACAGTAATATACGCTGAAGGCAGAGCCCGGGGGTCTCTTATGTCTTTGTTACAAAATACAAGACTTCACTCCATAGTAATAGGGTAATTCCGCTTTGGAAATAGTATTTTTCTTTTCCCAGTATGCTATTAATTGTACTTTGCAGTTAAGGTAATTATTACACACACTAAAAAGCGTCATAGTTGGCTTTCTATTATTTGTATCTAGCATCTGGAAATATTTAGAGAAAACATACTATTTTAGTTTAAGACCAAATTATGGCTTTCATTTCAAGATCTCCTGAATGTGCAGTTTCAGCGGCGTATGAGAAATGTTTGCCATTTATACTACATAAAGCACTGATGGGGGCAGTGCAAGTGCACATTGTTTTTGGCCACTTCGCTTTTCAGACCCTGTCTTAGGTCGGGGTCACACTAGTCTGTAATACGGATGAGTGCTATGCGATAAAAAATGGCATAGCACTCGGACCAATGTTAATCTATGGGGCAGCTCCCATCATCCGTTTTTTTCTTGTCCGTATTACACTTGCGAGTGAAATGGCAGCATGCTGCGATTGTCCGCGTATCTCAGCTGAGAAACGCCAATGCAAGTCTATGGGTGCGAGAAAAAAAAACGCACAGCACACGGACCATGCGTGTGACTTGCAGGAAATTCTCAGGCATTGGCCAGGTGACAGGAAAGGCTCAGCCATCATTTGCTCATTTTGCAAGTGTGAGAAAATCTCACCATACGGATGAGATACAGATGACATACGGATACTTTTTTGAGAAAAAAACGCATCCTGACATTGCACATGGATGAGATACGGATCACCATACGGAGAACATTTGTGCGATTCTCAGCAGACAAAATCGGACAGATTTTTTTATACATTGTGTGTGACCCCGGCCTTAGGCCCCCTTCACACATCGTATAATGCTGGTGTCATCAGTGTTTTGGATCAGTGATCCATACGGTTTTTTCTCCGATATCTCGTAACAAAAATCAATTTGAAAGCTTCTCTTATACTTTGTAATGTTAAACACATACAACACATGGATGTCACACGGATGTGCTGTACGTGTTTTACACTGACCCAAAGAATTGTATTGGCCATCGTCATCCGTACTGCTTGTAGCAAACGGTCATGGCTACGTGTTGTTTGCACGGACACAGGACAGACAGTCCGTGCAAACACATGGACATGTGCATTGCAGCATTATTTATAATGGGTACTTGTGGTATCCAGGGCTGTGGAGTCAGTAAGCCAAACCTCCGACTCCTCAATTTCCATGACACCGACATTGGCTCCAACAAAATGGGCTCCGACTTCACAGCCCTGGACTGGTATCTGTAAAAAAAAAAAAAAAATGATACGTGTACTGCAAGCAGACCTGTGAAGGGGGCCTTAGCCGGTCTTAAACCTCGCAAAGGGGATATTGTCGACAAGTATATGGTAAAAGGACTGTTCAATGCAGCAGAATGGATTGGGGAATTCAATTGTATCTAGCCTAGACTGCGCTGAGCGAATCCTCCCCCAGAAGCAGCTACAATGTCACGTTTTGCAGTCACCATACTGCATACAGAAGTGTCCTTTCTTTTACCTCTTTGTCTGGTTCATTTTCTGAGATGTTAGGTGTGAGGTTATGAGCTTGATTTTGTGATGCTGTCACGTGGCAATGTGCTGCTGTTTTAGGTGCCTCCACTATAGATGAGCAAATCACTTGGAGTCAAATTAAATTTCTTCTCTAATTGTGCAAATCCAGCTAAATTTTAGCCGTCTGTCCATTCATAAGGATCTGAAATTGGTTAAAAAAAAAATAAAAAAAATAAAAAAAAAATCCTCTCCTTATCTGTGCAGTTCACCGCTTAGTTGGGCTGATGTGGTCATCACACACAGGCCACCCACCAATCTTCGGCACCAACCCGGCTTTGACCTAAACTTGTGACGGTACAGCAGTATATAAGTTGGGTGTACGGCCCTCTCGATGGATTGGGTGCTCAAGAAAGGTTTCAAACTCATGCACATGAAGGCAAGAGATATCGATACTTGGCACTCTAAAGTGTCTCAATTTTTATTCAAGCATCCCAAAGGAAGTCCCCGACGTTTCAGTCATGACATTGGCCTTCATCAGACATTGATTGGAGCGAGAGCAACGAAGTATTGGGTTAGGTGTCCGCGCTATAGAATTTCGAGCTGCGTCCCCCTGATACTCCCAGCACCAGGCGATGCAGCTCACGTTCCATAGTGCGGGCACCTTACCAGATACCTTTTGTTGCAATCTGTGTCTGATGAAGGCCCATATCTGAGCCAAAACGTCACTGATTTTCTTTTGGAATGCCAAAATAAAGATTTGTTACTCTTTTTGCAGTGCCAAGTATTTCTAATGTTCATGTACAGTAGTGTGGTTCTTCTGGAGAGTCAGACGCTGTTCACATTAAATAAAATCAAATATTTTTGTCAGTAGATAGGGTGTACAGCTTTGTATACACTTTTTTATTAATCTCTATTTTCAGCACTTTTATATTGTAAAATCTGGTAACAAATCCGCTTTAAGACCATGTATAGATGTTAGGCCTGATGAGGCTGTTTTATTTGCTTTGAAAGTCCCTGTCGGCAGCATGTTTTTTTTTTTGTTGTTTTTTTCCTGCCTTGTAGTAAAATAAACATTTTGAGTACTTGCTGATGAAAAACTGGATTATATAGCCATGCTGACATAGACCTGATGAGGCCTGTGTGCTTACTGTGAAAATCTAAGATTAAATTCATAATGTATGTGGAGTTTTTTGGAAATATATACAAACGGCACATCAAAGAAACCTTTTCATGCATCTGTTATTCTCTTTTATTTCATTTCACAAATTGACAAAAGGTAATTTTAACCTGCTGAATGTATAGCGGTATTAAGAAATGTTCTGATTCCATGGAAACGGTATTTGTGTCATATACATTATTCATCAGTTACTATGGAAACGCAAGTGATAAGTGGTCAGTTGCTTACAAGTTTAATAGAGCAGTACATAAAGCGAAATCTGTATCGGAGAGACCGTGTAACGCTCTTTATTCTCCATAAATTAGATTTTTGCAGGCATGTGTCATTGTTGGTGAGCTTTGCCTTTATAGTCCTCTTTTTGTATGTCTGTAGGTTTCTTAGTTGATTCTTAAGTGGTTTCAGTTTTGTCTTTATCCAGCTTATTCTTGTAAGGATGGCAAAATTATTTAGTCTATTCCTGTTTTTAACTCCCCAATGTTCACCAGTACTGGAGACTTTTTTTTTTTTTCTTTTCTGTCCTCTGTTCTTCCACAATCACATGAACCTTTACACTGTGTTCCAAATTATTATGCACATAGAGTTTAGGAGTGATAAGGTTAGAATTTTTTTGTTTGTCATTTAAACTCATTGATGGTGATGTGTGTCAGGGCTCTTTATATCACTGAAAGCAATTGCAGATACCTGTGCAAATTAGTTTGGCAGGTGTGTCCAAATAAAGGCAAGACTACTTAAGAAGGCTGTTCCACATTATTAAGCAGCCTACATTTTTTGCCAAAATGGGAAAGAAAGGATGTGTCGGCTGCTGAGAAGCAACAAATTGTGGAGTATTTAGGTCAAGGCATGACTACAATCAACATTGCCAAGAAGACACTTCATCGTGATCATCGCACAATCAAGAAGTATGTAGCTGATTCCCAGCACACATGTGTGCGTGCTGATAAGGAAAAATTGAGGACTCTTTCCAACAGGCAATTGCATAAGGTTAAAAGAGCAGCTGCAAAAATGCCTTGTCATAGCAGCAGACGAGTTTTTGAAGCTTCTGGTGCCTCCAACGTCCCCAGAACAAGATGCAGGGTCCTTCAGAGGTGCGTAAGCCATCCTGTCGACCACCTCTATCCACTGCACACAAGCAGAAACGGCTCCAGTGGGCCAAACGATACATGAAGACTGACTTCCAAACTGTTTTGTTCCAAGATGAGTGCCGTGCAACGCTTGATGGAGTGGAGGATGGCTGGCTGATGGACACCCCATGAAAACACGGCTAAGGCGCCAACAAGGAGGAGGTGGAGTAATGTTTTGGGCTGGAATCATGGGGAGAGAGATTGTCGGCCCCTTTATGATCCCTGAGGGGGTAAAGATGAACTCCATAATCTATGTGGAGTTTCTAAAAACACTTCCTGCCATGGTTCAAGAGGAAGAACCGTGCTTTCCGCAGCAAGATCATTTTCATGCATGATAATGCACCGTCTCATGCTGCAAAAAACACATCTGCATCTCTGGCTGCAATGGGCATAAAAGAGGACAAACTTATGGTGTGGCCACCATCTTCCCCTGACCTCAACCCCATTGAGAACCTCTGGAGCATCATCAAAAGGAGTGTCTATGATGGCGGGAGGCAGTTCACATCTAACCAACAGCTCTGGGAGGGTATTCTGTCCACATGCAAAACAAATGAAGCAGAAACCATCCAAAAACTGACAAATTCAATGCATGAGAGAGTTCAGAAGCTTCTTTCGAACAAGGGGTCCTATGCAAATATAACATCGCCTAGAATAAAGTTTTCAATTGAAAACTGTTTGATTTCATTTTGTAATAAGCTGATAATGCTTATAACTTCACAATTTACCATTTTTTTGTTCAAAATAAAAAAAAAAGTTGAAAACTCTGCTGTGCACAATAATTTGGAACATGCATTTTGAGTGTTTATTCTTTTTTTTAGAAAGGATACTGTTTTCATAGGCAGTTTGTTCCAAAACATTGCAATTATACTAGAATAGTAGATGACTGGAAAATAACAATGACTGCAATTCAGATAGGTAATTTAGAGAAAATATGAGGAAATATTATTTGCATAATTTGGAACACAGTGTAAATGGGTCAGCTAGTTATGCATGTGCCCCACCGCTCTGTTCCTGGAATGTGAGGGATGATGATGGTTAACGCCACTGCTCAGTTTCTTTCCCAGTGCCATGGACGGTGGAACAGCAGGGCATGTGCAACTGTCCTCTTGGCCATGGTCCTGTGGCTATAGTGAGACTAAAGTCCCCTGTTGTGGCGCCCAGTAGGGTTCTTGGCACTGGTACCCACACCAGTCTGACAATCATCTAGTCAGTGGCTAGTAATTTTTTGATACTGGAAATACCGCTTTTAACCCGTAAATGACCGCCAATACGTCTTTTTTTCTGACTTGAGATATGAGAATAGCATCCTCATACAGGTGACAATCCCGCAGCTGTCGTCTGTGCGCTATAGCTGACAACTTGCTGCATCAGCCACGATCTGTTGGCATAGACTATGGTTGTTTAACCCCCTAGATGCTGCATCTAAATGGTTAAGAGTGTGGGGGGTACCTCTTTATCCCCATCGGCACCTGAGATCTTGATTGTGTGGTCCTGATGTTTGTTATGGCAATTCACGGCCAAATAGCGGCCTTAAGGTACCTTCACATTAAGCGACGCTGCAGCGATAGCGACAATGATGCCGATCGCTGCAGCGTCGCTGTGTGGTCGCTGGAGAGCTGTCACACAGACCGCTCTCCAGCGACCAACGATGCCGAAGTCCCCGGGTAACCAGGGCAAACATCGGGTTACTAAGCGCAGGGCCGCGCTTAGTAACCCGATGTTTACCCTGGTTACCAGTGTAAATGTAAAAAAAACACCAAACACTACATACTTACATTGCCGTGTCCCTCGCCTTCAGCTTCCCTGCACTGTGTAAGCGCCGGCCCTAAGCACAGTGGTGACGTCACCGCTGTGCTTTGCTTTACGACCGGCACTGACACATTCAGTGCAGGAAGCTGAGCAGCAGCGCGGACGCCGGGGGACGTGACAGACATCAGAGGGTGAGTATGTAGTGTTTTTTTTTTTTTTTACTTTTACAATGGTAACCAGGGTAAATATTGGGTTACTAAGCGCGGCCCTGCGCTTAGTAACCCGATATTTACCCTGGTTACCATTGTAAAACATCGCTGGCATCGTTGCTTTTGCTGTCAAACACAACGATACACGCCGATCTGACGACCAAATAAAGTTCTGGACTTACAGCAACGACCAGCGATATCACAGCAGGATCCAGATCGCTGCTGCGTGTCAAACACAACGATATCGCTAGCGAGGACGCTGCAACGTCACGGATCGCTATCGTTATCGTTGCAAAGTCGTTTAGTGTGAAGGTACCTTTAGTCTGCTGGCTACAGCGGCCTGTTCAGAAGTCAGCGACATTTAGGCTACTTTCACACTAGCGTCGTTCGACGCACGTCGCAATGCGTCGTTTTGGTGAAAAAACGCATCCTGCAAAGTTGCCCGCAGGATGCGTTTTTCTCCATAGACTTTCATTAGCGACGCATTGCAATGGATTGCCACACGTCGCATCCGTCATGCGACGGATGCATCTTGTTTTGGCGGACCGTCGGCACAAAATAACATTACATGTACCTTTTTTTTTTTTGTGCGTCGTGTCCGCCACTTCCGACCGCGCACGCACGGCCGGAACTCCGCCCCCTCCTCCCCGGACATTACAATGGGGCAGCGGATGCGTTGAAAAACTGCATCTGCTGCCCCTGTTGTGCTTTTATTTCACAGCATGCGTCGGTACGTCGGCCCGACGCACTGCGACGGGCCCGTACCGACGCTAGTGTGAAAGTAGCCTTAGGTGGTGACAATACACTTTTGCATCTGACAATACACTTTTGCATTCCTGTCATGTCACTTTGCATTAATTCCTGAAAATCACCTGAAGGGTTAATAAACTACCTGACGACAGTTTTCAATATGTCGAGGTGCTGTTTTTAAAATGGTATTTGGAGGTTTCAAATATATAGGTCCCACAAAGTCACTTCTAGCCTGGGTAAGTCCCTCAAAAAAAATAAACTTTGTAAATTTCATTGACAAAATGAAAAATGGCTGCTACATTTTTTAACCTCCTAAAAGGCTAACAAAATAAGTTAACATTTCCCTCATGTCTGCCTTACATCAGCACCATTTGAAAAATGTTAGTTGTTTTTCTATGTTATGACAATTTGGATATTACGCCCTCGGGTCTTTCCTCAGGTCCTTACCCGTCTCTCCTTTCGACACGTCCCTCTCCATCCGACTTCTCGGGGTTACGGCGGTTCGCACATGCGCGGTCGCGCTTCTTCCGCCATTAGGTTCCCTGGGAGGTCGTGACCCGGTGGCTCCGCCCCATCATGGCGGCTCTCACCGGGTATTTCAGCTCAGCGTCTGAGGTTAGACGCCTGTGTATCGTCGTTGCGGCGCCTGCATTATTGCTGGTGTCCTTCCTCGTCCCCGAGTCCCGTGTCTCTGCTGCTTTCTCTGGCTGTGCCCAGTCTACCTCTTTCGTGTCTCTGCCTATTTGGGCTTCCCGATCCCGCTGTTTGTCCTGTGCCCTACCATACTTGTCTGCTGTGTCTCTGCCTTACCCACCTGTCAGCTCTGTTTCTTCAGCAGCCCCTCTGTCCCTGCATTCTGTGGGTCTTTAAGTTCTCCTAGCCTGGTCTCATAACTGTTCCCTCTTAACTATTGCTTTTTCCCTCTCTTACAGCTCCAAGCCATTGTGAGTCCCTGGTCTTCCTGGTTCCGTTTTCCTACCTGATTCCTTTTGGTCCCGTTTTCTCTTGTCCTTGTATTGCCCTTAGTAGTCCCATTGGCTCCGGCAGTTGTGGTTTCATCCCCCTTGGGCCTGCTCCTAACACTCTCTGTATAGGGGGTGGATCCATCTGGTCCGCTCGTCCTCAGGGGCTCTGGAGCCACGACCCAGAGGGTCCACTTTCGGTTTTTTCCCTTAGAACCCTAATAACATAACGCTGGATTAATGAGATAATCATTCAAAGTTTGAAATTTGCAATTTTTTTTTTTTATTTTTTACTTTTTTGTCAAATTTCTGATATTTTTTTATACATAAACAAAACATTGATGAAAATTTACCATTATCATAAATTATAATGTGCCACAAAAAAAACAATCTCAAAATCACTGGGATTTGTTGAAGCATTCCAGAGTCAACGCATAAAGTGACATTGGTCAAATTTAAAAAATTTGGCCCAGTCACTAAGGGGTTAAGTGAGGCATAACGCTTGGTAGTAGATGCATCTTTCAAGTTGTGATTCGTTTCACAAAGATATACATCATATTAAATGTGTAATACCCATTTACCTTGAATTCACTTACATGCTAACCCCCTATAGCCTTGAAAAGCACCAGAGAAGGTGTTGTGCCGCCCAGTAGCAGCTCCTTCTGTTTTGGTGGGCAGTCTATGCAGTGTGTTGAAGCAGTTTTCTAGTACCTGCCATGACTTGATATATGAAAAGCATGTGCAAAAGCAATAAAAAAAAAAAAAAATCCGCTTGATTTAAAAAAAAAAAAAAAAAAAAAAAAAAATGCTATCCGACTTCATATATTTTTTTTTCTTGTGGACACTCGCATCTCCACAAGATAAATAGACATGCTGCGCTCTGTAAAGAAGCGCCACATGTCCGTCTTCGCAGGGAAGCCATGGGTGCACACATAGTGGGCATGGGTATTCTTGAAATTCCTTCCACTATGCTGTAACTACACGGCGTCCAACCCACAGCGCTTACTGACCGTGGGAACATACCCTTAAGCATATTAGGTATCCACACACCTATAAAAACCTGAAGAATTTATTAAACCAGTTTTTTGGTGTGAAAAGTAAACTGTAAAAATGGAAACAAAATAAAATGATATATTTGTGCCGCAAAAAATATAATTGACACCTTAATTTAGATGTAGCCCAAAATGTCGCTTAAAATATGCAATACAATTTGCCCTGCTTAGAACTAAACCTCATCAGTGGAGAAATAAAAGCATTAAGACTGCTGAAGGAAGAGGCGAAAACACAAAATATTGCCGGTCTAGAAGCCTCATTCCTTCCAGGAAGGGGTTAAATGGGTCAGCGTCGGTGATTGTGTGTTCTTGGAGTAAAAGTGGATTACAGGATCTTGTAGACTGGTGGACACTGAAATCAACAGTTGAACTAATCTTTACTGGTAGACTGTTGTATTAACACCGTGAGGGGAGATTTTAGGGTCTCATCTCCGCTGCAGACCTCCCACAGCAGAAAATCTTTGTGGAAATGCAGTGACGTTTCCACATCTATAGCCCTTTCTATTACAAATATTACAAAAATTACAGCATTGGTCAACTTACATATCGGCCACATTGAGTACTGTGTTCAGTTTGTGCAAAACATCTAGCACGTTGACAAATGTAAGAATAGACTGGCTTGCATGAGCGCTTTCCTACATGGACTGGTCATCCATGTGGTGAAAAAAATGCAGCATGCACTAGTCTCCGCTTTTCGGATGAGGGTTGCTCATAGAACTCAATGGGCGTGTACAGCATTTAATGGGCCTATTCCAGAGATTACATAGGGTATAGTGATGCACAAATGGGCAAATTTTATTTCCCTTTCAGACATCGTTGACCGCTGAGCCCAGTGACTGGCTTCAGCAGGTACAAGTGCTGTAGACATGGCCTCACCACAGCAGCCATGCAACAGATTGGAGCAGTGACTGAAAGACCGCACTGAAACTGGGGAGGGTGGCTAAAGGCTCCATTTGATTTAGAAGTCTGCAAGCCTTGGAACCCATAATTTCTGCAACAGGGCAACCCTTTTAAGGTTTTGACAAAAGTGATGAGAGAACATACTCTGATAAGGTGTAATCTGAGCCCGCTCTGCTGCTTTACAGGGTATGGCGTGCTACAATACTATATTTGAGTCACCATGTCTGTTCGACAGCTGCATCACATGTAGGGGTTGCCTGTCAGGCAATCCCTGCATAAGTTGAAACTGTCGAACAGCCATGAGACATGCAGTCGCTGCGACTCGATAATAGCATTTAAGCACGCCGGAGATTCTGTTAGCAACAGTGCGTGCTCGGATAACACATAATCCTAATACGTTCACTCATCTATATTTGGTTAGTGTTTTCTTGTATTTTTTTTTTTTTTGCTTTTTATACATGGTTTTAATAAGTTTTTGTTAAAAGCTAGTGCTGGATTGCAACTCTTGTTCTATTCTACAGCTTGTGGGTGTCATTTGGCAAACTTAAAGGGGTTGTCCAGGCATTTTTCCTTGATGACCTCCAATCTGGCTTCCGCCCCCACCACTCCACCGAAACTGCTCTGACCAAAATTACTAATGACTTACAGCCAAAGCTAACAGACAGTTCTCCATCCTCTTCCTTCTCGATCTTTCCTCTGCTTTTGACAGTCGACCACCTCCTGCTGCTACAGATTCTTTCTTCCCTTGGCATCAAAGGCCTTGCCCTGTCCTGTATTGCCTCATACCTTTCCGACTGCACATTTAACGTTTCCCACTCGCACACTCCCTCCTCACCCCGCCCCCTCTCTTTTGGAGTCCCTCATGGCTCTGTCCTAGGGCCTCTACTTTTTTCCATCTATACCCTTGGCCTAGGACAACTCAAAGTCCCATGGCTTCCAGTACCACCTATACGCGGACGACACTCAGATCTACCTCTCTGGCTCAGATGTCGCCTCTCTTCTGTCCAGAATCCCGGAGTGTCTGTCAGACATATCCTCCTCCTTCAACTCTCGCTGCCTAAAACTCAATGTAGACAAAACCGAACTTATCATCTTTTCCCCATCTCTCGTATCCCCCCTACCTGAACTATCTATTATAGTAAACAGCATCACACTCTCTCCCGCACCTGAAATCCGCTGCCTCGGGGTAACTCTCGACTCTGCCCTGTCCTTCAAACCGCACGTCCAAATCCTTGCCACCTCCTGTCGCCTCCAACTCAAAGATATTGCCAGAATCCGTCCCTTCCTCAGCCCGCAATCTACTAAAACCCTTGTGCATGCCCTCATCATCTCTCGCCTCGATTACTGCAACACCCTCCTCTGTGGCCTCCCCGCTAACTCCCTTGCACCACTCCAGTCTGTCCTCAACTCTGCTGCTCGGCTAATCCACCTCTCTCCTCGCTACTCCCCTGCTTCACCCCTCTGCAAATCCCTCCACTGGCTCCCAATTCCCCAACTAATCCAGTTCAAACTACTAACACTGATCTACAAAGCCATCCACAACCTGTCCCCTCTCTATATCTCTGAACTAATCTCCCACTATCTTCCCTCACGTAATCTTCGATCCTCCCAAGACCTCCTTCTCTCCTCCACACTTATTCGTTCCTCACACAACCGCCTCCAAGATTTCTCCTGAATATCCCCCATCCCCTGGAATTCCACGCCTCAACACGTCTGATTATCCACCACCCTCGGATCCTACAGACGGAACCTGAAAACCCATCTCTTCAGGAAAGCCTACAGCCTGCAATAACCATTCTGCCGCCTCACCGGCCGCCCGAGCCGCCGCCATGTCACCGGCCACCCGAGCCGCCGCCATGTCACCGGCCACCCGAGCCGCCGCCATGTCACCGGCCACCCGAGCCGCCGCCATGTCACCGGCCACTTGAGCTGCCGCCCACCAATCTCCTGTCTCTTCCCCACTATCCTGAAGAATGTAAGTCCGCAAGGACAGGGTCCTCTCCCCTCTGTACCAGTCTGTCACTGTAAATTTGTTTACTGTTAACGATATCTATAACCCTGTATGTAACCCCTTTTCACATGTACAGCACCATGGAATTAATGGTGCTATATAAATAATAATAATAATAATAATAATAATTTTTTTGTAATCTGTGTATATCTAGGCTGCAGAATGCTGACAGTTTGTAATATTCGCCCTGTCATCATTCTGTATCATTGTCTAGATGCCACAGATGGGCATGTGACCAGCTCTCTCCTGATTCTATCTAGAGATGCTGCTCACACCCAGTCTAGAATTTTCCTGTTCAGAGACTGGACATAAGGTCACAAGTGAGGCCACACCCAGTCTCAGACCCGCCTCCTGCCTCAGCCTTCCCATGCTGTCACACGTGCACACTGCAAGGCAGCAGTAGCAGGGCTCAGATGATTGGACTAACCAGTGGAATCTGCTGTTAGATTTAGTTTCTGTGCTCTGGTATTCATCCCATGCATACCTGTCTATTATCTATCATCTATAGTCATGGCCAAATGTGTTAGCACCCTTAAAATTGTTACAGAAAATGAAGCATTTCTCCCAGAAAATTATTGCAATTACATGTTTTGTTAAACATGTGTATTTCCTTTGTCTGTATTAGAACAACACACAAAAAAAATCAAATTGGGCATAATTTCACACCACCCCAAAAAATGAGCAGGACAAAATTGTGGGCACCCTCAACTTAATATTTAGTTGCACACCCTTTGATTGCAGTTGTTTATTCCAATCACTTCCTATAACAATGAACAAGCTTCTAACATGTTTCATCTGGAATTTTGGACCTCTCTTCTTTTTCAGATTTCTCCAGGTCTCTCATATTTGAAGGCGCCTTCTCCCAACAGCAATTTTAACATCTCTCCACAGGTGTTCAATTGGATTTAGATCCGGACTCATTGCTGGTCACTTCAGAACTCTCCAGTGCTTTGTTTCCATCCATTTCTGAGTGCTTTTTGAAGTACCGTATTTTTCGGATTATAAGACGCATCCCAAATTTTGAGGGAAAAAAATAGGAATGTATCTATTTTTTTGTTTTAAGTGGTGGTGCTTCTTATAATCCATTGCTTACTGGGGGTGGTGGCTGCTGTCAAGCGAGGTCCCAGGGTCGCTGCTGGAGGCGCAGAATGGGATGCGAGGTGTTCCAATGTGTGGCGCGCCGCTGCGGCTTCCCAGTAACAAACACTGTTACGTTACAGCTTTACTCAACACCTGCCTAAAACCTATTTACAATGATACATATGCCCAGAGGCTGCGCCCTGTTGTCAGCTGCAATCTGTGATGGAATCCAGGCAACTGTTTATAACTCTTAGGCCGGGGTCACACTAGACCGTAATACGGACGAGTGCTATGCGATAAAAAATCGCATAGCACTCGGCACAATGTTAATCTATGGTGCAGCTCCCATCATCCGATATTTTCTCCACCGTATTTCGGATCCGAGGGAACTCGCAGCCTGCTGCGATTGTCAGCGTATCTCGGCCGAGACTCGCCAATGCAAGTCTATGGGTGCGAGAAAAAATCGGATTACACACGGACCATGCGTGTGCATTGCGAGAAATACGCAGCGGTGTTCTATAGAAAAGCCGGTAATTCAATTGCCGGCTTTGCATTTCTCCTGCACAAACCCGACAGGATATGAGACATGGTTTACATACAGTAAACCATCTCATATCCCCATTTTTTTTGCATATTCCACACTACTAATGTTAGTAGTGTGTGTATGCAAAATTTCAGCGCTGTAGCTGCTGAAATAAAGGGTTAAATGGCGGGAAAAATTGGCGTGGGCTCCCGCGCAATTTTCTCCGCCAGAATGGTAAAGCCAGTGACTGAGGGCAGATATTAATAGCCAGGAGAGGGTCCATGGTTATTGGCCCCCCCCGTGGCTAAAAACATCTGCCCCCAGCCACCCCAGAAAAGGCACATCTGGAAGATGCGCCTATTCTGGCACTTGGCCACTCTCTTCCCACTCCCTGTAGCGGTGGGCTATGGGGTAATGAAGGGTTAATGCCACCTTGCTATTGGAAGGTGACATTAAGCCAGATTAATAATGGAGAGGCGTCAATTATGACACCTATCCATTATTAATCCAATTGTTGGAAAGGGTTAAAAAACACACACACACATGATTTAAAAGTAGTTTAATGAAATAAACACAGCGGTTGTTGTAATAATTTATTGTTCTCGCAATCCATCAGGACCACCCTCGCTTGGCAAAATAATAAACGCACAAGATACATACCTTCTGGTGAACCGTCTCGTCCCACGAAGTAATCCATCTGAAGGGGTTAACTAATATTACAAGCAGGAGCCCTGCAAATGCAGCTGTGCTCCGTGCCTGTAATCCCCGGCGAATGAATGAAATGTAGGTCATTGACCTACATTTCCTTCAGTCGCGGTGAGGCGCCCCCTGGTGGATGTCCTCATATGACCTGGAGCGTGGGAAAAAGTTCCCAGGCTGCAGTTCATGAGAACATCCAGCAGAGGGCGCCTCACCGCGACTGAAGGAAATGTAGGTCAATGACCTACATTTCATTCATTCGCCGGGGATTACAGGCACGGAGCACAGCTGCATTTGCAGGGCTCCTGCTTGTAATATTAGTTAACCCCTTCAGATGGATTACTTCGTGGGACGAGACGGTTCACCAGAAGGTATGTATCTTGTGCGTTTATTATTTTTCCAAGCGAGGGTGGTCCTGATGGATTGCGAGAACAATAAATTATTACAACAACCGCTGTGTTTATTTCATTAAACTACTTTTAAATCGTGTGTGTGTGTTTTTTAACCCTTTCCAACAATTGGATTAATAATGGATAGGTGTCATAATTGACGCCTCTCCATTATTAATCTGGCTTAATGTCACCTTCCAATAGCAAGGTGGCATTAACCCTTCATTACCCCATAGCCCACCGCTACAGGGAGTGGGAAGAGAGTGGCCAAGTGCCAGAATAGGCGCATCTTCCAGATGTGCCTTTTCTGGGGTGGCTGGGGGCAGATGTTTTTAGCCACGGGGGGGCCAATAACCATGGACCCTCTCCTGGCTATTAATATCTGCCCTCAGTCACTGGCTTTACCATTCTGGCGGAGAAAATTGCGCGGGAGCCCACGCCAATTTTTTTCCGCCATTTAACCCTTTATTTCAGCAGCTACAGCGCTGAAATTTTGCATACACACACTACTAACATTAGTAGTGTGGAATATGCAAAAAAAATGGGGATATGAGACGGTTTACTGTATGTAAACCATGTCTCATATCCTGTCGGGTTTGTGCAGGAGAAATGAAAAGCCGGCAATTGAATTACCGGCTGTTCACAGATATCGCACTGAATGAAATATAAATACAGAATATATATATATGTGTCTCAATGATATATATATATATATATATATATATATATATATATATATATATATATATATATACTGTATATATGTTTTCCCGAACATTTGAGCACATAAATCCATTAGATGTTGGTTTTGCAAGCTTGCGAGAAAATCTCGGCATACGGATGCCATACGGATGTCACACGGATGTCACACGGATCATTTGATGCGAGGAAATCGCATCCTCGCACTGCACACGGATCACTGTTTTTGAAACATTTGTGCGATTCTCGGCCGTGAAAAACGGACCGTTTTTTTATACGTTAAGTGTGTCCCCGGCCTTAAGAGTCACCACAGTTCTTACTGAAATTGGTAACTTGTCCATGTCAAAGAGTAAGAAAAAACACGTACTGGGTCCTCCAAGTAGATAGATGCACTTTGATCCAGGTACCTGCTGTGGCATTAGCTGCAGGTGTCTCCGGTGCTAGGGGGGTGTCGAGCGCTGCTGGCGGTGCCACGGGGTGTCCGGCACTGCGGGGGGGTGTCGCGCAGTGCTGCCCGGTGGTGCTCATGCTGGTCTCCGGTGCAGCCCCCAGCAGTTCCATGGGTTTCCACCTGTGCGGTGGACTCCAGGAAAATGGCCGCCGGGGGCTGTACATGCGCAGATGGAGATCTCTGCACCAAGATCTCGGGAGATGAGATCTCGGCGCTGAAATCTCATCTCCCGAGATCTCGGTGGCCATTTTCCCGGAGTCCACCCCACAGGAGGAAACCCATGGAACTGCCGGGGGCTCGAATGGAGACCAGCATGAGCACCACCGGGCAGCACCGCCCGACACCCCCACAGCGCCGGCCACTCCCTCATCCAGCCTGCGGACTGCAGTAACACTAATTGGTAATGTATATCCGCATTATAAGACGCACCCCAATTTCCCCCCCCCCCCCCAAGTTTGGGGGAAAAAAGGTGCGTCTTATAATCCGAAAAATACGGTATGTTTGGGGTCATTGTCTTGCCAGAAAACCCATGACTTAGGATGCGAGCCACACTTTATGACACTGGGCACTACATTGCGACCCAAAATCCTTTCATGATGCCTTGCACACAGTCAAGGCAACCAGTGCCAGAGGCAGCAAAACAACCCCAAAACATCGTTAATCCTCCACCATATTGTACTGTTATTTTTGGTAAACCGTAGAATTATGTGCTTTACCAAAAAAAAACACTATCTTGGTCTCATTTGTCCAATAAACGCTTTCCCAGAAGTATTTTGGCTTTTGTACATTTTGGCAAACTGCAGTCTAGCTTTTTTTTATGTCTGTGTCAGCAATGGGATCCTCCTGGGACCTCCTGCCATACTGTTTCATTTCATTCAAATGTTGACGGATAATTTGTGCTGATGCAACCTTAGCCTGTAGGACAGCTTGAATTTCTTTGGAACTTGATTGGGGCTGCTTATCAACATCCAAACTATCTTGCGTTACAATCTTTCATCAATTTTTCTCTGCCATCCAGATCCAGGGAGAATAGCTTCAGTGCCATGGGTTATAAACTTCATCATGTTGCGCACTGCAGACAAAAAAACATCAAGATCTCTGGAGCTGGACTTGCAACCTTGAGATTATTGATATTTTTCAACAATTTTGGTTCTCAAGTCCTCAGACAGTGCTCTTCTTTCTGTTCTCCATGCTTAATGTGACACACCCAGTGCAAAGATGGAGTAAATTTCTTCCCTTTTTATCTGGTTTCAGGTATGATTTTTATATTGCTCATACCTGTTACTTGCGACAAGTCAATTTGAATGAGCATCCCATGCTTAAAACGAAGTTGTTTACACACATTTTTAGAAAGGTGCCAATTTTGTCCTGCTCATTTTGGGGGTTTGGTGTCCAGTTTGCCTTTTTTTTCCCCAGTTTGCCTTTTTTTTTCCCCAGTTTCTTGTGGTGTTCCAATACACACAAAGGAAATAAACGTGTATAACAAAAAAACTTGTAATTGCAACATTTATCTGGGAGAAATACTTCATTTTCTGGAACAATTTTTCAAGGGTGCCATGACTTTCGGTCATGACTGAATCTATCATGTATCTTTTATCTGATGTATTACAAAAAAAATTAAAGGGAACCTGTCACCCCCAAAATCGAAGATGAGCTAAGCCCACCAGCATCAGGGGCTTATCTACAGCATTCTGGAATGCTGTACATAAGCCCCCGATGTAACCTGAAAGATGAGAAAAAGGTTAGATTATACTCACCCAGGGCCGGTCCCGCTGCGGTCCTGTCCGGGGCCTCCCATCTTCATCAGATGACGTCCTCTTCTTGTCTTCACGCTGCAGCTCCGGCGCAGGCGTACTTTGTCTGCCCTGCCCTGCCCCAGAGCAAAGTACTGCAGTGCGCAGGCGCTGGGCCTCTCTGACCTTTCCCGGCGCCTGCACTGCAGTACTTTGCTATACCCTCAACAGGGCAGACAAAGTACGCCGGAGCTGCAGCGTGACGACAAGAAGAGGACGTCATCGTAAGAAGATGGGAGGCCCCGGACCGGACCGCGACGCCCATCGGATCGGACCGCCCCTGGGTGAGTATAATATAACCTCTTTTTCTCATCTTTCAGGATACATCGGGGGCTTATCTACAGCATTACAGAATGCTGTAGATAAGCCCCTGATGCTGGTGGGATTAGCTCATCTTCGATTTTGGGGGTGACAGGTTCCCTTTAAACAGCACAATGAAAAGTAGATGGTGGGTGCAAAGCCTACCAAACAAATGTCCAGTTGTAAGGTAAATCTAAGAAGCAGGCAGCACTACAAATTATGCAAGGAAAAAGTGGACTTTCATTAGCCCATTTTGCAGGGTGATGTTTTAATTACAAAGAACTCTTTTCACCAGAGGTGTCAGAATGCATTCCTCGAGGGCCGCCAACAGGTCATGTTTTCAGGATTTCCTTAGCATTCCACAAGGTGCTGGAATCATTCTGTGCAGGTGATTAAATTATCACCTGTGCAATACAAGGAAATCCTGAAAACATGACCAGTTGGCGGTCCTCGAGAAATGCAGTTTGACACCTCTGCTTTTCACAGTATTCTTATGTCTATGTGATGGGATGAGGTCTATGGGGTGATGTGTGACGGCTCTGTCACCACTGTGAAAGTGATGTGAGGTGTACATGATCTCTGCAGATGAGGACACGGGATCGCTGCTTTATCACCTCCAATGCTAGGATGAATAGCAAATCGGTGGGTTTGCAGGGGTTGGGCACTGAGGCCGAGGTTAACGCTGGCTCTGAACTTAAAAAAATAAAAAATGCCCAGTAAGCTGCCTGGTCCGCAAGAAGAATATGTAAGAAAACTGGATGCAGGGATTGAAATGAGATTCAGGAGGAACAGAAGGTAGAAACAAAAAAAACAATATATAGGAGTGTCGTGTACAATACAGCACAGATGAGCTTAAAGATTTGGGATTTTCAGGGTTGGACAACCTATGTAAGAGTTTGATAAAGTGTAAAAAAATATGTTGTGATCAGTTATAACGCATGAGATATCTATCTATCCTATCTATCTGTCCATAAGGAAGTGTCTAATATGCTGAATTGCTCCTAATTTATCCTAACTCTTATGATTGCATCCCTTAACTTTTTGGGTCCACACTAGTCCGTTCACTAGGAGGCTGGCAGCTCTGTAGACCTATCAGGTTTGAGTGCAAACATGTGCCTATAAACAACTGTGGAGCATCTTATCTTAGAACTTTGTGTTGTGCTGTTTCCCTGCTCTTCCTACTGGAAACACATAAATGTATATTGATAACTGGGTGTTTTACCATTGATCGTCAGCAGTGGGTCTTTACACAGTCAGTCTATAGCCTTATAACAAGGATGATGGTAACAAACCGCACACACACACACCCCTTCCCCTCAGAGGACCAGCACAACGAACAGTTCTGATAATAGATGTTCCATGGAGAATACATGTACAAAAACAGACCCATCAGGAGAGATATTCGGGGAGAAGCAGAAAACCATAAACCAGTCTCTACAACCAGTCTAGATTTATTACCAGTAATAGGTTTGTACGGCAAGTTAGAAAAACAAACAATGAAGCCATTCTTAAGCTTCCCTTCAATTTCTGCCCAGCCACCTACATGTCTTTTTCATGAGTTCATCCCTAAAAATGTCAACTTTTTTTCTAGGACTGTTTGTAATTTTTCTTGATAAGGGTACCTGCTAATCCCGATGTATTTTTTTCTTTTCCAGGATTCGAGAGCATTCTAGAAGGGCTGTATGGACCAGGATTACGTAAAGACCTCAGTTTATTTGATGGTAAGTAATTACTTCCCAATGACTCTTTTTTTTTTTTTTTTTTTTTTTTTCAAACACAAGAAATAAACCAGTAGTTCCAATAGTCAGTTTAGTTGCACAGATGGCACAGTAGATGCTTTTCTAGATTTTGTTGTTTTTTTTTTTAAATTTTTTACGGTGTCCATCCTTATAGGAAAGAGCAGTCTGCTGCATGTTCCTATGGTTTAATAAGTAGTGTGTAGACACATGCTGACTGGCCGGAGGATCGGCCGGGAAAGCGGTCTTCTTGACTCTGGAGAATAGGGGGGCCAGGATTTATGGCAACAATAAAGTATATGTTCCTAGGGTAAGCGCAGATGCAGCGTGCACTCTTCTGTTTTTATAAAGTGGTAAAAAAAAGCAACAACTAAATACATGCCGCCTATATCACAGGATGTTGCAAACAATAGACTTTTTGATATCTGACCTTTATAGTTATATCCGTAAGGACCTAAGCGGGGGAGTGTTCAGTTCCCTCGGGTGCGATTCAGCAGATTACAAAAATATACAAAAGCACACACGTCTGGTATCGCAGTGTTCAGAACGACCCGCCCTATAAACATGTCAGTTAACACCTTCAGTCAACATCGTAAAAAAAAAAATAAATCATCTTTTTTTTTGCTTTTTTCATCATACCACTGAACAAAAGGGAATAAAGTGATAAAAAGGTAAATAAAAATACAGCTGAAAACATCATCTTGTCTCCCCCCCCCCCCCCCCCCCCCCCAAAAAAAAAAAAAAAAAGCAGTCATACTGCTCCATCAGCGAAAAAATAAGTTATAGCTTTTAGAATTAAGTGATACAAAAAAGTTTTCTATAAAATAATTTTGTGTAAAAGCGCTCAAACATAAAAAAATATAAATGTGGTGTCACTGCAATCTCAATCTCACTGACCTGATGAATAAAGCTTTCTTGCTTCAACCACACCAAATTCATGAACTGATGGTTTTTGTTCATTCTGCCTCCCAATAATTGGAATAGAATTGGAATAGAAAGCCATCAAAAAATGTAATTTGTGCAAAAATGGAAAAATTAGAGCTCTTAAAATATATGGACATGCAAAAACTAGTTTTTGAAAAGAGCTTATTTTAGTGTTGCAGCAGCGAAACATAACAAAAACTACCGTATATACTCATGTATAAGCCAAATTTTTCAGCACATTCTTTTTGTGCTGAAAGCATTCCCCCTCGGCTTATACACGAGTCACGGTCCAGAAAGCCGGCGGGGAGGGGGTGCAGCGAGTTGCAGAGGCAGGAGCCTGTGCCGCTGCTGTAATAGCGCATTGTGCCAGCCGCAGGCTTCCAGCACACTTCATACTCCCCTACCTGCGTGCTTTTGTTCCGGCCACCAGCGCCTGCAGCTCTTTTTGCTGAGTGATAACGTGACCCCGCACATTAAGGTAATGAATATGCATGTGTCTCCACTCCCATAGGCATGGATGGCATATTCATTACCTTAATGAGCAGGGCCACATGCATACTGGGACGGAACGGGGGAGGCATGCATACTGGGATGGAAAACTGGGACGGAAAGGGGGAGGCATGCATACTGGGACGGAAATGGGGGAGGCATGCATACTGGGACGGAAATGGGGGAGGCATGCATACCGGGACGGAACGGGGGAGGCATGCATACTGGGACTGGGATGAGGAGACAATGCAATACCCAGTTTTCCAGGACGTCCCCCTGACAGCACATTGGAGGACGTCCTCCTCCTCCTTGCAGGGACAGGAAATACAACACGAGAGGTTAAAAGGTCCCACTCCGCCCCCTTTCCCTCAGTGTTTTTCCTGTCCCTGCATGGAGGGACACACGAGAGGAACAGCGCTATACAGCGTGAAGACTCACCAGAACGGAGGGCTCGGGGGATCGTGCGGCTAGGCCAATATCCTTCCCCCGCAGTAGTAAGCCCCAGGCAGAAACTTCCCGGTGGGGAGTCCCTCTGCCCAGAGACCAGTCGAGCGGACGGGCTCCTGGGTTGAACCGCTTCCCCCGGGGGGGGGGCTCTCGGTTCAGGCGCCAGGAGAAGAGGCGCCGCAGCAGATGCAGCGAGACAGTAAGAACGCATATACCAGACAGGACTTCCGGTATCAGCGCAGGTAAGGTGACGTCATATCCGGGGGTGCGCCTCGTAGCTCTCTCCTCCCGGCATCTCAGCGTGCGTTCCACCTTGTGGAACGCGGAAGTGAGCGTCTTTAAAGGCGCAAAACACAGCGCTGCAGATTCCCAGCCAGCGTTCCTTCCAGTGTGAGGAGCGCCAGATTTGAAATTCGGGAGTAGCGATTTGGCTGCAGGACACAGGATTGTGTGGTCGGTGCGAGCCATACTGTTGCAATATGCCGGAGACTAAGGGTGAGTGCGGCAGAAGCTGCTATATCCCTCATTTGTTTGATAAAGTCACATATTTATATGGGGCTTTTCTCAACAGAGAGTGTGGAGGACAGAAATGAGGAGACAGGGGTAAGTGCGCAGTGCGCAGACTACCTATATACGCCCGCACGCACACTGAGCCGTTCTTATTCTTATTATAGGATAAAGAGGCCACTCAGACTCCCCTCTCTCAGGCAAAAAAGTCGGGCAAAGTGTTGACAAAATCTAAGAGGTGCTCCATATGTAGTGTGAAGCTTGCAGAAGCATACAAGAAAGCTCTCTGCAGTTCTTGTATCACTAAGGTTGTCAGAGATGAACAACCAGCAATGTTATCGGAGATGAGGAGTCTAATCCGTGAGGAGATCCAAAGTTCTTTGGCCTCTGTCACAACGGAATATGGACAGTCCGAGTCCAGCCCGTAAGAGACCAAGAAGGGATCCAGAACAGGAAGACCAGGAGGTTTCTTCGGAAGCGGAGTTGGAATACAGAGATTTTGACCAGGAAGAAGGAGAATTGCCATTGGAAGAACAGGAGCAAGGGAGAAGGTATTACTTTCCGGTAGAAGACACAGAAGAGCTGGTTCAAGCGGTCAGAAGTACCATGCAGATAAAGGAAGATCCACATCCAAGATCTAGACAAGATCAGATGTTCGGAGGTCTCGCATATCAAGAACGAACAGTGTTTCCGGTGAGCGACCATATTCGTCGAATGATATCTCAGGAATGGAAAGATGCGGAACGAAGATTGGTGATGTCGAGAGAGTTTAAAAATCGTCTTCCATTCGATCCAGAAGAGATCAAGACATGGGAAGAAATTCCTAAAGTAGATGTCCCCATAGCCAAGGTGGCAAAGAAGACATCCATACCTTTTGAGGATTCGTCTAGCCTCAAGGATGCAATGGACCGCAAAGCGGATATCCTGTTACGTCGAGCCTGGGAGACTTCAGCAGCTTTAATAAAGACTAACATCGCAGCCACGTCAGTAGCAAGATCCATGTTCCTATGGATGGAACAATTGGAAGAACATTTGATTAATAAAACACCAAGGGCTGATATAATTTCATCCCTACCTATCATAAAGTCAGCCACGGCCTTCATGGCTGACACTTCGGCTGAATCAGTTAGATTCGCGGCTAGAAATAGCTCTCTGTCAAATGCAGCCCGGAGGGCCATTTGGCTTAGATCTTGGTCGGGGGATAATGCATCCAAAAATAAATTGTGTGCCATCCCATTCACAGGCTCTAGAATATTTGGTCAGGCTTTAGATGACATTCTAGAATCTGCAGCTGACAGTAAAAAAGGGTTCCCTGAGGATAAACCTAGGAGGTTTCAGCCCTTTCGGAGAAGGCCACTTCCCCCCCCTCCCCCACGCAGACAACCGGAGTATAGAGAGCAGTGGAGATCAGGCAGAGGAACATTTAGGAGTTCTTACGCCCAGAACAGGAGGGGAAGACCCTCCCTTTTTGGTTCAAGTTATAGACCAAGAAAGCAATGACGCCATAGGCATAGGGGGGAGACTAAGCTTCTTTTTAAGTCACTGGAATCAGATATCCGACAACAGTTATGTCCTCAAAATAATCTCAGACGGTTACAGAATAGAGCTGATTTCCCGCGTACCGCAAAGGGTTATTGCACCAACAGTGGTAGCTACAAATTCCCCAATGTTCTCAGACCTACAAGATCTGTACAAATCCCGGGTTATAGTTCGGGTTCCCGTTCCGGAACTAAGCACAGGTCATTATTCCTCCCTATTTTCAATTCCAAAAGCGTCGGGAGGGTCCCGTACAATAATAAATTTGAAACCCCTGAATGCATTCGTCAGGTACAAAAGATTCAGAATGGAATCAATCAGGTCAACCATTCACCTGATAAACAAGGATTCGGTAATGTGCACTCTCGATTTGAAGAGTGCGTATTATCAGGTTCCAATTCACCCCTCATCTCAGGAGCTTCTGAGATTCTCGGTAAGTTTTCCGGACCAAACCTGCCACTTCCAATTTCAATGCCTCCCGTTCGGTCTTGCATCGGCTCCAAGAATTTTCACGAAATTAGTAGCAGAAGTAGTGGCTTTCCTAAGAAACCAAGGAATAACAATAATTCCGTACTTGGACGATTTTCTCATCGTAGCACGGACAGAGGTCATTCTGCTGCAACACAGAGATCGGGTTATAGCAGTTTTAGAACACCTAGGATGGGTGGTAAACCGAAAAAAGTCTCATCTAAGGCCAGAGACCCGAAAGATCTTTCTGGGAGTACTTCTGGATTCTACAACCAGACAATCCTTCTTGCCAAGGGACAAACGAATCTCTCTAATAAAAATGATTCTACGGTTCCAAAAAAGACCACTTACGATAAGAATGGCCATGGAGATCTTGGGGAAGATGACAGCTTGCATCCCGTGTGTCAGATGGGCTCAGGCGCACTCAAGACCTTTACAAGAGCAAGTACTCTCGGTGTGGGATCGTTCTCGTTCATCACTAGACAGGAGGATGTTCCTTTCAATGAAGGCAAGAAAATCTCTACGATGGTGGACCCAGGACTACAATTTAAAAATGGGCGTCCCTTGGATATCATCCCCTTGTGTGGTAATCACCACGGACGCAAGTCAGTGGGGATGGGGAGCACACTTGGAAGGAAGATTCTTTCAGGGCAAGTGGCCCGAAGAAATCAGTCGGATGTCATCAAATTACAGAGAGCTATACGCAGCTTGGGAAGCCCTCAGAAGAAACTACTCATGTCTAAAGGACAAACACGTAAAGATTTTATCAGACAACGTGACAGCAGTATCCTTTTTGAGACATCAAGGCGGGGCCAGACACAGGGCGCTTCAAAATCTAGCGCAAAGAATATTTTCCTGGGCAGAGAACGTGGTTCTATCAATAACAGCAGTGCATCTAGAAGGATCCCAAAACATCCTAGCCGACTATCTAAGCAGAAAGAAAGTTTATCCAACCGAGTGGGAATTAAATCAAGAAATGTTTCAAATACTATGTCATCGTTGGGGAACGCCCAGGATAGACTTATTCGCCACAAGGAAAAATTCGAAGGTGGCCAGATTTTATTCACTCAACCCTTCAGACATGCCGGAAGCAGTCGATGCCCTAAGCCAAACATGGAACGAACCTCTGTCTTACGCTTTTCCTCCAATAGCACTTATTCCAGTAGTGCTCAGGAAGATTCAAGAGGACCAGGCAACGGTGCTGACGATTGTGCCATTCTGGCCAAAGAGAAGTTGGTTCCCGTTGTTAGGATCTTCCACTGTCATAGCTCCCATCAGACTCCCGGTATGGAAGAATATCATTCATCAGGGGCCGGTTTTGCATCAGGACCCAGAGAAATTACATCTATCAGCATGGATCCTGAAAGGGACATCTTGAAATCCAGAGGTCTTTCAGATGAAGTAATCACAACCATCCAGGCTAGTAGGAAGCCTGTGACCACAGCCATCTACCACAAGATCTGGAGGAAATTCTGTTTGGAAAGTGGCAGGTCGGCCGTAATACCGGGAGCTTTGGATGTTCCTAGAGTCTTAAATTTTTTACAGACTGGCTCTAACTTGGGGCTCAGGCCGAGTACAATTAAAGTCCAGATTTCGGCCCTCAGTACCTTCTTAGATTATCCGTTGGCCTCCCACCCCTGGATAATTAGATTTGTTAGAGCTATCCAGAGATTACGTCCTACTTTAAGACAACTAGCTCCTACATGGGACTTAAATCTGGTCCTCAGGGCTCTATGTAAAGATCCTTATACTCTCGAGGAGGACATGCCCATTTCAATACGTACCTGGAAAACGGCCTTTTTAGTAGCAATTACAACTGTTAAACGTATAGGTGAAATTCAGGCTCTTTCTATCAAGGATCCATACCTTCAAGTTAGAGAGGACCATATAATTCTGAAATTAGATCCAGCTTTTATCCCTAAAATAGCCTCAGCTAAAAACCGTGACCAGGAGATAATTTTACCATCCTTTTGTGAGAACCCTGCTAATGAAAAAGAACAGGCTTTACACTCCCTTGATGTTAGGCGGGCAGTATTAAACTATCTAGAAGCCACTAGCCCCTGGAGGAAAGATCCTAATCTTTTTATTCTTTTTGGGGGTAAGAATAAGGGTAAAAAAGCGTCCAAGGCTTCAATAGCTAGATGGATCACGACCATAATTTCAAAAGCCTACTCATCAGAAGGGTTAGCTTGCCCAACAGGGATAAAAGCGCACTCTACTAGGGCGGTTTCAGCATCATGGGCTGAACGGGCAGGAGCGTCCCTAGATCAGATTTGCAAGGCTGCAACTTGGGCCAGGGTAAACACATTTTGTAGGCACTATAAATTAGATGTGATGGCAGCTCAGCAAGTGTCATATGGGAGAAAAGTTCTCCAAGCAGTTGTCCCACCCTAAAGGCGTTTTCTTTGGTATTCTCCAATGTGCTGTCAGGGGGACGTCCTGGAAAATGGGTATTATACCTACCGATAATTCGGTTTCCAGGAGTCCATCCTGACAGCACCGTTATTTCCCCCCCTATTCATGCCAGTGCATATGCTGTAATATGTTTGGTTAATAAAAATTTCAAAGTATATCTATCCATGGTGTGGTACTTGTCAAAACACTGAGGGAAAGGGGGCGGAGTGGGACCTTTTAACCTCTCGTGTTGTATTTCCTGTCCCTGCAAGGAGGAGGAGGACGTCCTCCAATGTGCTGTCAGGATGGACTCCTGGAAACCGAATTATCGGTAGGTATAATACCCATTTTCTGTGGCAAAAGTAGGTGCCTCGGCTTATACTTGGGTCGGCTTATACTCGAGTATATATGGTATTTAAATCTGGTATTGTTTATACCGCACGAGAAACAGTGTAAAAAAAAAATAAAACCAATTATTCACCTAGCTAAGCATAAAAACCTGACAAATCTATCGCTGTAAATGCACCGACCTGAAGAATAAAGTCGCCGTTGCAGTAAGGCTCTGCTTACATTTATCCTGCGCTCTACGCTGAGTACTTGCATCAGGGTTTCTGTGTAAATCACTGAAATGCATAATTCAAACTGAACCCCCAGCAGAAGATTCCCTATAAAGAGGCAGATGGGAGGCTCTGTGCATTCCATGCGATCTGGTGGTGTTTGTCTTTTTAGGCAGACATAAGTGTCGTTGGGCACAGTTTTGTGCACTTCTAAAAAGGACACTGCTGAACAGGGGCCAGATGGAGTCCAGAGTAACTCTGCTGCCTCATTATAGTGAATGGATCCTTCGGTGGTTTCATCTGAATCACGTCACTCGGATATTTAGATGGAAACCCCATAGTAAGTGCTCAGCGTAGAGCGCCAGATAAATGTGATCCCAAATGTTATGTAAAATGTTCCTAAAAAAGCTTCAAATCAATCCACAAAGTCATTTTCCCACGGTCCAAAGGTTACCGTATTCCAGTCTGTGAGGGAGCGCAGCTTCAGTGACGTCACCGCTAGTCACTGAAGCTCCGCTCCCAGCATTTCTCTTTCACCAGTGGTTTTTAGCTGGGACGGTCGCATCTTTGCACCATCCAGGTTGAAAACTGTATGGTATAAAATTCTGTGAGGCACATATGATGTCAATATGATCACTGCACCGTTAGATGAATTAATTGGGGGGTGTAATTTGTAAAATGAGGTCACACTTGAGGGTTTTCACTGTTCAGGCACCTGAACCATTCTCTCAAACCATTCCAGCAAAATCTGAACTCTAATATGGCGTTTCTGCCCTTTTGTGCTTTATACTGTGCCTTCAAAAGTAGTTTTTGATCACGCACAAGCTATATGTGTACTCAGGAGAAATTGCACAACAAATTTTGAGCTCCATTCCTCCTGATATCAATGTGAAAATGAAGAAAACTGGGGCTAAAACCTTTTTGTTGGAAAAATATATATATTTTTTTCATTTTCACAGATCAATGTTGTAAAATTCTGTGAAGAACCTGGGGTTCAAGCTGCTCACTACACATCTAGTTTCCAAAAAGGCAGCACATCAGGGCCTCTCTAAACAGGACATGATGTCCACTAATTATTCCAGCAAATTTTGCATTCAAAAAGAGTTGCTTCCCTTCTGAGCTCTGCCGTGTGTGCGCCCAGATAGTAGTTTTCCCCAACATATGAGGTATCCGCGTGCTCAGGAGAAATTGCACAACAAAATTTTGGGTCTATTTTCTCCTGTTACTTTTGTGAAAAATACAAATATTTGGGTCTAAAGTAAAAAATTTGGTTGAAAAAAGTTAAATGTTTTTATTTTAATAATCTTTATTTTTATATAGCGCTAACATATTCCTCAGCGCTTTACAGTTTTTGTTCCATATTGCAAAAATTCCTAAAGGGTTAATAAACATTGAGAGGGATGCATTTGTAAATTTTGGCTATTTTGTGTCATATAGGCCCATCAAAGTCACTTCAAATGTGATGTGGTTTCTAAAAATAAATAAATAAATTTAAAAAAAACATAAACTGACAGTGGTCAGAATTGTAACATTTGGCCTGGTCATGAAGGTGAAAATAGGCTTGGGTGGTGAAGGGGTTAATTCACCTTTTTCCACCCTTTTTTTTTTTTTTTTTTTAAGGAAAATTAAACATTCCATATCAAGATATAAAATTACTGAAGTTTAACGTGAAGTTAAAATAAAGTGGAATTGCAAGAACTTTACTTTTCGGTTGGAGCATTTCACTTACTGCAAAAGATTCAAATAAAATTTCAAAGCGTCATAACTGTTTTTATTGATATCATATGAGCGGACATATATGTAACTCTCCAATCAGCACTCTACCACCATGGTGCTAGTGGATTCGGCCTCCACGCAAAACTAATCAAAGGCTCCAAGTATGAGTTCTTATGCTTCAAAGAGAACGCGGTTTCTTTAGCCCCGTTGAGCTTACGTTGTGTTTCATTTTTTGCAAAGTTAGGGTATGTGTCCACGTTCAGGAAACGCTGCGTTTTTGATGCAGCGTTGAGCAGCATGCATAAAAAAACGCAGCGTCCAGATGTTACAGCATAGTGGAGGGGATTTCATGAAATCCTGTCTCCACTATGCAGTAAAAGACGCATGCGGCACACCGGAGAAAACTCACATGCGGCGCGTCTTTTAAGAACGCAGCATGTCCTTACATTGCAGAAAAAATGCAGGTGACCTGCCAGTGACCTCAGGTGCAGATTTGGTCAGGATTTTACCTGCATAAAATCCTGACCAAATCCTGAAGCAATCCTGAACGTGGACACATACCCTTAGGGTATGGCTCCACGGTACGGTTTGCCGGCGGGATCGCCGCAGCGGCGAAGCTGCTCGGCGCTAAGCCCCGCCCCCTTCCTGGGACGCGATGGTGCCGGATGTGTACAGTACACATCCGGGATCATCGCACCCCTCGCCATAGGGCCCTGTGATATGCCTTGCGGGGACGCTGCGTCCCCGCAAGGTGTACGGACATGCTGCGATCTGAAAAGACGCGCAGCATGTCCGGAGTCGCAGGGCCGCCGCGTGCGGGTTTCCACGCATAGTGGAGACGGGATTTCATAAAATCCCCTCCACTATGCTGGAACATCTGGACGCTGCTTGTTTGACGCTGCAGCGTCAAACAAGCAGCGTTTACTTACCGTGGAAACATACCCTTATGGTGCAAAACAAAATGATGATTTCAAGCAAAAGAATGTGCGCTCCTAAAGGCTCGTATTGATCAAATAAAAAAATAAATAAAAAAATCAGTACAGGACACAAAAAGCTGTACTGCCTGAAAAGTTACAAGTCTCGGAATATGGGGCCATAAGCCAATTTTTTTTTTTTTTGTTATGAATGAAAATAATAAATTTAATATATTTTATATTATATTGTTTTTATTATTTATTTTAGTATCCCCATACTTGTGACCTTGAGAATCATACTGCCAGGTATTATTACAATGAGTACAAATAAAACCCAAAACAATGGTGGAATTGAAGGTTATTTTCACAATTTTCTCACACTTGAAATTTTTGTCCCACTGTTAAGTACATTTATATGGTAAAATGAATGTAATTCAAAATTCCAACTCATACCACAAAAAAAGCCCTCAAACATCAGTTTCCTTAAATAAAGAAAAATGCTTTTTAAAATGTACCATTATCAGCAAGTATTTGCTCTAGAATATGAAGACAAAAGGATGTAAGGGCTGAAACACAGATTTCAGCAATGTGTCACTTTTTCTGGCTGTGCGGTTTAGGTTTTATCACCAGGAGATTCTCTGCTCTTTTAGGAGGGCAGGTGCAGCTTTCCGAGCTCTGCTACATCAACAAACGCTGATTATATCACAACTGCTTCACTCGGTAGACATTGTAGTCGTACATCCATGCTATTGTACTGTTCTGACATTCTGCTGTCAGATGAGGTAGCAAAAACCTGGTGGCAGATTCCCTTTTAAAAGGGTTATTTCCAGAGCTGCAGGGTTTTCTGTAATCTTAAAAACCGGTATACTGGAATGCAGGAACGAAGGCTCTGCAGTCCTCACTGGAGGGCAGTTACACTTGCTCATGCTTATTGTCTATGGGGCAGCTGGAGAAGGCTGAGAGTTGCACTCGCCTCCCATAGGTGGTGAATGGAGCAGAGGTTGAGCATGTGATACTCTGCTCCTTCGAAACCTGTTTGTGTTTTTTTGTTGGAAGCTATTCTATACAATTTCCTAACTTCCTTTGTACCTTGGACACCCACCAATCATAAGAGCGAGTGGGAGGCAGCACAGAGTTTACTTGGTGCCAATTTAATACGCAGATACCATTCCCATCATTCTTGGCACCTGTCAATTTCATAAAGCGAATTACCTTATCCTACAATATGGCGTCACTTTGTAAGATGGGAAGACCTGTTAAAATCTGGAACCTTGCTGCAACCTCTTTTAAATCTGCAGCCCAAGATCTAGCCAAAAATTTGGAAACCATCTGTTTTTTTTTTTCTTTTCCCTCCCACTTTAGACTGTGAACCGGAAGAACTGGTTGATTGGTGTGTGGATGATAAGTGCTCATTATGTAACCTCCGCAAGGATAATAATGTAAGTATCTGTCCGTTCTAGTCTCTCCCTCTCCCGTATAAAGTTATAGCCCACGGCGTAAGATAATGTTTCCTGTATTTCCTTGCTAGGATTGCTCGTCGTCAGGTGGATCTGCACAATCCACACCTACAGGGGAACTGATATCTCAGGGCCAGTTCATCACCGAGAAAACTGAATGCCAAGCTGAAAATTATTTAAATGCACTCTTTCTAAAGAAAGGTATGTTCTTAAGGGCTTCTCATTAACACAAAATGTTGTTATTTCTTTTTTTATTTAAAGGGATCCTGTCACATAAAATAAGGCTATTAACATTCAGATATGAGGTTGATCCGCTTGTTAATAGCGTTCAGAACCTGCCCAGCGCCTGCACTTAGAATTCCGCTGTTGGGAGGAAATTAACTTTATTCCTTCCGATAGTGTTCCGGTTTGAGTCATGGGGATTGCACTGACTGACAGCCGACTGTAATGCTGAGCTGCTGTCAGTGCTAGGGGTGTGGATACAGCCGCGCTCTCTATATAAAGAGCAGTGACCGGGCCCGTGCCACGTTCTTTCATGTGACGGGTTCCCTTTAAAGAAAAGAATTGTGGGGTCACTTGAATGCCAGACTCTAAGGACTCACTGATATGAGCGTATAAATCAGACGAATGATATCCAATGTTTTTATTGGTCCAAGTGCTGTTCGGTAAGGCGGTGCTGATGGCTTTTTTTTTTTTTTTTTTTTTTATGGACAGTCACTGGGGAAAAAAAAAATCACATTATGCTTCAATTTCATTTTGAAATCTGATGCCACTCACTCATTCCAGTCTGTGGTTGTGTGTAACACATCGGACCGCACTCGAATGCCATCTGAGTGCAGTCCGATCTCCGGATTTAAAGAATGGAGAAAGGTTTTTTTTTTTTTTTACTCTAATCCTCTGTGTGCTACGGTTCTCACATCCAAGAGGATCTGATCACACCGAGCTGACACTCGGCTCCGAGTCTGATCAGCGTTTAACCAGTGTGTAGCATAATCGTCCGATTCTCTCCAACAAGGGAATATCTACTGTCATGTGAGTGAGCACTAATAGGGAAGAGTTGCTCTGTTTTCTATTGGAAAAAGTGTTTTTCTATATATTTTTTTTTTTTTCTATTACAACTGTTTTAAATAATGCTTGTGAAACCCTTCCACATATTTTAGCATAGAGTCCCATAACTGTGGAATTTAGGCCCAGAAATGGCGAGCTTGGGGATCCCAGTGATTTCACTTTTACACTTTTCTCTATTATGTATTAAAAAAAAGTGATTACCTTGGCAAATTGATATTGGGCAGCATAAAATACATTTAAAAAGAAATCTTACTATGCTTACACTTCCAAATGTGCTCCAGTATACCAGTGTCAGAGTGTATTGCCTGGTCGCATTTACTTATCAGGGATAGGTCAAGTGACAGCAATGGCCAATCATAGCCGGCTGCAATGAAACATCACACAACTCTTCATGCACAGAGCATGCTTGCTGGCGCTCGCATATAGAGCATTTTTTTCCAAATTTTTTTTTTTGCCTTGTACTAAAGCAGTAGGCAAATCCAATAGCAAAATGTGTTTTTTACGTGAGATGCTCCCTTCATGCTTTGAAAAGTGTTTTTTATTTCTTTCTGTGTATGTTTTGAAACATGTAAGAATGACTACCTGTTGGATAAGTAGTGCGTCTGTTCTATTTTGACAGATCTTCCTCAGAACTGTGATCCCAACATTCCACTTGTAGCTCAGGAATTAATGAAGAAAATGATCCGTCAGTTTGCAATTGAATATATTTCAAAAAGCCGAAAAATGTATCCCAATAGTAATGGAACAATAGCAGATGATCCACTTGGCATCCATAAAGACCATACCGCTAGCTTACTTTTTGATGAGCAAGACGGTCCACTTGACCTCACGGTTACCAGGATTCAAGAACAAACTTTTCAGGATGGTAAGATCTGTGTGAATATTCTAGTACGTCTTATAAAATATCATAGATTAATGTTTTCAGTCTTTGTGGCAAAAACTTATCAACGAATATAAACTTGCTATTTGAGATTTTTGACTTTGCGTGTTGTACGGTACCTGCCAATAAGTGACGCATTCTTTGTAAAACAAAGGGGGCAGCATTTGGAGAGTTCAGCAACTGATCGGTCATACATATTTAGTATCGCTGCATCCGTAACGACCCGACCTATAAAACTGTCCCACTAGTTAACCCCTTCAGTGAACACCGTAAAAAAAGGCAAAAAACAACGCTTTATCATACCGCCAAACAAAAAATGGAATAGCACGCGATCAAAAAGACAGATATAAATAACCATGGTACCGCTGAAAACGTCATCTTGTCCCGCAAAAAACGAGCCACCATACAGCATCAGCGAAAAAATAAGTTATAGTCCTCAGAATAAAGCGATGGAAAAATAATTATTTATTCAGTCGTCATGACAGCACTAACGAGAGAGGGGATCCGCCCTTCAGGGACAGGAAACCTACAGAGATAAAAGGGCGGCACCTCTCTCCCGCATCAGTTGGTTTCCTGTCCCTGACAGGGGACCCTGCAGAGGCCTTTGGAAGAAGGCGAAGAAAAATTTGACCCAGGTCCGACTCACCGATCCTGGAGGCGGGATGGCCCCTTCCTCGGTGTTGATCGCGACGCTGGATGTGCCACACCACAGAGGGCTGTGGGGGTAGGCAACAGCACGGCAGGAGCAGCCTTCAGGGGGAGTGCTGTCTCCAGGGGTGTCCCATCGCCAGGTACGCGTGAGTATACGGTGGGAGGCCCTCCATTCCCTGGCGTCCCCTCTCACCGGCGTTCTAAACGGTACTCACATCGCAGCAGCGGTACTCTTACGGCCGGCACTACACTCGAGCGTCCCCTCTCATCGGCGTCTAAAACTAACACACAGCGCAGCAGCGATACGCTTACTGCCGGCACTGCGCTGGAGCGTTCCCTTTTCACCGGCATCCTAACCAGCACGAGCGCTGCGTTCAGCGTCCAGGAAGCGTCGCACCGGAGGTGACGCGCATAGGGGGGCGGGGCTTAATTCGGCAGCAGGCAATGACGCTCGGCGCATGCGCAGTGCGTCGCACTGAGGAAAACATGGCGGCGCCCAGCGGTTTTCTTTTGTATAGGCGGCGTGCGCGGATTTTTCGGATATTTCTGGCGGCGCTACTTCCAGACGAGGATCGTGGTACCATTGGCGGGGGTCTTGGAAGGGGAGGGGCCTCCCACACGCCAGATTGTACCAGGCAGTTCACCGGGATTGGCCGGCTGTCCCCCATCAGGGGGAGGTACCTTCAGGGGGCCGGCTATTTAAGAATTCAATGATGGCTGCTTCATGCTTCATGTCCATTGTTACAATGGAGTCTCAGGAGCAGGTGCAGTTGCCTTCTGAGCAGCAGTGTTTAACCCTGGAGAAGCCCCATACAGCGAACACCCAGCGACGTTCTAGTGGCAGTAGTCGTCCTGGAGGTAAAGCTGGGCAATCTGATAAAGCCGGAAAGTCCTCGAGCCGGATGGATATTGCTTCGGTGGAGAGGGTCCCCCCGCAATCTTCGGTACCACTTGGACACTGTAGGGGTAAGTGATCATCGTGAAAGTTCACTTAGTGATTAGTGTCCCTCCTTATTCCCTCTTTTTACATCAGGGAAAAAAGCGGTCCTCTAAATCCAAGCACAAGGAATGTGCAGAATGTGGTATTCCTCTCCCTGACGAATACGTTAAGAGACTATGTGGTCCGTGTATCCAGCGTCTAATAGCGGAAGAAACACCGGATTTCGCTTCTAGTCTAAGACAGATGGTTAGACAGGAGATTAGAAGCTCTACAAGATCTCAATCTCATAGGGGGTCTAAAATAACTGACCCTGGATCCCCAAGTTCACATGAGGATAGTGACTTAGGAGATCTGAAGTCGGAAGTCTCTCTCTCGTCAGTATCCTCCTCGGGTTCTGAATACGAACATTCTTGTTTTTCTTTTGACCGCATAGACCGCCTAGTTAAAGCGGTAAATAATACAATTGGGATTGAGCAGACGACACCAGAGAGATCCATGCAGGATGTCATGTTCCGAGGTCTGGACCGTAAATCCCGCAGATGCTTTCCGGTAGTGGAGAAAGTTAGCGCCCTAATTTCCAGAGAATGGAAAAAACCGGAAAGAAAAGGTTCTCTTCCTCCATCCTTCAAACGGAAGTATCCGTTCGAGGAGTCTGCTTCGGCCACGTGGGATAAAGCCCCGAAGCTTGATGCGGCGGTTGCCAAAGCTTCAAAAAAGTCCTCTCTACCATTTGAGGATCTTGGTACTTTAAAGGATCCACTGGACAGAAGGGCAGATGTGTTTCTCAAGGGAGCCTGGGAAACTTCAGCAGGGGCTCTCAGACCATCAATCGCCGCCACCTGCACGGCACGGTCTATGATGGTGTGGTTGGATAGCCTGGAGAGTCAGCTGAAGAACAAAACGCCGAGAGATGAAATATTATCCTCCCTCTCTATGATTCAGGGGGCTGCGGCTTACCTTGCTGACGCTTCAGCGGACTCAGTTAAATTGGCGGCTAGGTCAGCCGCGCTCTCTAATTCAGCCCGTAGAGCAATCTGGCTGAAATGTTGGCAAGGAGACATGCAGGCCAGATCCAAATTGTGCAACATCCCGTGTGTGGGAGAACACCTATTCGGTCCGGTTCTGGACGAGTTATTAGAAAAAGCGGGAGACAGTAAGAAACGGTTTCCCTACCTCGGTAGGTCCTCTTACAGAAGAGGCACTAATAGGAGGTGGTTTGATCGAACAAGACCAAATAGAGAAAGATCCAGATACGATGCCAACAAAAAGAAAGGTAGAGGCTACATGTTTAGCTCCTTTAGAGACAACAGGAAGCCGCAATGACTGGCGGACCGGGTAGGAGGCAGGCTTCTAGCCTTCTATCCGGCATGGCGTACTATATCCAATAGCCCGTGGGTCTTGAACATTGTGGAGTCTGGTTTAAAGTTTGACTTTCGTTTCACTCCTGACGACAAGTTTCTGGTAACACCATTGCGTTCTTCCTCCACAGAACAGCTGGCGTTAGAGACTGAGGTCCAGGAACTCCAACAAAAAGGCGTTTTGGTGGAGGTTCCTGAAACACAGAGGGGTAAAGGATTCTATTCTCCCCTCTTCTTGATTAAAAAGCCAGATAACACTTTTCGCACAATTATAAACCTGAAAGGCCTAAATAGATTTTTGTGGATCCCGTCATTTAAAATGGAGTCGGTCAAGTCCGCAATAAAGTTATTGTTTGGCGGGTGCTTTATGGTCGTCTTGGATCTGAAAGACGCGTATTATCACGTCCCCATACACGTAGACCACCAGCGTTATCTAAGAGTTGCAGTCCTCTTAGGAGAATCAATAAGACACTTCCAATACAGGGCACTCCCCTTTGGTGTTGCGGTGGCCCCTCGGGTATTCACTAAAATAATGGTGGAGGTTATGGCGCATCTTCATGAGCAGGATATTCTCATAGTCCCATATCTCGATGACCTATTAATAATAGGAAATTCCGAATCACACTGCACGTCCCAACTACACAAAGTAATCGCAGCCTTGCAAAGGTTGGGGTGGATAATCAATTTTAAAAAGTCACGGTTGCAGCCTCTAGAGATCCAAGAATTCTTGGGTCTCATATTGGACTCAAGGTTACAAGAATGCCGTCTACCTGACGTTAAGTTGGAAAAGATCCAACGACAGATTCTTGGAGTGATTGCTAATCCAGTTATAACATTGAGGGGAGCAATGTCACTGTTAGGCTCACTCACGTCGTGCATCCCGGCAGTACGATGGGCCCAGTACCACACCAGGGTCCTACAGTGGGAGGTTCTGTACAACACTCGTCGGTTAGAAGGTCACTTGGACAGTTTTCTTTCCTTGTCAATTGCCACTATTCAGTCCTTACGTTGGTGGTTACACGCTCCAAACCTTCGTAAGGGGGTACCCTGGATAAACCACATATCACGAGTATTAACCACAGACGCTAGCCCCACGGGATGGGGGGCACATATGGGCGAGATGTGGGTCCAGGGGGTTTGGTCACCCTCCGAACAGAGTTTGTCATCTAACCTCAAGGAGTTGTTGGCCGTAGAACGAGCTCTGAGATATTTCCTTATATCCTTACAGGACCATCACGTCAGAATATTCTCAGACAATCAGGTAACGGTAGCTTACGTTAACCACCAAGGGGGAACCCGATCCAGGTCCTTAATGGAGGTATCGGGTCGTATCTTACAGATAGCCGAGAATCATCTACGGTCACTAACATCACTGCACATAAAGGGGAAGCACAACGTTGTAGCCGACTTTCTAAGTCGCAGAAAGCTCGGGCAAGGAGAGTGGGTGCTCAATCAGACCATCTTCGATCAGATCACCCATCGTTGGGGATACCCACAAATAGACCTCTTCGCCAACAAAGAAAACAAAAAATGTCGTCGGTTTTGTTCCCTAAATCCCAGAGACAATCCGGTGGCGGTGGACGCTCTCCTGATTCCTTGGCACTTCGAAACAGCCTATGCCTTTCCCCCGTTGAACTTGATCCCGATAGTCCTCAGAAAGATTCGGGAGGACAGAGCTCATGTGATTCTGATAGCGCCATTCTGGCCCAAGAGGCCATGGTTTCCTTGGTTGAGGAAGATGTCCATTTCTCAACCATGGATTCTCCCAGAACTCCCAGACCTCCTCTCACAGGGTCCGATCTTCCATCCACGAGTGGCCAGTTTACATCTGACGGCGTGGGATTTGAAGGGTCATTATTAAGAAAAAAGGGATTTTCTGACGGACTTATTAATACCCTATTAAAAAGCAGAAAAAACTCCACTACAAATATTTATGTAAGAATCTGGAGAAAATTCCTTTCAGTCTCAGGATCGGTTATCGGTCAGAAAGCTAGTATTCCAAAGATCTTGGAGTTCCTGCAGAAAGGTCTCGAAATGGGGCTAGCTACAAGCACCCTCAGAGTCCAAGTTTCAGCCTTGGGGGCACTGTATAACTGTGGGTTAGCTAAAAATTATTGGATTGCTCGGTTTATTAAAGCGGCCGCTAGATCAAGACCCATCGTTAAGAATAAACTAGCCCCGTGGGACTTAAACTTAGTCCTCTCGGCGTTAACGGAACCCCCCTTTGAGCCTTTAGAATCTGCGTCTATAAAGATCCTGTCCTTAAAAACTGCTCTTTTGATTGCTCTTACGTCTGCTAGGAGAGTTAGTGATTTGCAGGCCCTCTCTAGACTAACTCCTTATATGCAGATTAGAGAAGATAGAGTAGTATTAAGAACGGATCCCCTCTATCTCCCAAAAGTAGCATCTAGGTTCCACAGACTCCAGGAGATAAATCTCCCTACCTTTTGTCCTAATCCTAAAAACCCAAAGGAACTCAGACTCCATACATTAGATGTCAAAAGATGCCTTCTTAAATATATTTCTTTAACAGATCCCTGGAAAAAAGACAATTCCCTGTTTATATCCTATCAGGGAGTCAAAAAAGGGTGTAGTGTCCAAAAACACCTTGAGTAGATGGATTAGGGAGGCAATTTCTCTGGCTTATTCAGCAGGTGGCCTAGAAGTCCCGGAAGGCGTAAAGGCTCATTCCACTCGTGCCATGGCATCTTCCTGGGCAGAGAGATCGGAGGTGTCAATTGAGGACATATGTAAGGCGGCCACATGGTCATCTCCGTCTACTTTCTTGAATCATTATAGATTAGATCTTGGTAGCTCCAACGATCTCGCATTTGGTAGAAGGGTGCTGGAAGCAGTAATCCCACCCTAATACTCTTTTCTCTGTAATTCTCTCGTTAGTGCTGTCATGACGACTGAATAAATACTCAAGCTACTTACCAGGTAGCGGTGTTTTTCAGGAGTCCATGACAGCACTCCTATATTCCCTCCCTTTCTACTGGTATGGGTTTCATCACGATAAGTATATTCTAATGTAGGTTAATTTTCTACAAAATTTAGTCACAAGGTGAAATGTGTTAAGATATTTATGTGTTACTAATCAATGGAGGTCCTCTCATGCTCTGTAATCCAACTGATGCGGGAGAGAGGTGCCGCCCTTTTATCTCTGTAGGTTTCCTGTCCCTGAAGGGCGGATCCCCTCTCTCGTTAGTGCTGTCATGGACTCCTGAAAAACACCGCTACCTGGTAAGTAGCTTGAGTATTTTTTCTATAAAATAGTTTTTATCGTATAAAAGCGCCAAAACATAAAAAAATGATATAAATGAGGTATCGCTGTAATCGTACTGACACGAAGAATAAAAATGCTTTATCCATTTTACCAAACGCGGAACAGTATAAACGCGCCCCCCCCCCCCCCCCCCCCAAAGAAATTCATGAATAGCTGTTTTTTGGTTCTGCCTCACAAAAATTGGAATAAAAAGCGATCAAAAAATGTCACATGCCCGAAAATGTTACCAATAAAAACGTCAGCTCGTCCTGCAAAAAACAATCCCTCACATGACTCTGTGGACCAAAATATGGAAAAATTATAGCTCTCAAAATGTGGTAACGCAAAAAATATTTTTTGCAATAAAAAAACGTCTTTTAGTGTGACTGCTGCCAATCATAAAAATCTGCTAGAAAACCCGCTATAAAAGTAAATCAAACCCCCCTTCATGACCCCCCCCCCCCCCCCCCCCCCCCCCCCTTAGTTAGGGAAAACATAAAAAATTTAAAAAATGTACTTATTTCCATTTTCCCGTTAGGGTTAGGGCTAGGGTTAGGGTTGGGGTTAGGGTTAGGGTTTGGATTACATTTACGGTTGGGAGTAGGGTTGGGATTAGGGTTAGGGGTGTGGTTAGGGTTACCGTTGGGGTTAGGGGTGTGTCAGGGTTAGGGGTGTGGTTAGGGTTACCGTTGGAATTAGGGTTAGGGGTGTGTTTGGATTAGGGTTTCAGTTATAATTGGGGGGTTTCCACTGTTACTTGTGGGGGGTGGGGGGTTTCAATGTTTAGGCACATCAGGGGCTCTCCAAACGCAACATGGCGTCCCATCTCAATTCCAGTCAATTTTGCATTGAAAAGTCAAATGGCGCTCCTTCCCTTCCGAGCTCTGCCATGCGCCCAAACAGTGGTTTGCCCCCACATCTGGGTATCCGCGTACTCAGGACAAATTGTACAACTTTTGGGGTCCATTTTCTTCTTTTACCCTTGGTAAAATAAAACAAATTGGAGCTGAAGTTATTTTTTTGTGAAAAAAAGTTAAATGTTCATTTTTATTTAAACATTCCAAAAATTCCTGTGTAACACCTGAAGGGTGAATGTGGTTTTGAGCACCTTGAGGGGTGCAGTTTTTAGAATGGCGTCACACTTGGGTATTTTCTAGCATATAGACCCCTCAAACTGACTTCAAATGAAATGTGGTCCCTAAAAAAAAAAAAAAAAAAATGGTGTTGTAAAAATGAGAAATTGCTGGTCAACTTTTAACCCTTATAACTTCCTAACAAAAAAAACTTTTGGTTCCAAAATTGTGCTGATGTAAAGTAGACATGTGGGAAATGTTACTTATTAAGTATTTTGTGTGACATATCTCTCTGATTTAATTGCATAAAAATTAAAAGTTGGAAAATTGCGAAATTTTCAAAATTCTCGCCAAATTTCCGGGTTTTTTTTCACAAATAAACACAGGTAATATCAAAGAAATTTTACCGCTATCAAGAAGTACAATATGTCACGAGAAAACAATGTCAGAATCAGGATCTGTTGAAGCGTTCCAGAGTTATCATAAAGTTGTCATAAAGGGACAGTGGTCAGAATTGTAAAAATTGGCCTGGTCATTAACGTGCAAACCACCCATGGGGGTAAAGGGGTTAAGTTATGAAAAAACACCTCTCTCTCCACGCCCATAGGCGTGGAGAGGTGAATATTCATTATCTTAATGAGCAGGGACATGTGATCACTTGGCTGCAGGAGCTGTGGGCACTGGAACAAGGGGGTGCGCAGGGAAGGTAAGTAGGATGGTTGTTTTTTTGTTTTTTAATGCTTTTCTCATGGGGGCTATGCATTCAAGGATGGGGGATGAGGAGCCATGCAGGTAAGGATGGGGGATGAGGAGCCATGCTGGCAATGACGGGGAATGAGGAGCCATGCTGGCAATGACGGGGGATGAGGAGCCATGCTGGCAAGGACAGGGGATGAGGAGCCATGCTGGCAAGGACGGGGGATGAGGAGCCATGCCGGCAAGGATGGGGATGAGGGGGGACAATGCATACCCAGCTTATACTTGAGTCAATAAGTTTTCCTAGTTTTTCGCGGCAAAATTAGGTGCCTCGGCTTATACACGAGTATATACTTTAAAAACAGCATAATGGAGAGTGTAACCCGAATTCCAACGATGTGTCATTTACGGAGCTGCTTGATGCAGTTTTGATAAAAATCTATTTTATCTGCTGTAGTTCTAATAGTTCTCTAAATGCTGAGCTCTATTCAACCTCGGCCACAACGCTGATTGGCAGCTTTCAATGTACACTGCATAGGCAGAAAGATGCCAATCAGTGGTGGGGGTGCGTTTATACAAAACACATTAATATGGAGGACAACATGGCAGCAGTAAACCTGCTGCCATGTAGTCCGCCATATCCTGAGCACAGTGTATCCCTGACCCATCAATGAATGGCAGCTTTCTGTGTACACTGTGCATAGTCAAAAAGATGCCAATCAGTAGTTATACATTGTTGGAATCAGGACTTGTGCCCCTACATCATGATGCTCTCAGATGTGGTAGCAAAAACCTGGGTGCATGTTCCATTCATCCCCTTCACGACTGACTTATGAAGTCCGATATCGGCCGGGTCCCTGCCTTTGATGCATGCTCACACACCGAGCCGCATTATTCCCAGGCACTTAATGGCTGATTTAATCCGAGATCCACCCATGGCTGTTAACCAGTTAAATGCCGATGTCCATCATGGACAGTGGCATTTGACAGTCATTGATCGCAGGGTGCTGATTGACTTCCATCACAGCTGGGGGTCTGCTGAAAACCCTGTGCTTATCACGATCCTCCTGTGAATGCCGGCCCATGAATGAAGCACTGCTATATAGCACAGGCGATCAGACAATCATTGCAGTTTCAAGTCTACTAAAGGGACTATTAATAAATACGTTAAAAAAAGAAAAAAAAAGACACCTTCCTTTTGCCCTATTTAAAAAATAAAAAAATCATAAATATATATATATATATATATACATACCCATGTGGTATCATAACGTTCAGAAATGTCCGATCTATCAAAATATCTATAAATTAATCTGATCGGTAAATGGTGTAACTAGAACAAAAACAAACTCCACAATTACTGTTTTTTTTGTCGCCACAGCATTGCAAATACAAGGTGATCAAAACCTTATCTACCCCAAAATAGTATCAGTAAAAATGTCAGCGCAGGCTGCAAAAAATAAACCCTTATATCCCGAAAAATGAGAACGTTACGGGTCTTGGAAAATGGGGACAAAAGCTAAACTTTTTGACAAATTTCTGAATTTATTTTTTTTTTATTTTATTTTTTTTTAAGCCTGCCATCATGACAAGGTAGACTCTCTTGGCTGGGCCCTATTCTAACCTATTAAAATTTCTTAAAATAGCCAATGCTTTTTTTTTTTTTTTTTTTTTTTAGGTAATTTTTTTTTTTCTTTAAGGGAATGTTGCATGCATTTTACAAATGACCAATAATACCACATACAAGGAACAAATACAACCACTCCTTGACCAGATCACATATTACCAGCAGCACACAGTGGCCAAATACTACAATACTGATCAATAATAATAAAAAAAAAAAGCTCTGTACATAGTGTACAGGTAATACACTCGCTCACCAGTGACATCTCTAGATGAAGTACACCAGCTTCATTTTTCTTCTTCATCCAGCACAGACCGCCAACACTTCTGCTTGCCAGGACTAATCTCTGCAGAAAATAAGTTATCTAGAGCTCATTCCCCACTTTTTCCCCAACTTTTACACTGTGCAGCTGAACAGACGTGCACCCACCATTAATATATAATTAGTTATTATACAACCCACTATTCCAAAAATAAACTGTAATCAACCACTGTGCCCCCATTTACTCTAAATGGCAACTTTCCTAACCCAATAAATATATAAATTAAGTAGCCTCTGTACTTTCCCCAATTAAATACAAGTCACACACCCGCATCTCCAATGCCCGTGACTGTACATCCTGCTCCCCCGATTCATTATATTTACATGCCCCCCTCCACCCCAATTCATTGTCATGTCCTCACTCCCACCTTCTATTCATTATCAACTGCTCTCCCCCACCCTCAATTCATCATAATTTGCTCTCCCTCACCCTCCATTTATTATTTTATGCCCTTCACCCGCAATTCATTTTTTGTCTCCCTAGTCTGAATATATCATTTACACCCCCTACCCTCAATTCATTATCATTTGCTGTTCCCCACCCTCACTTTATTCATCATTGCTCTCCCCATCTCAATACATCATCCTTCACTGTTCCCCACCCTCAATTCATCATCATTTGCTCACCCTACCCACACCCATTTTAATTAATTTTAAGGAAAAAAAAAAAGTTTGATATTTGCCACTCAGGTGAGCACCGTGCAGGCACAACTCCACTTCTGGTATCCTGGCGAGAGGTGCACGTACGCGATGTCATCGTGTGGATGCTGTTGGCAGTGCGTCAAAAGGCAGAGGAAGCCCTGTAGCTGCTCGGCCGTTCTGTTTTGACAGCTGCGCAGCATCAGGAAAGCCCCCTGCGTTGAAATGTGCAGCATGCAGGTGCACAGTGCATGATTATACTCTGGGGCCTGGTGAGCAGAAGCAAAAGGGGGGCATGGACTAGGTCCCTCTTTGCCTCTGCTCTCCTGGCCTTACACACCAGTAAGGGCAGTAATGCCCTGACTAACCAGTATATTTTTAATAAGATTTTATTCAATGCAAGATTTTTATTTATTTTTTTCTCTCCCTAAGATGGTCATAAAAAGGTTATATTGCTATTACTATTTTTGTTGTAGGTGTTTTGGATCTCTCTATTAAAAGAAATGGGTGTGCATTTGATGAGAACTCGAAAACCAGAAATGCAAAAAATGGGTGAGTGAAATCATGTGATTCTACACATTTCAGTGTTCTAGTATTAGTCATTGGGCTGGAAATTATGTTTTGGCTGCTCTAATTTTTATTTAAGGGCATTTTACTGATTTAATATACAATAATTTGAATCAAATAGAATAGTTTTAATAGATATGTGAAATATTAATGGCTCCATAAGTTAAGTTCTTAAACCTGCTTTAAGTGATTACTGAATTAAAGCGGTAAGGCCTTGCTTGTGAATATATATACGTTTATGCTGCCTATTTTTTTTTTTACAATTTGAATACAATATAAAAAAAAATTAAAATATGTAAAAATCTTTTTATATTGTGCAAAGTTCTAGCTGCATTAATTGAAACTGGATTATTTTTTTTGTATAAAGTACTCCACTTCCTAAAATGTATATTTTGTTAAAAAAAAATGTTTTGCCTCACTTGCATATTGAATAATTTTTTACATTTTAATTCACCTTAAAAATTCTAAATAATTTTCAGTACCTGTAGGATATGCTTACCTGCTATTTATTTTCCTCACATCTTATTTGTCTGCTTTTTACCTCTGCTCCATTAGGGCAGGGCTGTAACCTATCTATAGTGTCTTGAGGGAGTCTGAGACACGCCTCCTCTCTTGTCATTGGTTCAGGCTGCTGATCTCCCCCGCCCCCAGCATCTTTACCTTGTCTGATTGGCTGCTTTGCATAAACACAAGCCAATCAAAGAGTTTTCAGGAAGTCGGTGCATAGAAAGTTGATTGATTTTTTTTTTTTATTTGTTTTTGCTCGAAGGCAGAATTTTTAAAATACAGATTAGTAAATGCCAGTGAGAACAAGATTAGATCACTGCATCACATATGCTAAACTGTAGTAGAAGGGACTAGTAATGAGCGAGTATGCTCGTTACTCGAGTGTCTCCGCATATTTCGGCATACTCGGAGATTTAGTTTGACGCAGCTGCATGATTTGCAGCTGCTAGACAGCTTGAATACATGTGGGAATTCCCTAACAAACAGGCAACCCCCACATGTATTCAAGCTGTCTAGCAGCCGCAAATCATTCAGCTGTGGCGACGAAAACTAAATCTCCGAGCATGACTAAATACTCGGAGGCCACCCGAGCATGCTCGGAGAAACTCGAGTAACGAGCATACTCGCTCATCACTAGTAGGGACCCTAGAAGATCGCCTTAATAATTATTGGTTGAGCAATACATCGTACTTGACATACTGATAACTATATGTTGGCTAGTTTGAGTTTTTTACCTTTCGATTTATGGATGTTAATGTCTCTTCTCATTTCTGTGTGTTTGCCAGCTTGTTGTAATTTTGTAAATGGCTTAATCTAAGTGTGCCATATGTGAGCTTGTTATGTCTATGAAAATCTTTTAAAGGGGGTTTACTCTTTTATTACTTGTTTAGCGGTAACGTCACGTTTCTACTAACAAAAGTTGAATCTTAAGGGTTTTACTAATTGCTTAAGTAAAAATAGTTTTACCAGTTTGGCTCTGCAAGCAACTGTCAGATGGAGTAGCACGTACTAAAGAAATCCTTAGACAATGAGCATATATTTGCCAAATGCTTTTGAAATCTTGACTGTTTGCTATAGAAGCCATCGTATGATTGACACAGTATCCAAGCAGAACTGTAAAGTATTTCTAGAACTTCTAAATTCCACCTGTGAATAACAAAAAAAAAAAAAAACTTTGTGAGAATCGGTGATGTTACCTAAGCAAGGAGTATAATAAAGGAGTGGACCATCCCCTTCCATACCTGTGTGCACGTCTCATGCATCCGTTGACCATCGTTTCATTCCATCCATCCAGGAGACATCAGAAAGACAGAGAAGACTATGTGGACCGAAGTCCCGAATTTGCAAACGGTTTGCTTTCGAAAGCATTGAAAGATATTCATTTGGGGACACTGGATGTTAACAAAGCCGCCATACTTTATGGCATACCTCAGAAAACTTTGCTACTTCACTTGAAAGCCTTATCGGCAGGCAAGCCTGCATATCTTAAGAACACAGCTCGAAATTGTATTGATGGGTATTTATACAAAGACCGTACAGAGACAAGTGCTGTTCTACAGAAAGTGGCCCTGTGGGCAAGGGCTCAAGCAGAGCATACCGAAAAAAATAAACTCAGTTTACTTGAAACCTCGGAACTGAAACTCCCAACAGCTTCCAGTTACCTCCATCAGTTAACTCTCCAGAGAATGGTCGCGCAGTTCAAAGAAAAAAAGGAAGGTTTGCATTGCGAATCTTCAGTTCCTATTGTACAACTGAAAATTCCTCAGGTACGAGTGAGCTCTGTGACGAAACAGCCTGATTCCTCTGGTCTTCTGGATGTTATGTACCAGGTTACCAAAACCTCATCAGTCCTAGAAAATTCTTCTCTTCAGAAACTGAAAAACCTACTTCCTCAGCAAAGCAAATTTGAATGTTCTGGAAGTTTAACTCGCTCCAATGTCGATTCTCACGTTCTTCACGGGGACCTTTCTCCTTTGAGTGTTAATGCAAAGAATGGAGGCGGCGACGCATCCTCGGACAATCTGGATGATGATCGGAAGGATAAACAGCCAAGGAAAAAGCGTGGACGCTACAGACAATACGATCATGAAATTATGGAAGAAGCTATAGCGATGGTAATGAGCGGGAAAATGAGTGTTTCTAAAGCACAAGGCACCTACGGCGTACCTCACAGCACTTTGGAATATAAAGTTAAAGAAAGATCTGGAACACTGAAGAACCCTCCAAAAAAAAAGCTTCGCCTGGCAGACGCTCATTTATACAATGTTGTTAATTCAGGGACTGATATCTCCAGAAATAGTAGCAAGTCTATGTAGATGCATTGTGAATTTATTACTACGGGTGTATATTACTACACACTTCTACTCTACGCTCAGTTGGGTATGACATGACGTACTCTGATGAAACGATACAGTTCTTACCACATACATGCCTTTTTATAACAGATTCTTCAGGGTCTTCACTGTGGATAGATTTATTTTGTTGCAGACTTTCGGATAATACTGAAAGTACAGGTTGCTTACACGATTCAGGGTTTCTTGGGTCATGGTTGACTACATAAACTATGACTTACACTCCTTAGTACAGTGCAGATGTTTTACACCATACCTTCCAGTCCTTACAGTTTGACAATTGGGTTCTATCCCGTACCTCCACGTGAGGTTTTTTTTTTTTTCCCCCTCTTCTCTACTCATGGTTTGGATAACCTTACCGACTATCTTTCAGATCACACAAATCATGAGAAGCAACACTGGATGCATGCAGTATTACTTTAAGTAAAAAGGAGAGTATTCCTCCGCATCCATGCATACTCAACAAAGTTGGGGGGGGAAGAAAGGATTTTGTGTATAATGCAAAAATTGTAAAAAGAAAAGAAAATTGGGTTTAAACTATAGCATTTATCAGTGGACTGACACTTATGAAATGCAATTTCCCGTTCTTGTTGTAAGTCTGAAATATTGACTTAAAATGAACTAGAAGTTAAAAAAAAATGTAACTTTATGAAAATGTATTTATTATATACCACTTTTGGGGGGAAAAAATGAACTTTTACACTAAGATGAGAATCTTGGAATGCAGGTTAGAGCATGTTCATAAAGTGCACAAGATAAGCTTAAGACTTTGGTTCATTATTCTGGTTCAACAATTTTACCTTTTTGATATATATATTTTTTCAAGGGTTGTCACACTCCTGCTATTGATGGACCTCAATGTAAATGTCTATGTATTTGCTGCTGCCGCATTTCAGAAACCACTTATGGATGGTTATTGGTTCATTTACACTGACCACGTTATCATTTTTGTTTTTATGTACCCTTTTTTTTTGGCTAATAACCAAACTCAGATGTGTTCAGGGTTTTAAATTGTACTTCAGTTTGTTTTTGTTTTGTTTTATTTAATCCTTGAGTACACTTTGTTTTAGTAGTAGGACCACTTTACCACTTTTTTATTTGTAAAATTACCTTTTACTAAACGCTCCATTTTGGTGGTGGTCAGGCGTTAAACTGTTTCTCCTTACCTCTTAAATTTTAAAATGCTATTTTCATACATCAAATTTTTATTCCAGCGACTCTTTAAATATAAAGTACTTTAAACCGGCCACATTACTTTGCACATATGCACTTGAATTTACTTTTTGTATGTTATAATGTGCATTGAGTTTTGTGTACATATTTTTTTTTTTTTTTTTTTTTATTTATCAGTTTTAGTGGTTTCCCATTCCTTCCCCACCCCCTGGTTTGTGAAAAGCTGACCCCTACGCCATTGTTGAGTTTTTTCATTTGAAGGAGTTATCCATGACTTCAATTATTTTTTGCTCTGAAACTTAACTTGCAGGCAGTTAGTTGTGGACTAACTGCTTTATCTATATGATGACTATCTCTGCTGACAGTGATCACAGACTGCTCCTGTTGGCAATTTGCCTTCCAGTGATCATAGACTGCTCCTGTTGGCGATTTGCCTTCCAGTGATCACAGACTGTTCCTGTTGGCGATTTGCCTTCCAGTGATCACAGACTGTTCCTGTTGGCGATTTGCCTTCCAGTGATCATAGACTGCTCCTGTTGGCGATTTGCCTTCCAGTGATCACAGACTGCTCCTGTTGGCGATTTGCCTTCCAGTGATCACAGACTGCTCCTGTTGGCGATTTGCCTTCCAGTGATCACAGACTGCTCCTGTTGGCGATTTGCCTTCCAGTGATCACAGACTGCTCCTGTTGGCGATTTGCCTTCCAGTGATCAGACTGCTGCAGTTGGCGAATTGGCTTCCAGTGAAATCATGTCAACAGAGCCGCGCCTTCCCTTCTGATTTGCTACATTGACTAAGCGTCACTGCCATTGCCATTCTAATTGACAGCCGGTGTCCCACTGCCTGTGTGGAGCACAGACACCCCATCGACAAAGCAAAAGAGCAAATGCTGCTCCTATTGACGCAAAGTGAGAGTCACCGCTCTTTGCCGACAGATCATCGCTTTGCAGAACTGGCGGGTAGTTGGCAACTAACTTCCGGTAAGCTTAGGATTCAATGGCAGCGATGCTCCGCTAAGGTAGCAAATTTGTAAGAGAAGGCGCTGCTCTGTTGACGTAACATCACAAGTTAACTCACCGAAGTCCCGCTTAACCCCTTAAAATATTTATAGCTGTAAAACACAATTAGTTCAGGCAAGATCAGCCTCATTTTGCTGTGAATTATCTGCCGTTCTGGGAAAAAAAGGCAAATTTTCATTGTTGACAGTGACTTCCTATCAGGGACAGCCTTCACTACTTTTTTGTATGCTTACAGTTTGTAGTAGCATTTGGTTTTTAATCTTCTAGTGATATTTTAACTTTTTTTCAAGTCCGGTTATAAAAACTACACACTTTGTAAATGGGTTTGTTCGGTCGTTCGTGTACAGTTATGTATGTATATATACATTTTTTTTTTTATTATTTAACCAATGCCTTTCAATCAAATGGTATTTGATATTCACTTAAAAAAAAAAAGTGAAGGTAAAAATAAGCCCTTCAATTATTTTGCTTATTTGAATGTTTCAGAATATTTTATAATGGGGGAGGTTAAAGAAAAACAAAAAAAAAACAAAAACTGTGCCTCTGTTTTTAAGACTACTGATCGGTCAAGTTGTTAAACCATTTCTTGTAGTATCTGAACATTTTATATAACATTGTATATTAAACTATTGAAAATGATTAGTTGTTTACAGTAATATACCGGTTGGTTCGTGTATATTCTTAATTTTTAACGTTTTCAGCATTCCCATTGTCACTTCCATTTCACGGTAATTTGGTAGGCCTACGTACAGTTTGTGGCTGCCTTGATTTGCAAAATATTTTGATTAATTTAAACCTTTTTAGGCAGTGAGTTATATTTATGCATAAATCAATTGCACTATAATTCATGAATTAAATATTTATTATATTTTCTAATTTCCTGTATCTGTAATGTGATGTAAATGTACTGTAATTGTTTAGGGATGTTTTGTTCTAATTCATTTTTTTTTTTATTTTTTTTTTTGGGCGGGGGGGGGGGGGGGTGTGGGGGGGGTATAAAGCTAAATCTGATTGTATGGAGTTATTTGTTTTGTTAATGTATTCTTAAATTATAATTTATAGTAAGCACTTCACCGCTTTCCACATTTTAAAAAATGATTATTGCTCTAAAGAATAAACATCTAATGGTTAACTGCAAAAACAAAACAAAAAATCATTTTGTATAATTAACTATTTTTTATTTATCTGATATTGCCAAGATAAATTTCTACAGATGACGTGACCAGTCTTGGTGCATGTTACGGCTACAGACCGTGAAAATGTGCAAGTTGAGAAACGTCGTTGTTTAAAGCTCTTTTTCTTGACCAATAACACAGCACTGTGCTCTTTTCTGAGTACTTTTTTTTGTCTCTGACCTCAGCATTGTACAGTAAATTAAATGTTTGTTTTTTTTTCATTTACATATTTCCAGTTCGTCATATTTTTTATCTCGAGATGTACGCTTGGTTAAAAAAGGTAACTACAAATCATACCAAGTCATGTTTTTACAGAAAATAAATTTTATTAAAATTCCTTGCTGCTAATGTACATTTGTGTATCCAGTTTTTTCATCATGAGATAAGCAATATATGAAAAGCAAAATGTAAAAAATGGTGTTGTGATTCGGTGTGTCAATACGTCTCTAGCAAATTTTGATAAGATCCGACTTTTAGTCCCTGCCGCTTCAAAGGGGCCTGTTGGACAGAAGAAAACTGGAAAGTTGATAGGACTTGCCACTGACTGTCGCTGTACTGATTAATTTCAACTATCAAGTTACAACAGCAGTCCGAAGCAATGTATTGAGTTTCATGAAGTCCTGTGCACCACAACGGTTACTGAATAGTTAGACGAACCACTTTATATTTGTAAAAAAAAAAAGTGTGAACCTGTGATTAGATTCATAAAATTGCAGCCAGGTATGTTTTACTCGGGAATGTTGCTGAATTTATTTTGAAAAAAGATATAAAAATACATTTGAAAAGACGTCCAAGAACAATGGGAGACCTGACTAGTCCAATGCGGTCCCTGGCTGGCTTCTCGCCGCCCTGTTCCAGTTGAGTGACAGGTCTCTCCCGATACATAATCTGAGAAAAGCATACCTGGTTATATGGCTTTTTGCTGATTCATAATTCCTTTTCATTCGGTCAGCATGATTCTGACAGTTTCCTTTTTAACAATACAGGACTTCTCAAAAAATTAGCATATAGTGTTAAATTTCATTATTTACCATAATGTAATGATTACAATTAAACTTTCATATACTATAGATTCATTATCCACCAACTGAAATTTGTCAGGTCTTTTATTGTTTTAATACTGATGATTTTGGCATACAACTCCTGATAACCCAAAAAACCTGTCTCAATAAATTAGCATATCAAGAAAAGGTTCTCTAAATGACCTATTACCCTAATCTTCTGAATCAACTAATTAACTCTAAACACATGCAAAAGATACCTGAGGCTTTTAAAAACTCCCTGCCTGGTTCATTACTCAAAACCCCCATCATGGGTAAGACTAGTGACCTGACAGATGTCAAGAAGGCCATCATTGACACCCTCAAGCAAGAGGGTAAGACCCAGAAAGAAATTTCTCAACAAATAGGCTGTTCCCAGAGTGCTGTATCAAGGCACCTCAATGGTAAGTCTGTTGGAAGGAAACAATGTGGCAGAAAACACTGTACAACGAGAAGAGGTGACCGGAACCTGAGGAAGCAGTGGACTGAGTCTGGTGTGGAAACATCCAGAGCCACCGTGCACAGGCGTGTGCAGGAAATGGGCTACAGGTGCCGCATTCCCCAGGTAAAGCCACTTTTGAACCATAAACAGCGGCAGAAGCGCCTGACCTGGGCTACAGAGAAGCAGCACTGGACTGTTGCTAAGTGGTCCCAAGTACTTTTTTCTGATGAAAGCAAATTTTGCATGTCATTCGGAAATCAAGGTGCCAGAGTCTGGAGGAAGACTGGGGAGAAGGAAATGCCAAAATGCCTGAAGTCCAGTGTCAAGTACCCAGTCAGTGATGGTGTGGGGTGCCATGTCAGCTGCTGGTGTTGGTCCACTGTGTTTCATCAAGGGCAGGGTCAATGCAGCTAGCTATCAGGAGATTTTGGAGCACTTCATGCTTCCATCGGCTGAAATGCTTTATGGAGATGAAGATTTCATTTTTCAGCACGACCTGGCACCTGCTCACAGTGCCAAAACCACTGGTAAATGGTTTACTGACCATGGTATTACTGTGCTCAATTGGCCTGCCAACTCTCCTGACCTGAACCCCATAGAGAATCTGTGGGATATTGTGAAGAGAAAGTTGAGAGACGCAAGAGCCGCTATTGAAGCATCCTGGGCCTCCATAACATCTCAGCAGTGTCACAGGCTGATTGCCTCCATGCCACGCCGCATTGAAGCAGTCATTTCTGCCAAAGGATTCCCGACCAAGTATTGAGTGCATAACTGAACATTATTATTTGATGGTTTTTTGTTTGGTATTAAACACTTTTATTTGATTGGTCGGGTGAAATATGCTAATTTATTGAGACAGGTTTTTTGGGTTATCAGGAGTTGTATGCCAAAATCATCAGTATTAAAACAATAAAAGACCTGACAAATTTCAGTTCGTGGATAATGAATCTATAGTATATGAAAGTTTAATTGTAATCATTACATTATGGTAAATAATGAAATTTAACACTATATGCTAATTTTTTGAGAAGGACCTGTACTAGTGAAGATAAACTTTAATAGATACTTATCAGAGAAAATGCCTTTCTCCACTTCTGTCATGCACTGATCTTTCATGCTTCAAAACTACTCAAATCTGTTTACAGTTCTGTCTTCAGTGAGGAATCAAATTACAACTGCTTATAAAAACAGAGAAACTGCTTAGCAGGCTAGTGACTGAAGAGGAAAAACTGCTAATAATTGCAGGATACAAATACTATATAATTGCCAGAACGTGTTGTACGTAACAGCTTTTCCAGAAAGTTATGTTACACCTTTAAAATTCAGCTTGGACTTAAAGGATCCATTTAATTGTACCTGGAGCTCTGAAAATAAAAACTTGGCCACAGCTTGGTGTGCCTGCCAAAAAGGAAAAAAAGAATTAGTTGTGTTTGAGAAAATGGGTTACATTTTATGAGTTTTGCCAAGTGCATTTCAAACATTAATTAGCAAGTTCTGATTTATAAATTTCGGTAACTCATAATGACTTTTTAAGGAATTCACTTCCCGAAATTTACAAAAATTGCTTTTTTTAATTTATTTATATATTATTTTTTTTAAGAATTGTATATTCGGTTACTATACTAAAGGGTTATTTTGGTTTTAGCAAAGTTTTTTTTTTTCTCAAGGACTGTCCCTAATCTGCATACAGGTGCGGATAGATTACAAGTCACAAGGCTGATAATGGTACTGAGCTAAATGTGTGTCCATCTCATGCCAGGGACAGGTTTATCCACTGATAGCATGAGTTTCTTGTTACAAAACTATTGTTTATATACAGTGCATATTCTTTATCTGGAAATACCTTGTATTCAAGCACATTTTGTCCCAAAATGCTGCATTGCTTACTACCCGTAGCATACACTAGTTTTTCATGCACCAAGGAAGAGTACTCACAATGTTTAAGGCCCCTTTCACACATCTTTTTTTGCTATCAGTTGCAAACTGTGGAATTTTGAAAAAAAAACAAAAAAAAAACCAATCCAGCGACACATGCCACCGCATCCGTTTTTTTCTCATAGACTTGTATTAGTGACGGATGGCCTCAGTTTCATCCGCCGTTCACTGGATCCATCGAAAATTGTTTGTCCAGCGGCCGGAGACAACAAAGTAACGTTTTTTGTGTACGTAGAAAAAATGGACAGCAATGGATCAGTCGCCATCTGTCGTTTGCTTGAATGGAAGCCTATGGACGCCGGATCCATCAAATGATGGAATCCGGCAACTGATTCTGTTTTTTTTAAACTGAGCATGCTCTGATTTATTTAGCCAGAACCACTAGTCTCATCCGTTGAAAAAACGAATCAGTCACATCAGTTTTTCACAATCTGCAATGGAACCGTTGAGCCAACGGATTGTGAGTGACGGCAAAAAACTGATGTGTGAAAGGGGCCTAATAGTCTGTTACTTATCACTTTCATGGTTAGAACACCAAAATTTCTGTTGTGGGATGTGCATAGAAACTGCAGCATAAATAAGGTTGAGAAACCACCTACCTCAGTCAACCACTTTGGAAGTACTTCTTCAAAAGAAATCATAATGACCTTTATTTGGAATAATGCTTTAATCGCTTGGATGTGTAGAGCGGGCTTATGCTCTGAGCCCATCCTATACACTGAGGGTGAAGGCTGGGTTATAAAAAAATATCCCTAGTGTAAACGCTGCAATAGAAGCTAGCTTTATAGGATATTGTTAAAGAGGTTGTCCACTACTTTTCATTGACCTACTGCATATTTGGGATAAACACAAAATGTTGCACTCCGTAGTGCTAAAGCATGTCAATATGAAATATGAATCACAATATGGCTTCTGGATATTAAGAAAAAATTAGATGCTTGGCACATAATTTTGGCCAATTCATTCATACTCTGCAGCCAACATATATTAGCTCTTTGACCAAGCACTCCGCCCTCCAGCTTGTGGTTTTAATACCTACCCATAAAATCAGACTTGGAAGAGAGGTATTCACATCTACCCAAGTAATTCAGACTTCAGTCTTGGAGACACTCTAGACACGTGGGACCCAGCAGATTTGAGACCGCCTTGTCGTTGGCTGCTGGGCATGCATGAATTGGCCAAATTATGTGCTAAGCGTCTCATTTTTTCCCTAGTATCCAGAAGCAGTATTGCTATTCACATTTCATATTTTTCTTATTGACATGCTTTAGCACTACAGAGTGCAACTTTTTATGTTTGTGTGCTCCTGTTTACTCTAGCTTGGAAGTGCCAGTCATTCGTTTTGTTATCTATACTTGGAGTAGGTCGTCAATGTCTGGTCGGGGTATAACACCCAGCACACCTGCCTATCAGCTGTTCTGTTTCGGTGAAAGTAGCTGCTGGCCAGAAAGGCTCAATTGTGGAGCTGCACTGTCTTAATGGTGTCCGCAGCAGGGTACAGCACATCGGCCTCCTCTTCAAATCCATAGGAGTTCCCTAGAGGGAGAATAATGGTTGAAACACAAATGTAACACAACACATTTAGAATTGCCACATCCATAATTTCCCTGACCAATATAGCATATTAATCCCACTGAACAAATACGCAAATGGGGGTGCGGTGACTCGGTTGGTTGGCCACTTTTCTCGTGTTAAAAAAAAAATTAAAAAAAAAGAGCTTAACCCCTTTCTGCCCTTGTACAGAATAGTGCGTCTGAGGGCAGGACCCCCGCTTTGATGTGGGCTCCGGTGGTGAGCCCACATCAAAGCCCGGGACATGTCATGTTTTGAACAGCTGACATGTGCCCGCAATAGGTGCGGGCGGAATCGCGATCTACCCGCACCTGTTAACTAGTTAAATGCCGCTGTCAAACTCTAACAGAGGCATTTAACAAGTGCTTCCAGCCGGAAACGCGTGCATTGGTGACCCCAGTCACGTGATTGGGGGTTATTGGTGCGTCAGCATAACAACCAGAGGTCTCCTTGAGACCTCTATGGTTGTTGATGCCGGATTGCTATGAGCGCCACCCTGTGGTCTGCACTCAAAGCAATGCAGAAATTCTGCTGCATAGGGGCGATCAAGTTGTCACAGCTTCTAGCCTCCCATTGAGGCTATTGAAGTATGCCAAAATTAAAAATAGGCATTAGACCTATCGGTAATAGGTTTTCCAGGAGTCCATCATGACAGCACCAACAGGAGGTTGTCCTTATCCTTGATAGGGACAGGAACACACAAGAGGTTAAAAAGGCCCCTCCCTCCACCACCCTCTCAGTGATTTTCCAAGTGCCACACCAGGATGGATGCAACTCTATTTTATTTCACATTCGTTCTACATATGTTATCGTCACGTATCGGATAGGAATTATCTAAAGGGAGGGAATATAATTGGTGCTGTCATGATGGACTCCTGGAAAACCTATTACCGGTAGGTAATGCCTACTTTCCAGGATGTCCCTCCTGACAGCACCAACAGGAGAATGCCAGAGGATACGATTAGGGTGGGACTACTGCCTGGAGGATCTTCCTCCCAAAGATCAATTTTTTGGCCTGCTAACACATCCAATTTATAGTGTTTGCTAAAGGTACTTAGATTTGACCAGGTTGCGGCCCTGCAGGTCTAGTCCACTGAGGGCCCCCCACTTGCTCAGCCCAGGATGTGGCTTGCTCTTGTGGAGTGCGCCCTAACATTGACTGGAGGTGATTTGCACTCAGCTGAGTAAATTAGATGGATTACTGATCTGACCCATCGAGCCTTAAATGTTTTTTCTCCTTATTTTTCCCCCAAAATTGTACAAACAGATTAGTCTACTCGCCAGTCCTTCGTGACCTCCAAGTATCGGAGGACTATCCTTCTGACATCTAGAGAGTGAAGACTTCTCCTGATCATTCTTATAATTTTGACAGAAGGAAGGTAAAACTATTTCCTGGCTCATGTGAAAGGGGGAAGTCACCTTTGGAAGAAAGACTGGGTCTAACCTCAGGATAATGCAGTCTTCAAGGATTTTTAGGTATGGGCTTTTTATGGAAAATGCCTGTATTTCACTAATCCTTCTGGCCGCAGTTATGGCCACAAGGAAAGCGGCTTTAAGAGAGATTTTATGTCTGAATCTTCCACTGGTTCATACGGAGGCTTGCACAGACCGTTTAGGACAATGTTCAAATCCCATGGAGGGGCATAGGCCCTAACTGTGGGTCGTAATCTGCTTGTAGCGTTTATAAAACGCTCAATCCAAGGATGGGATGCCAGTGGTGCTCTCTGAGGAAGGCCATTACTTCTGCCATTAGTTTGAAAAAAATGCGTGGCGCTGAGGAAAGACCAAAGGGGAGACTCCCGAACTGATAATGATGAACTTCTTTTCCTTCTGTCAGCGCGAATCTCAGAAATTGCTGGCTGTGAGGATGAATTGGTATGTGGTAGAACGCTTCTTTCAAGTCTAGCGTGCTCATCACCATATTCTGTTTGATTAGTGGAGTTGTAGATTTTATAGATGCCATCTTGAATCTTTTGTAAGCAACCCATCTGTTCAGGGATTTTAAATGTATTATCATGCGATAGTCTACTGGTTATTTGATTGAGAAGAGGCCTGAATAGTACCGCCGACCTCTCTGCTTCCGGTACCGGAACCACTGCTCCTGAACGTATTAATTTCTTTACGTCTGATAGCAGTCTTTTGGCAACTTGGGGAGACTGGGCCATTATTAGGTGGAATCTTCCTTACGGTAACTGTATGAATTCGATTCTGTAGCCTTCCCCTACTGTCTGTATTATCCATGGAGTTTTGGATATTTTTGACCAAGCTGGGAGAAAGTTTTGAAGTCCCCCAACCCCCCCCCCCCCCCCTCCTCTCCTCACCAACCTAGCATCATTACCTTCGAGAACTACCTGACGAACCGGTAGGGGTACTTCTTCCTTTGCTGCCTTTTGGGTAGCTTCATCTACCAGTCTTTCCCTTTCTACTCTGGTTTCCGATGGGAGTATGGGCTACGAAAGGACACTACCTTCTTAGGCTTCTCTTCTGGGAAACCTTTTTTGTCATCTGAAGCTTTCTCCAGCAAGTCGTCCAAAACTGGACCAAAAACTCGACGGCCCGAAAAGGGGATGGAGCTTAACTTATTTTGAGTTGCAGTCCCCTGACAAGGTTTTTAGCCATATTGCTCATCTTACTGTATTTGTTAGGGCTTCATTCCTTGCGGCGAATCTAATTGATTCCGCTGAGGCATCTGCCATAATGGCTGTTGCCATTTTGAGCAATGGCAGAGATTCCAAGATTTCTTCTCTCGGGGTCTTATTTTTTAAATGAGCCTCTAAGTCCTCCAACCATATATTCATGGACCTGTCTACCGAGGATGAGGCTATATTCGCCTTAATTATAGCGGCTGAGGACTCCCATGACTTCTTTAGAAGACCCTCCACCTTCCTATCCATATGATCTTTAAGACATGAAGAGTCTTTTGGGATATCAACTTACTGGGTTTCTTCCTATAATTTAATGTCCTCGATTTCAAATGGGAGACAAGTCCCAAAGCTTCTTGGGGTAGTGTTTTTTTTTTTCTTCTCTACCTCCTCCCACTCCTCTAGAATCATGGCATTAATGTGTATATTGACAGGAAATACTTTATTCATACGGTGTCTGAAGCCGCCAAACATATGATCCTGTACTGAGGAAGGAGGTAGACCAGTATCGCCAGCTCCCATAGTATTCCTGACAGCAGACCATAAAGCATCCTTATCTTCCCAGGAAAAGAGATTTTTGTTTTTTCTTTTCTTCTGGGAGACCTGACACACAAATTCCTCACTTTCCTCCTGTTCTGCGTCAGTCAACTGAGGCCGCCTCTCCTTCAGAACTGGACTCCATCTCCCACCGTGGTCTTTTTGGTCTAGGGCCTACGTAGGAGGAATGCGGAGCAACAATCTCTGAAACAGTACTTTGAACGTCCTCCCTTATTATGGTCCTTATGTCCATCATAAATGAGTGTTCATCTTTGGTCACTTTCCCGATGCACTCTGGGCATAATTGTTTCCCATATGTGTCAGGTAGTTTTGCGTCACACAAGGCACACTTCATCCCCTTCTTTTTAGGCGCAGATGTATAGGCTGGAAGTGCGCTTCACGGTGGAACGTACGCTGGCCGCTAGAGGGCGCGCGTCCACCCTGAAATCGGAAGTCCATCTTCTGTGCCCTGAAATGCACTCTGGACGCGTTGCATGAGCCCCTCAGGAGGGGAGGCGGCTCACTTCAGGGTCCAATGCTGGTGTGGATCAGGCAGAGGGACCCCTTGATCAGCGGGGTGTCGGCCTCCGGACATCTGGCAGGAGAAAGGGGGGGGGGAAATGACGAAGATCCCCGCCTGATCCTCCTGCGTCCGGCCACCAGAGCTCATGCTCCCAAACGAAAGGTGAACCTCTTCTGTGTCCGTCCCTGATAAGGACAGGAAATATACTGAGAAGGATGGTGGAGGGAGGGGCCTTTTAACTTCTTGTGTGTTCCAGTCCCTATCAAGGATAAGAAGGACAACCTCCTGTTGTGCTGTCAGGAGGGACGTCCTGGAAAATGTTATTAAAAAAATGAAACTTTAAAAGTTTAAATCAACCCCCTTTTGCCCCATTCAAAATAAAACCATAAAAAAAATTCAAACTTACACATATTTGGTTTTGAATTTTTTTCGCCAATCAGGTAAAGAACCTAGACATGTTTGGTGTCTATGAACTCTTAATGACCTGGAGAATCCTAATGGCAGGTCAGTTTTAGCATTTAGTAAACCTAGCAAAAAAGCCAAACAAAAAGCAAGTGTGGGGTTGCACTTTTTTTTTTTTTTTGCAATTTCACCAAACTTGTAATTTTTTTCCCGTTTTTCCTAGTACATGACATGGTTAAACCAATGGTGTCGTTCAAAAGTACATCTCGTCCTGCAACAAATAAGCCCTCACATGGCCATATTGACGGAAAAATGAAAGTTATGGATCTTGGAAGGAGGGGAGCGAAAAACAACCGCAAAAACAAAAATTCCCCAGGTCATTAAGGGGTTAAAGAATTGTCACATGAACCCACCATTAGTAAATAAAAACTACAACACGTCCGTCAAAAAACAAGTCTTTCATTCAAGTTTATCAGCCAAAAAAGTAGTATGCTTTGTGATGTAATTGAAATGAGGAACAGTAGATAAGGGCCTCAGGCGACTAGAGCTCCTTTTTCCATGAGAGAAATTGGTTTCCCAAGTAACTCTGGCTAGGTGATCTGGGAGCTTTTTTTTTTTTTTTTTTTTTTTTGGAGGTGGATCATGCATTTGCCCTGCCCAATTGGTGAGCTCCTCCAGCTTACAGATATGGCTAACCGTATTAATGCACATAGTTGGCTATAACAAAGCTGTACCACTTTTTTTTTTTTTTTTGGACTTTAAATCCTTTTAGGATTTCAAGACGGATCAAAACAGAGGCAGGCTGCAACATCCCACCTGTTTCCAAAATGTAAATATGTAAATTCAGGGTATGCCCTCCAAATGTGGAGATGGGATTCTACATACTACTTACATCTCCAGAAAGTATGACTAGGAGTGATTTCGTAAGCCAATAATATTGGTGTTCTAGATAACGTCGTGAGAAGGTTAGAACGGTTCTCCATCAGGATGTTGAAATATTTGAATTTCACTATTGGAGAGAATGGTACCCAGCCCCACACACTGCTGGTATTCTTTTAGAAGAAGTAGGTTGACCTTAGATGGAGTACTGAGATGCATGGTTGGCCAGCCACAACATTTGCTTGAGGTTGTCTCCTAGAGAAATGGAAGCAATTAGCAACATCTTCCAATCTTTACATAGGGCAAGGAAAAATTTCGAACTGTCGGTTCTCTGTCTCCGCAAGATAAATAAGTCTATGAATACGATGCGGTGATTCCACACGTGTTCAATGAACACATTTGGAATCACCACGCGTACAACAGGGGGTGGCGCTTTGGGTGGAGCGGGGTATCCGCTGCGTCCAAAGCACAGGGAATCCTGAACGTGGAGACATAGCCTAACAGCGTTTTTAATGTTCAAAAAAGGGTTTGAATGTTCACGTAATGCAAAAGAACGAAATATAGAACATATACACATTAAAAGGCATTTCCTATCAACCATGGGATAAGAGAAATGTACTCTTGGGAGAAGGTCAGCCCCTGCACCTAAGTCTTATAAATGAATAAAGATGTGAACACCCAAGTATTTAATAGAAATGATTACACTGGTCAACAGCATTTTTGGTGCCAAAGATATTTCATCGAATTTAGGGTATTTTTGGGGTGCTGATTCTGAATATGTCATCAGTTTTGCCAGATTGGCTCAAGTTTTTGAGATTTTTGGTATCTTATTTATAGCACTTGTTGGTAAATGCGACGCATCATCTCATTAATTTCTTTGGATTAGTACTTGAACTGAGCAGTTCTCAATATAGTTTTGTGTTAATTAGTGTTCTAAAAGTTTGTTCATAGCTTGATTTTTGCACTAACTTTATGTTGTTGTCTGTTTTCCAGTGAAAAGCATGAACTCATCAAGAAGAAGTTGTTTTAACGATCCAGACTCATTCTGTTACATTTGTGGTGAATACACACTGCCAAAACATAGAAGAAACATAACAGACTTCGTAAAAAAAGTGTATTTTGCCTATTTTGGGGTTATGCTTGGGGACCAAGACAAGTTTTGGGCACCACACATAGTGTGCAAAGCATGTATCGAATTATTACGAAAATGGAGCAAAGGACAAAGAAAAAGCTTCAAATTTGGTGTTCCAATGGTGTGGAGAGAGCCAAAAAATCATCATGATGACTGTTATTTATGGTAAACACAGGTACAGGCACATCTTCACAATGAGGGACAGGCCTTCTTGCAGATTCCATGTTACTCCCATTTTCGTTTCTTATGCTTATTGAATCCTTGCACTTGCACTGCACAGAAATAACAGTCATCATGATGATTTTTTGGCTCTCTCCACACCATTGGAACACCAAGTTTGAAGCTTTTTCTTTGTCCTTTGCTCCAATTTCGTAATAATTCGATACATGCTTTGCACACTATGTGTGGTGCCCAAAACTTGTCTTGGTCCCCAAGCATAACCCCAAAATAGGCAAAATACACTTTTTTTTACGAAGTCTGTTATGTTTCTTCTATGTTTTGGCAGTGTGTATTCACCACAAATGTAACAGAATGAGTCTGGATCGTTAAGACAACTTCTTCTTGATGAGTTCATGCTTTTCACTGGAAAACAGACAACAACATAAAGTTAGTGCAAAAATCAAGCTATGAACAAACTTTTAGAACACTAATTAACACAAAACTATATTGAGAACTGCTCAGTTCAAGTACTAATCCAAAGAAATTAATGAGATGATGCGTCGCATTTACCAACAAGTGCTATAAATAAGATACCAAAAATCTCAAAAACTTGAGCCAATCTGGCAAAACTGATGACATATTCAGAATCAGCACCCCAAAAATACCCCAAATTCATTAAAATATTTTGGACACCAGAAAAAATTTTTTTTTTTGTTGACCTGTGTTATCTAATGACATTCAGAATAGCTCATCAGCTCGAATATGTTGTTAGAAACCCAGCATTTAATTACTAACATTCAACTAGTATTTTGAGGTGTCAGTGCTCCACAAACTATTTTAAATGCTTTAAGCTTGTTTGGGAGTTTGTAAAGAGAAACAATGTCTGGCATTTAATATCACTTTCTCTGTAAATACGTTTATAGATTTTATGAATTACCAAGCAAAACTGTCGAGGACTGACAGCAGTCATAGAATGTTAGAGTTGTAACGGACCTCCAGGGTCATTGTGTCCAGCCTCTGTTTGAAGACTTCAATAGAAGGAGAACTCGCCACCTCTTGTGGCATCCTGTTAAATTCATTTATCACCATCACTGTCAAAAAGTTTTTTTCTAATATCTGATCTGTATCTCCTCCCTTTCTTAACAGAAGAAATCATTGGCGTGTAATCAATGGTTGTAGATCAACAATATACCCAACCAACACTTATGCATACTTACAGATCTTTCATGAGCTGCATTTGATTTTAACTTAAAAAAATATATTCTATATTACTGCAGTGGTTTTATTTTTTTCCTTTTTGTGTTTTCATTTGGTTTTCTTCAATAATTCTGAATAGCTTACAGCGCATTACAGTTTTACATACACAAATTTTTTTCTTTAACTTTTGTTTTTCAAACTTTTTTTTCATCAAATTAACAGTGAAGAGAAAAAACTTTCTGGATTAAAATGCCTTTTTATATTTTGATATTGATTCATATTTTTACATGTATATGGTGGACAAGATGTTTCACAGCTACATAATGCCCAACTAACAAAAGAACAAGTGCATTCAGTGTAATGAAACCTGATCATCTTATGGTAATCATATAATATGGTAATCATATAATCTACCAAAACACTCAATCTGTATACAGATTGTACTTAAGGTCTTTAAATAATACATAAGTCTCCAGCTGGTAGTGTTACATACTATACAGAGTTTAGTTCACCGTGCCATGTATTTTAGAGTATCGGTGGTTGCTGGTCTCATTGCTTTATGCAATCTTCAGTATCAGAGGTGCGAAAGAAACTCTACAAAGGTCTACTATTTTGATGCAAAACTAAATTTGTTGTGAGATATATATATATTATAATTTTAGCTGAATCTGGCAAACTCAAATCGTTTTTTGCTTTGTGCAAATCACTTAATGTCTTAACCCCTTCACCCCAAAGCCTGTTTTCACCTAAGTGACACGGCCAATTTTTACAATTTTGACCACTGTCACTTTATGAGGTCATAACTCTGAAACGCTTCAACGGATCCTGGTGATTCTGAGATTGTTTTCTCGTGACATATTGTACTTTATGATAGTGGTAAAACTTCTTCGATATGACTTGCATTTATTTGTGAAAAAAACAGACATTTGTCAAATTATGAAAATTTAGCAATTTTCAAATTTTTCGTTTTTATGCCCTTAAATTAGAGAGTTATATCACATAATATAGTTAATAAACAACATTTCCCACATGTCTGCTTTACATCAGCACAATTTTGAAAACATAATTTTTTTTTGTTAGGGAGTTATAAGGGTTAAAAGTTGACCAGCGATTTCTCATTTTTGCAACAAAATTTGCAAAACCATTTTTTTTACGGACCACCTCACACTTGAAGTGACTTTGAGGGGTCTATATGACAGAAAATGTCCAAAAGTGACACCATTCTAAAAACTGCACCCCTCAAGGTACTCTAAACCACATTCAAAAAGTTTATTAACCCTTCAGGTGCTTCACAGGAATTTTTGGAATGTTTAAAAAAAATTGAACATTTAACTTTTTTTTCACAAAATTTTTACTTCAGATCCAATTTGTTTTATTTTACCAAGGGTAACAGGAGAAATTGGACCAAAAAAGTCGTTGTACAATTTGTCCTGAGTACGCCGATACCCCACATGTTGGGGTAAACCATTGATTGGGCACATGGCAGAGCTCGGAAGGGAAGGAGCGCCATTTGACTTTTCAATGCAAAATTAGGTGGAATTGAGATCGGAACCCATGTCGTGTTTGGAGAGCCCCTGACGTGCCTAAACAGTGGAAACCCCCACAAGTGACACCATTTTGGAAAGTAGACCCTCTAAGGAACTAACCTAGATGTGTGGTGAGCACTTTGAACCTCCAAGTGCTTCACAGAAGTTTATAATGTGGAGCCGTAAAAAAAAATTAATATTAATTTTCACAAAAAATGATCTTTTTGCCCCAAAATTTTTATTTTCCCAAGGGTAGCAGGATAAATTGGACCCCAAAAGTTGTTGTGCAATTTGTCCTGAGTACGCTGATACTTCATATATGGGGATAAACCACTGTTTGGGTGCATGGCAGAGCTCGGAAGGGAAGGAGCGCCATTTGACTTTTCAATGCAAAATTGGCTGGAATTGAGATCGGAACCCATGTCGTGTTTGGAGAGCCCCTGACGTGCCTAAACAGTGGAAACCCCCACAAGTGACACCATTTTGGAAAGAAGACCCCCTAAGGAACTTATTTAGATGTGTGGTGAGCACTTTTAACCCCCAGTTGTTTCACTAAAGTTTAGAATGTTGCGCTGTGAAAATTAAAAAATCATTTTTTCTTTCCACAAAATGATGTTTTAGCCCGCAATTTTTTTCCCCCATGGGTAACAGGAGAAATTGGACCACAAAAGTTATTGTCCAATTTGTCCTGAGTACGCTGATACCCCATACATTGGGGGGAACCACTGTTTGGGCGCACGGCAGAGCTCGGAAGGGAAGGAGCGCCGTTTGAAATGCAGACTTAGATGGATTGGTCTGCAGGTGTCATGTTGCATTTGCAGAGCCCCTGATGTACCTAAACAGTAGAAACCCCCCACAAGTGACCCCATATTGGAAACTAGACCCCCCACGGAACTTATCTAGATGTGTTGTGAGAACTTTGAACCAACAAGTGTTTCACTACAGTTTATCACGCAGAGCCGTGAAAATAAAAAATATTTTTTTTTCCACAAATTATATTTTAGCCCCCACATTTTTATTTTCCCAAGGGTAACAGGAGAAATTGGACAACAAAAGTTGTTGTCCAATTTGTCCTGAGTACGCTGATACCCCATATATGGGGGGGAACCACTGTTTGGGCGCACGGCAGAGCTCGGAAGGGAAGGAGCGCCGTTTGAAATGCAGACTTAGATGGATTGGTCTGCAGGTGTCATGTTGCATTTGCAGAGCCCCTGATGTACCTGAACAGTAGAAACCCCCCACAAGTGACCCCATATTGGAAACTAGACCCCCCACGGAACTTATCTAGATGTGTTGTGAGAACTTTGAACCCCCAAGTGCTTCACTACAGTTTATAACGCAGAGCCGCAAAAATAAAAAATATATTTTTTTCCACGAAAATTATATTTTAGCCCCCATGTTTTTATTTTCCCAAGGGTAAGGCTGGTTTCACACTTGCGTTTTTATCTGCATGCGTTTTTTTAAAAAACGCATGTGTGAAAAAACGCATGTAAACGCGGTAAAACGCATGCGTTTTTTAGACGCATGCGTTTTTATAGAAAAACACAAGAAAACAAGAAAAAGCCAAAAAACCCTAACCCTACCCCTAACCCTAACCTGAAATACGTGGCACTGAAATACGTGGCACTGAAATACGTTTATATACGTATATAAGTGCCACGATATTTCAGTGGCCACGTATTTAAGTGCCACGTATTTAAGTGCCACGTATTTAAGTGCCACGTATTTCACGTAAATGCCACGATATTTCAGTGCCACGTATTTCACTGAAATATCGTGGCACTTAAATACGTGGCACTGAAATATCGTGGCACTGAAATATCGTGGCACTGAAATACGTGGCACTAAAAGACGTGGCACTGAAATACGTGGTACTGAAATACGTGGCACTATGACTGTCAGAAAATGTTCATTAAACGGTTAGGGATGAGTTTAGGGGTAGGGTTAGGGTTTGGATCCCTTTATCACCTTGATGGTGGTGGGTGACTTTTCAGTGAGTGTTCTGGATTTTTCTATAAAAACGCATGCGTTTTTAACGCAAACGCGTTGAGATCGGACGCCATGTCGCATTTGGAGAGCCCCTGATGTGCCTAAACAGTGAAAACTCCCCAATTCTAACTGAAACCCTAACCCCAACCCTAACCCTAGTCCTAACCCTAGCGCTACTTTCACACTAGCGTTTTTTTGCATACGTCGCAATGCGTCGTTTTGGCGAAAAAACGCATCCTGCAAAGTCATCTGCAGGATGCGTTTTTTCCCCATAGACTAACATTAGCGACGTAATGACACACGTCGCAAGCGTCGTGCGACGGTTGCGTCGTGTTGTGGCGGACCGCCGGCAGCAAAAAACGTTACATGTAACTTTTTTTGTGCCGACGGTCCACCATTTCCAACCGCGCATGCGCGGCTGGAACTCCACCTCCCCGCACCTCACAATGGGGCAGCGGATGCATGGAAAAACAGCATCCGCTGCCCCCGTTGTGCAGCGCTTGCACAGTATGCGTCGGGCCGACGCAGCGCGACGGCCCCGTACCGACGCTAGTGTGAAAGTAACCTAACGGGAAAATGGAAATAAATATATTTTTTTAAATTTTATTATTTTTCCCTAACTAAGGGGGTGATGAAGGGGGATTTGATTTACTTATATAGCGTTTTTGGGCGGATTTTTATGGTTGGCAGCCATCACACACTAAAAGACGCTTTTTATTGCAAAAAATAGTTTTTGCATCACCACATTTTGAGAGCTATAATTTTTCCATATTTTGGTCCACAGAGTCATGTGAGATCTTGTTTTTTGCAGGACGAGTTGACGTTTTTATTGGTACCATTTTCGGGCACATGACATTTTTTGATCGCTTTTTATTCCGATTTTTGGGAGGCGGAATGAACAAAAACCAGCAATTCCTGAAATTCTTTTAGGGGGGCGTTTATACCGTTCCGCGTTTGGTAAAAAGGATAAAGCAGTTTTATTCTTCGGGTCAGTACGATTACAGCGATACCTCATTTATGTAATTTTTTTATGTTTTGGCGCTTTTACACAATAAAAACTATTTTATATAAAAAAATAATTGTTTTTGCATCCCTTTATTCTGAGAGCTATAACTTTTTTATTTTTCTGCTGATGATGCTGTATGGCGGCTTTTTTTTTGCGGGACAAGATGACGTTTTCAGCGGTACCATGGTTATTTATATCCGTCTTTTTGATCGCGTGTTATTCCACTTTTTGTTTGGCGGTATGAGAATAAAGCGTTGTTTTTTGCCTGTTTTTTTTTTTTTTTTTTTTTACGGTGTTTACTGAAGGGGTTAACTAGTGATATAGTTTTATAGGTGGGGTCGTTACGGACGCGGCGATACTAAATATGTGTACTTTTATTGTGTGGTGTTTTTTTAATTTAGATAAAGAAATGTATTTATGGGAATATATATATATTTTTTTCTTTATTTAGGAATTTTTTTTTTTATTTTTTTTACACATGTGGAAAATTTTTTTTTTTACTTTGTCCCAGGGGGGGACATCACAGATCGGTGATCTGATAGAGTGCTGTGCACACTATCAGATCATCGATCTGACAGGCACATTGCAGAGGCTTGCCGGCGCCTGCTATGAGGAATTCTTAGCAGACGCCGGCAAGCAGGGTCATCTTATGACCCGGAAGGAGTCCCGCGGCCATCTTGGATCCGGGGACTCCTTCCAGGTCACCGGAGCAGCGCGATCTCATCGCGCTGCTCCGGTGGGAGAGCGCAGGGAGCCCCCGTCCCTGCGCGATCCCCCTCTATGCCGCTGTTACTATTGACAGCAGCATCAGAGGGGTTAAATGCCCGCGATCGGCGACAGCGCCGATCGTGGGCATTGCTGCGGGGTGTCAGCTGTCATATACAGCTGACACCCGCACCCGATCACCGCGGCGCTCAGCGTGAGACCGCGGTGATCGGGGCGCCGTACTAGTACTGCGGCTGGCACTAATGCAGTGCCGGCAGCGCCGTACTAGTACGGCGCATGTCACGAAGGGGTTAAGCCATTTTACACATTACAAAGCTTGCATCAGCCAGCATAAGATCACATGACCTTCCTTGAGCGGGCTTTCCCATAATGCATCACATGGTAAAGCACAGCCAATCAAAAGGGAATGTAGCCAGTATGAAAGCTGAAACATGAACTGCAACAGCCATTTTACTGTGAAATTTGGGTAAGAGAACCTTGAAGGTCTAGAGAAAGCAATAAACTAAAGAAACACTGCATATAGTGTGACAGCACAGCAATGAAGATTAGTATATGCATAAAACAATGGTATAATATGATTTTTCATGGCTATTTGTAGTTTCGATTAACAGAAAATCAATTTTTCTAGGAAAACTTAGTGAATCTGGAAAGTTTGAATTGCGAATGATTCGCTCCTGTAAAAAATCTATTAGCTACAAATATATTTAAAAATATAAATTAAATTTCTAGCATAAATTAGAAATATCAAAGCTCCAAACCTTTAATCATCAACACTTTTGGGTTAGAAAAAGCCATGTTTTTAAAATAAAAAATCTTTAGACAATCTTACTACCGTTGGGAGCAGTATAGTGCGAAGAACAAAGAGCCTTCAAACCTAAAGCAGAAACCTTAATCTTTTACTAGGGGGTTTTCTTTGACAAATACATCTGGTGAAATAAGTATTGAACATTTCACCAATTTTCTAATCTATAAGGATGAGATGCTCACCATATGGCCGGAGTCACACACAAGGTATAAAAATACGGTCCTTTTTGATGGCCGAGGTACGCAGATAATTTCCTGAACAGTGATCCGTATTCAATGCGAGGATTCGATATTTTTATTTTTTTTCTCCAAAAATTGTCCGTGTCATCCATATGGCATCCGTTCGGCGAGATTTTCCTGCCGGCTTGCAAAATGGACATAGAATGGATCCATGGCCTCAAATATTCGTAAAAACATATATACTGTTTAATATATATATATATATATATATATATATATATATATATATATATATATATATATATATATATATATATATATATATATATATACCTATACTGTGTAGACATTAATTTTATTTGTTCTATTCTAACCTGTCAGTGTGATTTTACTGTACACCGCACTGAATTGGCGACTTTTCTATAGAACACCGGTGCGTATTTCTCGAAAGTCACACTGATGGTCCGTGTGTAATCCGTTTTTTTCTCGCACCCATAGACTTGCATTGGCAATTCTCAGCCGAGATACGCTGACAATCGCAGCATGCTGCAATTTCACTCGGATCCTGAATACTGCCGAGAAAACAATGGATAATAGGAGCTACCCCATAGATTAACATTGGGCCGAGTGCTATGCGATTTTTTTTTTTTTTTTTCTTTTTTATCGCATTGCACTCGTCCGTATTACGGTCTAGTGTGACTCTGGCCTATGTCTGTAGCTATCCACACATCCAAAGAAATTAAACCATAGATGTTCATAAATGTAAGTTTTATGTGTAATAATGAGAATGGCAGAGGGAAAGAGTATTGAACATGCTTACTTTAATACTTCGTACGAAAGCGTTTGCTGGGGATGATCGCTTCAAGACTCCTACTATATGGAGAAACTAGTCACATGCATTGCTCCAGTGTGATTTTGGCCCATTCTTCCATACAAACACACTTCAAATTCTGAAACTTCTGTGGGCTCCTTTTAAGATCTGAGTTTTAGTTCCTACCTTAACTTTTCAAAGGGATTCAGGTCAGGTGATTGGCTGGATCATTTTAGCAGGGTTTGTTTTTTTTAATAAAGTATATTTATTTAAAATTTGTAACAGTTTTTAAGCAAACACAGTAGCTTGTGAAAACTGTATTGAATAAGAAGACCCGCTTGGGGGAAATGGATGGAAAGAGGGAGAGGAGAAGGTTTAGGGGGAAGGAAAGAGAGAGAAAATAAATGACGTCACAAACAGTCGTCACCTTACTGATAAAGCCCAAAGAAGAAACAGCTCTTTTTGGTGGTGTTGCAATATAAACATACTTTAATACACCTGAAATATGCATAGAGCCAATTCCTAGGTGTCCTCCTTGCCTAATCTATGTCTTCCAGTTCCCTAGGCGCTAGCCTTGACTCGTCAATCCACGGAGCCCAAATTTTTATTTAGTCCCCATTTCCTTATACACCCATTTCTCCGTGTTTTAAAAAAAAACTATTTTGTTATATTCCTTTTTTGGGGGACTCCTTACTAGCCAACCAATGTGCTATTAACGAGAAAATTAAGTACAGCACTTGTTGTTGCTACTTTATCCGGTTCCGTTGTCTGTCTTCCACATACCCCAGTACCCAAACTTGTGGCATTGTTAGCAGAACCACCTTGAAAACTTGTCTAATTAATCCTATTACTTTCCTCCAATATTTTTTTTTTTTTTTTTTAGGGCATGATCACATCTTATGAAGTGTTGATACGGCGTCAGAACTACACCTAGGGCAACACGCATCCATTCTAGCCCCAATTTTAAACAGACTGGTGTCCTGTATACATTATGTATCAAATATAGTTGAGAGAGTGTGTGCTTCACTAAGAGCTGAGGGATCCTTTCCAATATCTCTATCCATTGTACTTCTATTGGGCCAACATCGGCTTCCTACCTCTCCTTGCTATGTACTGGGCGTTTCCTTAGCACAAATGTTAACAAAACTATATAACCACATTACACCAGATGATCTACTTGATTTACTAATTTATTATCATAGTCCTAGTTTATTTAGTGGCCTGAAGTCCCTTCAAAAGCATATAATACACCTAATCCTCTGAGGAATTTACCAAAAAGAGGATAAGAAGTGAGTAGCAGTTATAATGATTTTAAAAAAATTAATGTTTATTAATACACATATAAAAATTAAATACAATAAAAAGAGACAAAAATGGGACCTCCAAGTGATAGGGGGAGAAAAGCCAGCCAAAAAGTGCCGATTCCCCTCCAAAGCGGTAAACATAAAAATATACTGAATTCTCAGACCAAAAAGTACACAGCTTTAATTTACAATTAAAGTGAAAAGTGAAAGAGTCGTGGCTAAACTTTATAGCTATTAGACTAAATTATTCACAAATTAGTGCAAGGAATAACCTAAGATAGCAAACCTGAAAAAAATGCCAATATGAAACAAAATAGGGTATATAATAAGAAGACAGGTGGTGCTTAATTAAAGCTACTCAAACTGACAGAAAAAACCCTGTTTGTCATGACATGGGCTGCTGTAAAGGAAATATTAAAGAATATGCACAATGGTTTCAGTATTGGTAGTGTTACCTGCTATGTACCGCAATGGAGATACAGGCTGGTGCCGACGGGATCATGCACGTGTGTGGGCTTATTAGCTGGCAGAGCTCCCCCAACGCCCGACAGCACCGTTTCGCAAATGCTTCTTCCGCCCCCGGCGTACATGCACGGCTTGGCCTGTTGCTTATCCTTCGTGGCGTGGACACAGGAGCCCAATGCGCACACGCCGTCACTATGACGGCCGCTTGCATTCCAGAGCCGCCGATCTGTGGATTCTGACAGATGGAGGCCAGTTGAGCATACGGAGTTTTATACTACGCACAGATGTTTAATTACACAGATCCTTGCAATGGTCACATAAGTTGTCATCTTACACGCACACCCTCGCAGTGCGCCCTGGTGATTGGCCATCTACTCGGATATAACCAAGGTAATTCCTCCCCCAACACACGCCTCCTGAAGAAGTATCAATGAAACGTGCGTTGGGGCGACAGAGCTTTTTGTCTTAGAGCTTTTCAGGCCTGGTTCTCTGCACTCATGCATTTGCACTTTAGTGTCAATGCCTCAATAGATTTCTATCTATACACCCCTCTGTTAATTACGGTATTGGGAATTGTTCATGCTGTCATTATTGTGATAAAACATGTGTTGTGTAGTTAGCTTTATCAATTTGGCAGTTAATGCACTGTATCTGGTAAAAAAAAAATCTTTGATTTATTTGCACAAAAATGATTTGAACCGTTGGCACTGATACTGATAAAGCTATTGTTGCCATTTTGGCTAGTAGATAGAGACTTGCACTATGCACTTTGACAGACTGTGTTGCCCTGTACTTTGCCGAGCAGTCTCTGTATTTTACTACAAATTTTAATCTAATTCAATAAAAATTTTATTTGAGGACTACTTTTTGAGCCTTCTGCTCCTACTTCAGTTTCTATGCAATTCAAATGAGTTATTGTCCATTATACTTGTTTTTGGACATTGTGTTAGCTTACCGAATAAGCAGGGACCCGATCAAATTCGCTCATCTCTATTTACCTTGATTTTTTTTCAGCAGTGGAGTCTTCCATAGTGAGCGTGCATACAGGCCATGGAGGTTGAGTGCATTACTTATTTTTTTTCTTTGATACAATTGTACCTTCTGATTCCAGATCTTTCTGTAGTTCTCCACAGGTGGCCCTTGGCTCTTAGACAACTTTTCTGATAATTCTTTTGGTTGTGGCCTGTTTATGGTGAAATAATCTTTCTACTTCCGTATTATGGTCCCAACACAGCTCACTAGTACCTTCAGCAGTTTAGAAATTCTTCTGTAATCAATGTCATCAGTATGTTTGCAACAATAAGGTTGCAAAGGTCTTGAGACAGCTCACTGGTTTTACCCTTCATGAGATGTTTCTTGTGTGGCACCTTGGTAACGAGACGCCTTTTTATAGGCCACCAGTTGAACCAGCTGATATTATTTTTCACTAAGTGGCAGGACTGCTTTCTAATTATTGATAATTTCAGCTGGTGTCATAACTTTACATAACTATTTATTCAGTCGCCATGACAGCACCACGAGAGAGGGGATCCGCCCTTCAGGGACAGGAAACCTTCAGACATAAAAGGGCGGCATCTCTCTCCTCCGTCAGTTGGTTTCCTGTCCCTGACAGGCGAACCTCTTCAGACAAGACCTCATGAAGAAGGTTGAAGATTAAGGAAGATTTCCCAGTCCTGGTAGTCCGATGCAGGTAGCGGGAGGGCCCCTACCTCGGACTAGCCAGGGCGCCGGAAGCACCACACAGCAGGGGGACTGCTTGTGTCAGGTGACAGCAGAGAGAAGCAGCCTTCAGACATGGCTCGCTTCTGGGTGACCCTTTTTTGCCACAGGTACGAGGTAAGTATAGGCTACCTGCTCTGGAGCTGTGTCTGCGCCTCGGGTCCGGTCACATCCTGCCTCTGCACCGGCCATATGTCTGTGGGCTCGCCGCGTGTGCTGGGGCGTCCCGGTGGTGTCTCTGGGGCGCTTCCTAATGACGCGGCCGGCGCGGTCCATTAGCGCGGCTGGGCATGCGCGGTGGCCGCGCCGGATGGGGCGGTTCTATTTTCCTGCCTTTCGGTGGGAGCGCCTGTAACCGGAAGGGGCGTTCCCGGGCGACGTCCTCGTCGGCGCTTCCTGGTGACGTAGCGGCTTGGCGCGGCTGCGCACGCGCGATCGCCGTGCGGGCCTATCGGCGTTATGGGGCAGGAGCGGTGATGTGCCGGGGGCCTGGGCTGGGGGCGCGGCTCTAGCAGTAGGGGCCAATTAGATGTGTACCGGGCAGGGCACCTGGATTATCCTGCTGACCCCCATCTGGGGGTGGTACCGTTTGGGGGCTGTATTTAAGGGCAATATGGCGGCCGCTGCATGTCTCTGACCCTTTATTGTAATGGAGTCGCCGGAGCAGGAAGCACCGCAGGTGCGGCAGCAGCCTCAGCCTCTTGAAGAGACCCGTGCCATCTCCCAGCGTCGATCTAGTGGCAGTAGTCGCGCTGGTGGAGTCAAAAATGTTCAAAAGTCAAGCAAGTCCTCAGGTCATAAGACTACTTTGGCCAGGAAGGACACCCCATTATCTACGGTACCATTCACTACGCATCTGGGTAAGTGATCTACGTGAAAGTTCACCTAGTGATCCTATGTCCCTGTTATGTCCCCCTTTATCCTTATTAGGGGAGAAAATGTACCGCCAAGTCCAAACACAAGGAATGTGGCGAGTGTGGGGATCTACTCCCGGATGCCTATGAGAAAAAGCTGTGCAGGCCTTGCATACAGCGCCTTATAGAGGAAGAAGCTTCTGACCTTACGTCTACCTTGAGGGATATGGTTAGACAAGAGGTCAGGGGTTCTATTAGGTCTCTTTCCCAAAAAACAAATTCTAAAGGGAAGAAACTTACTTCCCCAGTTTCAGAAATTGAGTCAGACTCGGCTGAGTTAACCTCGGATTCCTCTCCGTCTTCTTCTTCATCTATAGACGTTGAATCAGGATATTCCTGTTTGCCACTTGATAAAGTGAATCGGCTAGTTAAAGCAGTAAATAACACTATGGGGATTGAGGAGCCTCAGTCAGAGTGGTCTATGCAGGACATAATGTTTAAAGGGTTGGACAAAAAATCCCGTAGATCTTTCCCGGTGATTGAGAAAATAAAAACTCTAATTACAAAGGAGTGGAAGAAGCCTGAAAGGAAAGGTTCACTCCCACCGGCATTCAAGAGAAGGTATCCCTTTGAGGAAGAGTCATCGTCCTCTTGGGATAAAGCCCCGAGATTAGACGCAGCAGTGGCCAAAGCGTGTAAAAAATCCTCGCTACCATTCGAAGATTTGGGCAACTTAAAAGACCCGTTAGATAGAAAGGCTGACGTTTTTCTTAAAGGGACCTGGGAAACAGCGGCAGGATCTCTGAGACCAGCAATTGCAGCCACTTGTACAGCTCGGTCACTAATGGTGTGGCTTGACCGGCTGGAAGACCAACTTAAGAGCAAAGTCCCTAGGAGTGAAATCCTGTCTTCCCTTCCTATAATTCAGGAGGCAGCAGCTTTTCTCTCAGACGCTTCGGCAGATTCGGTAAAATTAGCCGCAAGGTCCTCGGCTTTATCAAATGCAGCCCGCAGGGCTTTATGGATTAAATGTTGGCCGGGAGACTTGCAGGCAAGGTCAAAATTGTGCGGTATTCCCTGTGAAGGGACACATTTGTTTGGACCTGTACTGGACGAATTATTAGAGAAAGCTGGTGATAATAAAAAACGATTCCCCTTCCTGGGAAAACCCCCATATAGGCGGGAATACAACAAAGGATGGTACAACCGTAGAAGATCATTTAGAGAAAGATCCAGACGGGACAGTAACAGAAAAAGAGGTAGAGGCTATATCTTTGACACCTCTCGGGACTATAAAAAGCCTCAATGACTGCTGGACCAGGTGGGGGGAAGACTTTCAGCCTTCTTCCCTGCCTGGTTGAAAATTTCTAACAGCCCATGGATCCTCAGTGTCATCTCGGCTGGTCTAAGATTTGAATTTCAGACTTTTCCCTATAACAAATTTTGTATAACGCCCATCCGTTCTTCCTCCACAGAACAGCTGGCTCTAGAATCGGAGGTCCGAGATCTACAGCAAAAGGGTGTGCTGGTTAGAGTACCCACGGTACAGAAAGGTAAGGGGTTCTATTCCCCTCTCTTTCTGGTCAAAAAACCTGATGGATCTTTCCGTACAATCATTAATTTGAAAGGTCTGAATAAATTTCTGCTGATTCTGTCCTTCAAAATGGAGTCGGTAAAAACGGCAATAAAACTCTTATTTAACAACTGCTTCATGGTTGTCTTGGACTTAAATGACGCCTATTACCATATCCCAATACACACAGACCACCAACAATTTCTCAGAGTGGCAGTTTCAATTAATGGCTCTATAGAACACTTCCAATACCGAGCACTTCCCTTTGGAGTCGCGGTCGCACCCCGGGTATTCACTAAAGTAATGGTGGAGGTCATGGCACACCTTCACGAGCAGGACATCTTAATAATACCCTATCTGGATGACCTGCTGATCGTTGGTCATTCGGAATCACACTGTACTGACCAATTGGGGAAAGTAACATCAGTATTACAGGAATTGGGGTGGATAATTAATCTTAAAAAATCCCGGTTACAACCCTCTAGGATACAGGAGTTTTTGGGTTTGGTCATAGATTCTAGCATACAGGAATGCCGCCTTCCAGATACAAAAGTAGATAAGATTTCTCAATTGGTGATTAAAATAATTAACAACCCATCAATCTCACTAAGAAGAGCAATGTCTCTTTTAGGGTCCCTTACATCATGTATCCCGGCAGTTCTCTGGGCCCAAAATCACACTAGGCCGCTGCAGTGGGACATATTACATAACACCCGTTGCTTGTCAGGACACCTGGACAGTATATTTTCACTATCTACTGAATCTATACAATCTTTATATTGGTGGACACTCACAACAAATTTATGTAGAGGGGTTCCCTGGACAAACGACGTGTCGCGAATAATAACTACAGATGCTAGCCCCAGGGGATGGGGAGCGCACATGGGGAATAGTTGCACTCAAGGACTGTGGTCCCAATCCGAACAGAACTTGACATCCAACTTAAAAGAGTTGTTAGCAGTAGAACGTGCCTTAAGTAGTTTCCTCATACATCTTCAGGGTAGACATGTCAGAGTGCTCTCAGATAACCAAGTGACTGTAGCCTATATTAATCACCAAGGGGGTACCCGATCAAATTCATTAATGAATGTTACGGATCATATTTTTCAGATGGCCGAAAAACACCTTCTGTCTCTCACGGCTCTCCACATAAAGGGGAAACTCAATGTCATGGCCGACTATTTAAGCCGCAACAAACTCAGTCTGGTTCAAGCTCCAATCTCCCTGACCATCTTCAATCAGATTGTTCGCTTATGGGGGTGCCCAGACACAGACCTTTTCGCGACCAAGGAAAACAGGAAACTACACCGTTTCTGCTCCTTGAATCCCAGAGAAAACCCTTACGCAGTGGATGCTCTCCTAATTCCATGGCACTTCGATCTCGCTTATGTCTTTCCCCCTCTAAATTTAATACCATTAGTTCTGAGGAAGATACGGGAAGACAAGGCCCGGGTAATCATGATAGCCCCGTTCTGGCCTCGAAGATCATGGTTTCCTTGGCTGAGGAAAATGTCCATCTCTCAGCCGTGGATTCTCCCAGAAACATCGGATCTCCTCTCCCAGGGCCCAATTCTCCATCCACGAGTCGCCAATTTACATCTAGCGGCGTGGAATTTGAGAGGTCACTATTAAGAGCAAAGGGGTTTTCTCAAGACCTTGTAAACACACTACTAAAAAGTAGAAAACCATCCACAACAAATATCTACGTTAGAATTTGGAAAAAAATTTTAGAGGTTTCAGGGTCACGTATTGACCAAAAAATCTGTGTCAAGAAAATTTTGGAATTTCTGCAAAAAGGGTTACAGATGGGATTGGCCACAAGCACTCTCAGAGTCCAAGTATCAGCTCTGGGGGCTCTGTATAATAATAAATTAGCCAATAATTACTGGATATCCAGATTTTTCAAGGCCGCGTCTAGGTCCAGAGCTCTAATTAAACAAAAATTGGTTCCGTGGGACTTAAATTTTGTGCTTTCCGCTCTAATGGAAGCACCGTTTGAACCTATTGACACAGTGCCAATTAAAATCCTATCCCTCAAAACTGCCCTTTTAGTCGCACTCACGTCCGCAAGAAGGGTTAGTGACCTGCAGGCTCTATCTAGGCAGCTTCCATACATGCAGTTTAGAGAAGACAGAGTTATCTTAAAACCTGATCCTCTTTACCTTCCGAAAGTAGCCTCAAAGTTCCATAGACTACAGGAAGTTGTTTTGCCTTCGTTTTGTTCTAACCCCACTAATGATAAAGAACGAAAATTCCATTTGCTAGATGTGAGAAGATGTCTTCTTAAATATATTTCGGTTACCGATGCGTGGAAGAAGGATAATTCCCTATTTGTATCCTTCCAGGGGGTTAGGAAAGGACTTAGGGTGTCCAAAAACACATTAGCTAGATGGATCAGGGAGGCGATTTCTCTGGCTTATTCAGCAGGTGGTGTGCAGATCCCGGAGGGTATAAAAGCTCACTCCACTCGAGCCATGGCTACTTCCTGGGCAGAAAGATCGGAAGTATCGATTGAAGACATTTGTAAGGCGGCCACATGGTCTTCTCCGTCTACTTTTCTTAGGCACTATAGACTAGATTTGGGTAGCTCCTCAGATCTCACATTTGGGAGAAGGGTGCTTGAAGCAGTTATCCCTCCCTAGTCTCTTTTACTTCTCTGAAAGTCTCTCGTGGTGCTGTCATGGCGACTGAATAAATACGTAAGCTACTTACGGGTAGCGGTGTTTTTCAGGAGCCTATGACAGCACCCTTATATTCCCTACCCTCTTCTCTTGTTTGGGTCAGCACCTTCTTTACGTTAGGTCCTAAGTTTTATTCACTGGGTGAATTGTACCATGTTTTAATGTTGATATGCTACTAACCTAGGAGATTCTCTCATGCTCTGTAAACCAACTGACGGAGGAGAGAGATGCCGCCCTTTTATGTCTGAAGGTTTCCTGTCCCTGAAGGGCGGATCCCCTCTCTCGTGGTGCTGTCATAGGCTCCTGAAAAACACCGCTACCCGTAAGTAGCTTACGTATTTTGCACCTCTCAGTCTTAATGTGTTCAATAATTTTTCCCTGTCATTTCTCATTATTACGCACAACCTCATTTTTGGACCGCTATGGTGGATTGTATGGGTTGTTACCGATATCTGGTGAGAATTTCATGTCAATAGCACCTTTAGAGACATATTTACTTAGAAAATTGGTGACCTGTTCAATACTTACTTCATCATCTATAGTGCCTATATATTTTAACCCCTTCACGACCTTGGGTTTTTCTTTTTTTTTTTTTTCTGTTTATTTTTTTTTTGCTCCCTTTCTTTCCGGAGCTATAACTTTAATTTTGGTCAGTTTGGCCATGTGGAAGCTTGTCTTTTGCCGAACGAGTTGTACTTTTAAACGATACCATTGATCTTACCAATTTTTAAATTGCAAAAAAACAAGTGCAATTCCACAATTTATTTATTTATTTTTTACCATGTTCACTAAATGCTAAAACTGACCAGACATTACAATTCTCCAGCTCCTTATGAGTTTGCAGGTACCAAACATGTACAGGTTCTTTTTTTAAAAAAAAATAAAAATGCCATTTTCCGAGACCCGTAGCGTCTCCATTTTTCAGAATCTGAGGCTGGGTTAGGGCTTATTTTTTGAGCGCCGAGCTGACGTTTTTGATACCATTTTAGTGTAGATATGATGTTTTGATTGCCTGTTATTGCAATGTTGAAGCGACCAAAGAAAATGTAATTCTGGCATTTTGATTTTTTTTTTTTTCTCATTCCACCATTTGATTGGACAAATTCTTTTTATATGTTGAGAGATCTGGCGTTTCTGAACTTGGTGATACCAAATCTGTGTTTTGTTTTTTTTTATTTCTAATGGGTTAAAACCCCATTTTTGGTGATTTGAACTTTTTATAATTTTTAAATGTATTAAAACCTTTTTTTTTTTTTTTTTTTTTTTTTTTTTTTTTTTTTTACTTTCAATATTCTCCATAGGAGACTTGAAGCTGTGAACGCCTGTGGTATGAGCATCGGCCGAAGTAGATCGGTAATGACAACCATGGCGGTCTCCTGCAGACGCCGGGTTGTCATGCCCGCCCATTGTCGCCATGCGATCATGTGATGAGGCGCCGGTGGGCGGGTCTAATGACGCGCTTCCGGCATGGCAGTGTTAAATGCCGCTGTCAGAGATTGACAGCAGCATTTAACATGTTAACAGCCGTGATTCCAGGGCACATGTCCGCTGATTTCTGCTGTTATGATGTACCTGAGCCCACATGGAATGCAGGGACACAACCTATGACGTATGTATACGTCATAGGTCGTGAAGGGGTTAAGTCACAGCCATCTGAAAGTCGCTCAATGGTGAATCCACATGTAACTATTGTATTTGAAATATTAACGAGTGAGGTGAAAAATGTAAACTACAGCGTTTATTAAAAACAGGCATTTCTGCCATGTTTTTTTTTTTTGCTTTACCGTTAATTAATAAACAGGCAAGTTTCCTATTTTGATCAAACTTTTATGGAGGCGGCATTACCAAATTTTTATTTTATTTTCAATGGGGAGAAGAATGATTCTAATTTATTTTTCTTCCCTTTGAATTTATAGTTCCCTTCGGGGACTTGACTCTGATCTTCTACTTGATCTTTATACTGCAATACAGTTGTATTGCAGAATATAAATAAATCATGGCCTCAACCACAACCTATGGCTGGGATTCACAGTAGAACCAACCTTGTAGCCATTAATGGGCCTCATGCTGGACCCCAGCTGCCATAGTGACTGCAATCACAGGTAACCCTCTGATGATGACAGCAATCAATGCTTACGTTTGGACCAGTGTTTTCAATGGGTTAACAAACTACATTAGACATACTGATGCATCCTATATCAGGAAGTGGCTAAAGATGTTAAAGGCTCCTAGAAAGTCGAGAGAAGTGTTTTTTTTGTTTGTTTTTTAAGACGCTATAGGGAAAAGCAAGCTAACACAATCTGAAATTGTTAAAAGGAAAATTAGAAGCCATGTCTTAAAAAAAAATCTACTTCATAAAGCAATTTGGATAATGGCATTATGTTGTGTGCAGCTGTCATATTTGCATTTGCACAGTAAGGGTACTGTCACACTCTGCAACTTTCCAACGATCACGACCAGCGATACGACCTGGCCGTGATCGTTGGAAAGTCGTTGTCACACAGACAGCTCTCCAGCGACCAACGATGCCGAAGGCCCCGGGTAACCAGGGTAAACATCGGGTTACTAAGCGCAGGGCCGCGCTTAGTAACCCGATGTTTACCGTGGTTACCAGCGTAAAAGTAAAAAAAAAAACAAACAGTACATACTCACATTCCGGTGTCCGTCAGGTCCCTTGCCGTCTGCTTCCCGCACTGACTGAGTGCCGCCGTAAAGTGAAAGCAGATCACAGCGGTGACGTCACCGCTGTGCTCTGTACTGCCTTACGGCCGGGAGTCAGTCAGAGCGGGAAGCAGACGGCAAGGGACCTGAAGGACACCGGAATGTGAGTATGTACGGTTTGTTTGTTTTTTACTTTTACGCTGGTAACCAGGGTAAACATCGGGTTACTAAGCGCGGCCCTGCGCTTAGTAACCCGATGTTTACCCTGGTTACAAGCGAACACATGGTTACAAGCGAACGCATCGCTGGATCGCTGTCACACACAACGATCCAGCTATGACAGCGGGAGATCCAGCGACGAAATAAAGTTCCAAACGATCTGCTACGACGTACGATTCTGAGCAGGGTCCCTGATCGCTGCTGCGTGTCAGACACAGCGATATCGTATGGATATCGCTGGAACGTCACAGATCGTACCGTCGTAGCGATCAAACTGCCACTGTGAGACAGTACCCTAAGGCTATGTTCACACGTTGTGCTTTTGCTGCAGGCAAAATCTCATGGCCGTAAAGAAGCTGCTTGCAGGTTTTTGCTGCAACTTTGCTGCGTTTTTCAGGATTCCAAAGTTCAGCTTTGCTTCCACAATACAAACATGAACAATGCAAGTTGTTAGGCCACCGACGAAAGACCTATGTGACACAATAAAATATTTTTGAAAAAAAGGGCAAATTGATCAAATTATTTAATGAAAAAAGATTTTTATGCCTGAAAAAAAGGACTATGCTGAACAAAAAAGTTAGTGACAAAATACACAATTGCAAATCTAACACCGGGGGAAGGAAGGTGAATTGGTCGGGAATAGTTTACCTAAGGCTTTCAGTGCATTTTGTAGAGTGGACATTGGTTAATTTTACACCTTGGTCAGCCATTGAATTGCTCAGGCAAATGTTTACTTTTACACATACAGTATCACTAATTAAACAGTACTAATCCTAACTGCCAGGCTAATGTGCAGACACAAGACATTTTGGTTTAAACTTGAAAAAATCACAAAAATAAATGGATTTCATATATTGCTGTATCTGCCTTTTTTCCCCCACTAAAAACACAGGAAAAACTGTTGGCAACCTTTTTTGCTGCATTTTTGCACTTATAGAAAACGCTGAATTGACATGCTGCAGTTTTCAAAAAAGCATCAGTTTTCCAATTCAGTAAGAAAATAAAATAATGATTAATAAGATGAAAAAAAATATGTATTAGCTTTTGCCCTAGTTTGCTTCAGTACTACTTTTTTTGCCAATTTAGAAGAGTTTTGAGACTTCCGGCCTAAAATGTTTTAGATTGTAAATTAACAATTAGGGCCACTGCTCCAAGCCATAGTTCACATAGTTAATAATGTAGAAGGTTGTTTGTTTTTTATGAGCAAAATTAGGTTTTTTTTTAATATCTTTCTCCAAATATATCTCTATTTCCCTCTAAATAATTTTTAGGCTATGAACCATAAATTTGCAGGAAAAACAGCTAGCCTTGCAAGTTCTTGCATTGCTGCATTTCAGCAACATAAACTGTTAAAAAAAAAAACAAACAAAAAAACTCTCCGTTCGTTCAACCATTAAACCTAGCCCTAAAGTTTTGCTAAAGTTTTTTCCATTTCAGTGTTTAGACACTTTTTTACTTTTATGTTTAGATTTTGGTATTTTAAATAATTCAGTTATCTTAGAAATTTCACTTGAAGTTTTTTGATATCTCTAACTGAATTAACCTTACAGAGATTATGACGGTTTTCTAGAAAAACATAATGTATATAATATTGTAGTCTCACCCTAATCACATTTTTTGTGAACCATTTGTACCAAGGTAGTTACATCTTTCTTTAATTGTCTTATGTTTTGGTTTTTTTTTTAATTTTACACCAGAGTATAGAGTCCAGCAATTATTATACTAGTGGAATAAGTGAACTATAACTTTCTTGCTTACATTTTAAATTATTAGTACCAGAAAATAAAGCATTAAGAATCTTCCGTTTTACACAGGTGCTGTTTTCCTTTAGTATATAGTCTGGCAGTTTTATTGTATTACAGCTGATTAGAATTGTTTTTTTACTATTCTTTTTTTACAGTGTCTTGAAAGGTTACTATTTAAGAAAGATGAAAAAATCCACAAGGCTACATAAGGAAAACACAGCATTATTTAAAGTCTTAGCATCATGGTGCTTATACCACCAACAGCAGTTAATTGGTATGCTGAAATTCTTAAAGGAAGAACAAGAATCCTGTTCACAAATGTGTCCTAGCAATACACGAAGTAGGTCAATGGATCAGGTATCCCAAAGTCCAGACCTTTCACTGGCTACTTATCACAAATGCACAAACCCCAAATCTACCAAGAGCATCAAGATAAATAAAAAACTAGATCATTTGAATCTCCCACACCTTAGTGTTTGTCTAAAGGATTTACGATTTACATGGCCTAACTTGAATTCAGGGACTGTTAAGCTGCACCTAAATAAAAAGGACAACGTTCATTTAAGTGATCAACTTTTGCACTGTATAAATACACGTTCAAAAAAGAAAACTTATGACTGTTTTCGTTCCCACCATTCCACAAGGCAAAGATTACTTTTTTCTTCAGCTTTGTCAAAATTAAGATTACACAGAGCTGTAACTGAAGTGAAAGGATCCACGGTTAAAAATGGCTTACATGGTGACTATACACGGCCAGGAAGACAACTAGAAATGACAACCAAATGTTGCCAAAAAAACCCTAATCCATCGGATGGCAAGACTATGACCGTAATAAAAAATGTGACCGGTTGTGCCAATGAAAATCAAAACAGATTGAATCCAAATAGAAAGCATAGACTTAAAAGCTCTGTCTCATCAGCAACTAGCTGTGTCAATTTAGGAAAGTTGATAAAGCGTTTTCTTAAATCTGAAACAAATGGTTTTGCTGAGCTGCTTAACCAAAAAGAAAAATGTTCGGAAAAAAATGGCCAAACGGGTCTTTGTAGAAATAATAAAAATCTGTCGATATTTAATAGCTCTTTATCTGACTGTCAGACAGTTGATTTTGCCAGGGAACTTAATAATCTCGCAGATACTTTTCCTAAGGAAAAAAAATATTTTGTGAGGAATTCACTAGCAACCGTAAATGATGGAATTGCAGTTTCTGTAGGGGAACACACTCGTGATGTTTTACATCTAAAAGATTGTGAAAGCACTGAAACGGAGAGTAACGTTCTGGAGAAGATAACCGATCTACCTCACAATACACTGAAAAGAACTTCTAAAAATGTGAACTGTATCAAGAAATGTCAGATTTGTTTACCTGCCAACTTAAAATGTCCTGCACCTCAAAGGATTGTAGATAAAAAGCCGAGGGCGAATAAGCGGCGTATCAATCAAGATGAATGGCTTGAAAGTACTATTCCGCCCAAACGATACACCAGAAATATACTAGGAAGATGTAAATTGTGTGATATGTCTCATGGACTGTCTTCTTGCCAAAACAACAATTTATTTTGCAAATGTACAATCCAAAAAAACTCAGGAATTCTAAAGAATCTTAACTCTGAAGGGGTGACGTTTAATAATACTACTGAACAAATTAAAAATGCTCATTTAAAAGTAGTGGTAGAGCGTCTAGGGAATTCCAAACTTTTAGCTACCAGTACAATAAACTGTAAAGGTGTATGTAAGTTAAACCCAAACCTTCGCAATAGTGAAATTGAAGTTGGTGTATTAAAAGTGCCACAGAAAAGGCCAAACATGGAACAAAGCAATAAAGGCCAAACAAATAGTCTCATTTCAACAGTGGTAGCAAAAGCCAACTATGCAGGTGTTGAAACTCACAAGTCCGTAACTAAAGTATCAACACCAACTACATCATCAAATAATTCATACTTTAGCCCAATAAAGCTAATGTTTGTCTCTAAAGTTGAAAACGAAGATGGAGTTAAATATACATTAAGCCCTGAATATCCTCCGTTGAATAAACCAGGAGATGCCAAGCTTTCTAATTGTGTGATAAAAGTATGTGATAACCAACAGAAAAAGGAACCTCCAAGTTCACCAGAAAATAAAGCCAGTGCACAAATCAGTCTTGCAAAACTTTTATTTTCCCCTGATCAAAGTCCTTGTGAAAGGAAAACCTCAAGCCGAAAAACCTCTGCTTCTAAAATTGAAAGCCAACACAAAAGATGTTCACCGAAGACAAGTACTAAACAAAAAAGTGACACTGCCTTCTTTCGTAATCATATGGCCAAAAGCAAAAAACACTGTTCGAAATTCGGGAAGTCAAGGATTGCTGAAACTTATGTTGTTCAAAATAAAAGGTCAGACACCCAGTTCAGAATTAAAAAAGTGAAAAGAATTTTAAGATCATCTGAAAGAATTCTACAAAAATGTGAATCTAAAGCTCTGAGTTTCCAAAGAATTTCTGAACGTCTTAAACGGAGAAGGCTTTCTAATGTCTCAGGTATGTCTAGAACCAATAGCTCTGTTTCACATCAAGGAGGGAAAACCCTTTTATTACCTTTCCAGGAAGCTTTTACAAAATACACTGAAAGAGAAAGTGATACAGCAAAAAAGAACCAAGACCAAAAGACAGTCACGAAACAAAAAAGGGGCTCTTTATTGATCAGAAAACTCAGATCAAATTATGAAACCAGATCTAGAAAGCTTCAGTCACAGTCTTTTAGTTCTCTTCCATCCTCTACATTTTCTGTTAGAAGTGCCTTATGTCATAAATCAAAAAAATTATATCTTAACAAATGTAGAATATACAGAAGAAAATTACGATGTTCTAAGCAACAATGTAAAATGCCTTTAGTAGATACAAAGTGCACCAGCAACAAAGAGGAAAATTGCACTGAGAATATTAGTTTACAGCCCAGTACTGTTCTTAAGTGGTGGTCTGCATCCACTTCTAAAGAGTCTTTGTTAAAAGATTTAGAGAACAAATATGAACGAGTAGCAAATACATGGCTCGGCAAGAACAATAGGGAAAAAGATAAAGAAGCGCAATCCTTTTCAACCTTGAAAGTTTACAACTCCGAGAAGAGGTCACCTGTTCAGATGCTGTTTCAGAAAAAATGTGATCTAGGTGACCTTGCTGCATGGTTTATGCAAACAACAGAAACTCAATCTCTTTTAATAGGGAGAAAAGCTAATGCTCAAAGCCCTCTTCAGAAAATTAACAGGAAGGGACGTAAAACAAAGAAAAATGAATCCAGCATTAATTCATTGAGTTCTAAAAATCACTTTAAAAATTGCGGATTGCTTACTCAATCAGAAACATTACCAAAGCTCCTCAATGACTCAAACATCAGTAAAGGAAACCGGAAAGCTGTCCAGAATGCTAACCATTTAAATAACGTGACAGATAAAAATAATGAGGTCTGTGTAAAATTTCCATGCCATGAGAAACATGTAGATGTGTCCAAAGCCTATGGGGGAAAAGCTTCTACCAGTATACGGGTATCGGCCAAAGAGATTGCCCAATCAGTCAACATTGAAACAAGTGAAAATTGCCATGGAGCTGCAATTATAGCCAATTCAATAATGGATTTTGGTTTATTGGGCTCTTCTAAAAAAGAAAACCTGTTATTGAAAAACAATTGCAAGTCAAAACCAAAAGTTTTAAACATGTGTCCTAGCAGTAAGCAAAACATTCAAGATTGTAAAGTTTATCTAACAAAACTTGACGGTGAAACAAAAGTGTCTTGTTCCTATAGACAGTCCCCCTCTGGAAATACTCTAGCAGGAAACAAATCCAACTTCAAACTAGGAAGGAGATTGGAAAGAGGTTTCACCCGAAAGTATTGTCTTCGAAAGAACAAGTCTGCTGCTAGATCTTCACATACTTTGAGTAGAATGGAAAACTCTACCTGTAAAAAATGCAAGTTTGGAATGTGCCTACGGAAATCCAAAGGACCAAGTGCATCTTATAATTCCAAATCATTAATACTTGAAAGACAGAAACGCCTGTCTAAAATGACTTTATTTGTAGAGACCAGGGCCTTGAGATCTAAACCACCTATTCCGAATATTGGAAAGACACCAAGTGACTGCCAAAAGTTTCATTTAGGTAAGATAAATGACTTATTGCAATTTATCGTCCTGTAAAAGTAATCCATTGTAGCCATTCCATCTACTTATAACTCTTAATTTAAAGGTAACCGTCATTTTAATTTTTACTGTATAAATCAATACACGTGAAAATAATTAAACTTTGTAACATGTAGTATGTTATTGGAGAAATTCTTTTTTTTTTCTCCACCAGGAAAGATCATTAATTCTCAAAATGTCTACTGATAAGACTCACGGTAGACAGGAGGAGAGAGGCGTTCTGCCGCTAGCGCCTTCCTCTTACACTTTGTATAAAATCTTATTACTGACTGTCCTGTCATCTCGCATCCCAATAATTTTGAAATTCATAATTTCATGTTTATTATTGATCTATGAACTGAAAATTAGAATGACGGCTACTCTTTAAGTGTTGATAAAGAATATTTGCTTTTGCAATCCGCTATTGCTGCAGTTTGTAAGAACCTCTAATTTTAGGCAAGGAGTGCTTATAAAATATTTTGTTGAAAAGAATGCATGCTATAATGTTCAGAAAGGATTATCCAAAATGTACAGAACTTAAAAACCAAACTTGAACCATTTCAAGAAATGAATGATTAAGGTTTTACAATGACCTTTTACGCTTAGCAGATTTGAATATTAATGAAAATGTGAGAATAGGTCTCAAATATGCTGTGTATGCAAGCCAAACCAAGAATGGTTCTCAACTAGCAGTGTTCTGCACGGAGTATTGTGCAAAAGCACAAAGCCTTTACGAGTGACTGAAATGGTGAATTTGAATAATTAAAATGTTATGAAAAACTTAGTTAATTTTTATTAACTGCTTCAGGACAACAATTTGGAACCTTCAGGATAAACCTGTTTTTCATCACTATGACATTCCAAGAGCCATTATTATGTTTTAATTTCTCTGTCAATGTAATATGTAAGGACTTGTTTTTTTGTGATAAGTTATAGTCTGCAGTAACTTCATTTTTTTTTATTATAGAGCGTAGGAAACCTTGATTGCCTAAACAAAGTGCTTACTTAGCTTTTTGGTAAACCTACAACATTAGCTTTAAACTTGTACATCTATATGTTTTGAGATGATTAGATATGCTTCAAGTCACATTTCCTAAAATTCTCAGGTCCCCGTGAAGTCCAAACAATTTTCGATTTGCAAGGATTGCAAAAAATATAAATGCCCTGTGCCAGGGCCAGACTGGGACTAAAATTCAGCCCTGGCATTTGAGGTTACACAGGCCCACTTGTCACATGGTGACTGTATAATATCTTTGTACACTTGTAGGTTACAAGAAGTGAGGGGAGTGTAACACGACTATATAACATATCACAGCTGTATTCAGGATTACAGCTCAGTCCTATTTATTGCTTTTAGTTGCAGTAACCAAGAAAAGCCGCTACTTTATCTACATAACTTGATCTCGTAGATAATGAAGGGATGAGACGACTAAAGGCTATGGAACCTCATTCTGATGCTCCATATACTTTGCCTACAGCCACTTTTGGTTCCGCTGCGCAGCACGAGACCCGGTGACACTGAAGAGCGGTGACATCAGTAAAGTCACCGCTCTTAAGATATTCCGGGTCTTGCGCTGAGCTCGGCGACTGTGAAGAGCGGTACTGTTACTTCCGTCACCGCTCTTCAGAGTCACTGGGTTTCTCCAGGTCTGGGCTAGTAGTGGGGGTGTCTGATAGACACCTCTACATTACTTACACCAGGGATTGATAGCAGCTGACATTACGTTGCTGACATCAACCCTAAAAATCATTACACGTACCAGAATTAAATGCTCTGGCGGCTGGGAAAAGCAGTAGTTAGCGCTATTCCCAGGCTCCGGGTGCTAACTACAACTGTCATCATCCTTGCCTGGTCTCCCTGTGAAGCATTTCTGTTGTATTTACATGCACTGATCTCAGGCCACTAAATGAGTGTGATCGACAAAACTGAAGTCGTTCGCTTGTTTCCCGGCCTCTTTACACCAACTGCGGAAGAATGAAGGGAACAGAACAATCACAATTAGATCAATCTGCCCCCATACAGTATCATGTTATCAGCAGCACATCTACAGTTTACACTGGCGATGTGCTGCTGAGAACAAGGATTTCTGTTCCCACATAAACAATCCAATCACTCGATGAATAGGCAGCATTTTGCTTTAGTATAATACACCCCATAGTCCTCCATATATTATAATGTGCACCTCAGTCCTCCATATAGTATAATACACTCCTCAGTCCTCCATATAGTATAATGTACTGCTGCAGTCCTCCAAATAGTATAATACACTCCTCATAGTGCTCCATATAGTATAATGCCCCGCCATTGTCATCCATGTAGTACAATTCACTTCCCATAGTATAATGCACCCCATAGTTCTTCATATAGTATAATGTATTCCCCATAGTCCTTGGTACAGTATAATGCAGCCCCGTATATAGTATAATGATGCCACCCCAGAGTATAATGCAGCCACCCCACAGAATATATTGTAGCCCCCTGAGTATAATGTAACCCCCCCAGAGAATATAATGCAGCCCCCTCATATAGTATAATGCAGCCCCTGCATATATATGGTAGCCCCCATAGAATATAATGTAGCCCCTCCATAGAATACAATGCAGCCCTCCTCATATATATAATGCAGCTCCCCATAGAATGTAATGTAGCCCCCTCCTAGAGTATGATGCAATCACCCCCCATAGAATGTAATGCAGCCAGCCCTCATAGAATGTAATGCAGTCAGCCCCCATAGAATGTAATGCAGTCAGCCCCCATAGAATGTAATAAAGCCTCCCCCATAGAATGTAATACAGCCCCCTCCAATTGCCCCACAATCCAGTTATCACTCACTGATATATTAAAAAAAAACAACTCTCCTCACCTCTCCTTGTGCCCCGCGCTGCTCCCGACTCCGGTCTCAGCAGCTGCAGTCTGTCCACCAGACACACAGCAGGTGTGCGATGATATGAAGTCATCGCGCACCCGCAGTGACAGCGGGGAATGATGGGAGAGGGAGTGACACTAGACGCTCTCTCCTCCATCACTGCATTCAACTGTACCGGCGTCATAGACACCGGTATAGTTGAATGCAGGGCGGGCGATCGGGGGGGGAGTCGGCGCTGGCGGGAGGAGTCGGCCCTGGAGCCGCTGATAGCGGCAGCGGCCTACTCCTGGCACCGGCCCTTCTGGCATTTGCCAGAAGTGCCCGATGGCCAGTCCGGCCCTGCCCTGTGCCATGTCATACACTGCTGAAGATTACAGCAGCCAGAAAGCCGGGTACATGACATCAGGCGCGACTGTGGGCTTTTCCATAATGCCTTACAGCTATCACATTGCATGGTCTAGCGCAGCCACTATAAGGGTATGTGCACACGCTGCGGATCCGCAGCGGATTTGACGCTGCGGATCCGCAGCAGTTTTCCCAAAGTTTACAGTACCATGTAAACCTATGGGAAAAAACCCCGCTGTGCACATGCTGCGGAAAAATCCGCTCGGAAACGCAGCGGATTATTTTCCGCAGCATGTCAATTCTTTGTGCAGATTCCGCAGCGGTTTTCAACCAGCACCAATAGGAAAGTGCAGTTGAAAACCCGCAGAGGAATCCGCAGAAGAAACCGCGAGAAAATCCGCAGTGAAAACCGCAGTGGTTTTGCACTGCGGATTTTCCAAATCCGCTGCGGAAAAATCCGCAGCAGAATCCGCAACGTGGGCACATACCCTAATAGATGAGGTCAAGCCAAACAGCAAATTTACAGGGTTTCCTAGCCTTAGGTATAGGAGGTTACATCAAATAGCTTATTAGACAGAGGGATTGGAAAAAGGTGTTATTTGTGGTGTACTATTGCAGCGTTGAAGACCTTGCGCCGATGGGTTGCCATGAAGGCCGGGAGTCTGCTTTAGACCCCCGTGCCTTTCATTACAATATTCCTGTGAAAGCCAGTGTTTATCTGACGTTCATAGGAGATCATGATTTTCACCATACATAGTAGTGCTAACTATCACAGCTTCATGTCCCCTAAGGGGACTATTTAAATACAGTAGCTAGAAAAAGAAGAAAGTTTATAAAAATAGGAAGACGCAAGCTCAAAATATCCCCTCTTGCCCCATTAAGAAAATTAAAAATAAATCTAGACATTTTGGTATCGCTGCATTCGTAAAAGACTGATCTGTTGGCATGACAACCAGAGGCCTGAAGCAGACCTCTATGGTTGTCATTGCCAGATTGCTATGAGCGCTGCCCGGTGGTCGGCGCTCATAGCAAGTGAGCATTTCTGCTACACACAGGCGATCTGATCATCTTGTGTGTGTAACAGAGGCGATCAGAGTACTGCAGCTTCTAGTGTCCCATGAAGACTAATGAAGCAAGGGAAAAGTAAAAAAAACCAAAAAAACATTTTTTAAAAATATAAAAGTTCACCTCACCACCCCCTTTCGCCCCATTCAAAATAAAACAATAAAAAAAATCAAACCTACACATATTTGGTATCACAGCGTTTAGAATCGCCCGATCTATCAATAACCCGATCGCTAAATGGCAGAACGAGAAAATCAAAACTCCAGAATTACATTTTTTTGGTCTCCACTTCATTGCAATAAAATGCAATGACGGGCGATCAAAAGATTGTCTACACCAGAGGTCCCCAACGTTTCTGACCTTGAGAGCCACATTCAGCTCTGAGAGAGGGTCGCGAGCCACATTCAGCTCCCGCCCCCCTCACAATAATGGTGTAACCAAAGCCCCCATTACAGGCATAATGTTAACCAAAGCTTTTCCACAAAAATCAATCATCCCAAAGCAGTAAACAAAGATCCCTGGGTTCCTACAATACCCCCATTCAGTATTCTCCTATAACACACTCCCAACACACTGTCACATCCAGCTTCAAACACCTCCTCTGACAGGTGGTGTCATCTTGTCTCCAGCGTACCATACTTAAATCATCATACTTAAACCCCCAAGACCAGTATATGTGCATACAGATCTGCTCTTTTGTGCAGGGCTGCTCACAAAATTCACTATTTTCAGATGTGCTCTTCATAACTGTTTGCTACAACTGGAGCTAATTCACCAAGCTGGCAGATAGCCGCGAGCCACATTTCATGGGACCGCGAGCCACATGTGGCTCCCGAGCTACAGGTTGGGGACCCCTGGTCTACACCAATATGGTATCAATAAACACGTCAGCTCGGCACACAAAAAATAAGCCCTCACCCAGCCCCTGATCACGAAAAGTGGAGACGCTACTGGTCTTGGAAAATGGTGACTTTTTTTTTTTTTTTAAATTAATAAAAAAGAACCTAGACATGTTTGGCGATTATGAACTTGTAATAACTTGGAGAATTATAATGGCAGGTCAGTTTAGCATGTAGTAAACATGGTTAAAAAAAAAACAGCTGTGGAATTGCACTTTTTTTTTTTTTTTTGCAATTTCACCGCACTTGGATTTTTTTTTCCTGTTTTCCAGAGCACTTTGTTAAAACCAATGGTGTCGTTCAAAAGTCCTGGAAAAAAAAAAGCCCTCACATGGCCATTTTGATGGGGAAAAAAATAAAAAAGTTATGGTTATGGAAAGCAGAGGAGCATAAAATGTAAATGCAAAAACGAAAATACCTCTGTCATGAAGGAGTTAATATGATTTACTATAAAGCATTGCTTCTAGGAGAGACTGTAATGTCATACATACAGTTACTATATTGTATATTATATATCACATTTGGGAATTGATATTAATAAACTCCCCCATACTATTAATATACTGCTATTTTATCTATCTGTTGGCGCTGTGTAGTAATTATAGAACCTGGGCCTTTTATAACGTGCTGTGTTCTCCCCACGATTTTCAGGTTCTGTTAAGCCCGTTGGAATCCCAGCTATTAGAGGGCTTTCAAGTAGAGGTGGCACTTACTCTCTGACCCCAATTCGTATTCCCCTTCAGTAATGGGGAACGTTTATATATAATGACTGCTATTATGGTAAGAAAATGTGTTTTATATTTCTAGGTTTTGTATTTTGACAAGCCTTCAGATATTTCAATCCAAAGTTAGGTTTGCCCGCGTACGTAGCACATTCCTAGGGGCTGTTTGAAAAGACCCACTTGTTTTGGATGAGTCCTATAGAGCCTTTCAAGATGCCATGTGCTAAAGAGATTATTGTTGTGATAACTGTCAACTTGGCTGCTTTACATTAAAAGAGTTGTCCATTACTTTTATGTTGATGAGTAGTAATGAGCGACTACACTCGTTGCTCGGGTGACCTCCGAGTATTTGTTAGTGTTCGGAGATTTCATTTTCATCACGGCAGCTGAATGATTTACAGCTACTAGCCAGGCTGAGTACATGTGGGGGTTGCCTGGTTGCTAGGGAATCCCCACATGGAATCAAGCTGGCTAGTAGCTGTAAATCATTCAGCTGCCGCAATGAAAACTAAATCTCTGAACAGTCATAAATACTTGGAGGTCACCCGAGCGTGCTCGGGAAAAACCCGAGCAACGAGTTCACTCGCTCATCACTATTGATGAGCTATTCTTAGAATAGGTTATTAATATTAGATCGGTGGAGATGCGACACCCGGCTCTCCCACCAGTCAGCAGTTATCACCTCCAAAGGGGGTACGTGGAGTAGAACACCACAGCTCTGTACACGGTGTAGTGGCCACTGTCGAGTACACTCCTTTTCTCCTCAATAGGAGCTGCTCTGCAGTACTTGGCAGTGGCCACTAAACAATAAACCGCACTCGTGTTCCACTCCGTACACCATTTGCATCTGGCCATTGCTGGCGGTGATAACCATTTATAGGTGGGAGTGCTGGTGCAGCTCTGACACCCAATCTGGTAACCTGTGGATATATCATCTGTATAAAAGTAGCAGTACATCCAGTCAATTAGAGTTCGCTTAAGAAGGATGCCATCTCCTCTGGTAACCACTGAGCTTCTGTAGACCAATAGTCGACAGAGTGAAGGAACTGCACACCTAGAGGCGCTCGGGGATGCTTCATATAGGATTTATTGTCAGTATTTCATATCCATTGGTTGCACTGTGGTAAGTACAGTATTACATTAAAGTTTCGGGTGAAGAGTGAAGACCCTTCATCAGACGTATAGGCTATGTTTACTGTATATAGGTCAAGGGGATCTAGGGTACGGGGTAGGATTCCCCCAAACAGGGCCAACTGCAGGCCTTCATGTAGCTGGATCCTGGTTGTCTCTGTTTGGGGAATCCCACCCTGCATCGTGGATTCCCTTGACCGATATGCAGTGAACATAGCCTATACGTCTGATGAAGGGTCTTCACCCGAAACGTTAACGTAATACTGTACTCAGTGTAACCAATGGATGTGAAATACGGACAAATCCTATTTGAAGCATCTAGAAGTGCCTTTAAGTGTGCAGTTCCTTAAACACCTGTAATGTCTCTTTTGGGGCTCATACCCATGTCACTGTTGTATACAGTGACACACGGGTATAATAGGAGTCATAGAATTGTATACACTGTATTACAAATCCACAGTAGGTGGATGCATAAGAAGATCTACCACAAAAATATTGTGATCTCAGCAAATGTTTTTGTCTAATCCCTAGTGATGGGCGAGCGTGCTCGCCACTGCTCAATACTCGATCAAGCATTTTGGTGCCCGATCGAGTGTCACATGGTTCTCGGCTCCCTCATCTTAATCTGAGCCACTCAGCACTGAAGCTCGAAATATTCTCTCTCTCTGTGTCTCTCTCTCTCTCTGTCGGTCTGTGTCTCTCTCTCTCTTTTTCTCTCTCTCTCTTTGCCTCTCTTGTCTCCTGACAATTCCGTGACTGCTTTGTTTCCCGCCCATTGAGTGCAGATCTCCCGGAAAAATGCTCGACTGCTTCATTGACGTACATTATTATGCTCAGTGCTCGAACCAAGCACCGAGCTGTCTACTGCTCGCTCATCACTAGTAATTACTTTATACTATTGCACTTTCTGTGTCAATTTCTCATAGATCTTTGCTTACTGTTATTTAATAGTACTGGTTAGTGCATTATAAAACACTGTCCATGTGATAGTACAGTTTTACAGCTGCTGCTGTCCGCTAAGGCCAGTGTCCATCACATGACGACTAGACAGACTTCATTCTTTAGTATACACTTAAGCTGAGAAACTTCTATAGTTGGATATTGTGATCACAGTATGAAAATCGCCACTTATACCAGTATCTCCACATACACACCTACCATCAAATAATAAGTGGTAGATATAGTTGGATTTATTGGTTTAGAAAACAAAAGACCAATTTGTCAGCAGAATATTTTAAAGGGAATCTGTCAGCTGTTTTTTGCTAATCTGAGAGCAGCATGGTGTATGGGCAGAGACACTGATTTCAGCGATGTGCACTTACTGGGCTGCTTGGTGTAGTTTTGATAAAATCCCTGTTCTCTCTGCTTTAGATGTGGCAGTGGTCAGAATTTTGAATGGTGTATAACCCCGCCCACACCCCTGATTGGCAGCTTCCTGTGTATTGTAAGCAAGCTTCCAATCAGTGGTGGGGGCGGGGTTACATCGATTAGCTGGACTACATAGCACAAGACGCTTAGTCCGGCAGTGATAATCTCCTGCTGATAAAACCCCGATTGTATTGAAACTACAGCAAGCTGCTGAGCAAGTGACATCCCTGGAATCGGGGTATCTCCTCCACGTTTTTCTGCTCACAGACTAAATGGCAAAAACCTGTTGAAAGATTCCCTTTAATAGAGCAGTTATGGGCTACCGGCCTGTAATACCCAGTGATCATACTTGTGTAAGCCTTTTACCTTTTCTTGAAACTGGTTAAGGACTCTAATTTATAAAAAAAACAAATTACCTGTCATTTACAAACATGATGGGGAAACAGTCAGCAAGCTGAAATTCACAACACAATCGCCGAGTAGTGACACAGATAATGGCAGAAGTATCTTGTGACAGTATAGCTGAATCATCGTTTTTATGTTTTGTGCCTGATTTCAGGATTTGTCAGCAGAGCTTTAAAAAAAAAAGTGACTTCACATTTAAAAAGTGACCATTGTTTTCATTTTTAATGCAGAAGTCAATCGTACACCTGAAAATAAGCAACTTGTCAGAAATACGTTCTACTTGGCTGAAATCTGTCTGACTATTTCACTAATTGGAAAATCAGACAGTTGGTGCTCATAAGATTTTATGGAGGAGCATGAGGCAGACAGACCTTTCTGCTAATTCTCTTGAAATGATAGTAACAGTTCTCCATAAAATCTTATGAGCACCAACTGTCATCTCCTTTCCTATTAATGGGGAAATCTGTCTTCACTAAAGACAGATTTTACCCAAACATTCTGAGTCTTGAGAATGAATGATCAGTCCAGAAGGAGAAAGCAGATTTCTTATTTTAATTTGTACTATCGATTTATTAAATAAAAATGAAAACGATGGTTACCCATTAGTATTAGCAGGTCTGCTATGAGTGCTTCTGTGTCCATTGATCTTCTTCATTCTTCCATTTTTTTTGTCTATTTTCAGAAAACGTTGAGACTGCAGAACACTTTCTATCTGCCAGCTTGTATCGAGTGTCATAATATATGACCGACCGCATTGTCCTCCTCTTTCACCAGTGGGCCATGCTCCATCATTAGTGCATGGGAGAAAGAAAACCAATGTGCCTTCTTAACTCATTCAGTCCATTATGGTGCTCTGAAGAAGCTTCAGCCGTTGGATGGTGCCGCACAATTCACATTGCACTATTATTGTATAGATTAGGTTGTTAATCATAATCAGATTCTGCATTTCTACATGCATGCAACTGTGATTTTTAACGGGGTTGTCCACTACTAGGACAAATCCTTCTTCAACTAAATGTTCAGCCCCAATAAAACAATAAAGGCTATACTCGCATCCTGTGTCAGCTCCGTTCCCTCGGTGTCGGCACTCGCTCTCCCCAGGGCTGTGATGCCCGGTGCCCAATCAGCACTGGCGTCACTGTCTCCATCTTCGGACAAACTGAACATAGAGGAAGTCCGGGATCGGCTGTAGCTCATCCCTGACTTCCTCTTCATGTTCAGTTTGTCCGAAGACTGTGATGCCAGCGCTGATTGAGCGCCGGGCATCACAGCCCTGGGGAGAGCGAGTGCCGACACCGCAGGAACTGAGCTGGCACGGGAGGTGGGTAAAATAATAGCCTACATCAAGGCCAAACATTTAGTTTAAGAAGGGGTTGTCCTAGTAGTGAAAAACTCCTTTAAGGCTTTAGGTGGGGATAACGTAAAAGGTGATGGGATTGAACCAACATACAGGCAGTTTGGCCAGAATTTTTATTATTTTTGTTTTCAATGTTGTATGTTACAGATAAAAACTGTTTGTTTGATGCATTAAAAAGTTCATGATAAAAGTTGCTTTGTAGGGCTCTTTTTTTTGTAAGACCCGATTCTTCGGAAAGGTTATTCTCTGCACAAGAAAGCATAATTCCGTAATAAATATTAGTTACTGCAGGTAGCTTTACATCATTGTGATATTGCATACTGGACAGCAGTTGAAGTTTATTTTATTAAGTTGCACAAGAATTCGTTATGCCTATGGCCTCTTGTCTTTTGTGTACGTTTTCTAACTACAGGTCACATGCACAGACTTATGGTATGTGTCCACTGGCCATGTTACATCCGGAGTAGCTGCGGATTGAACGCTGCGTGTAGCCGCAGCGATCAATCGGCAGCGTCCAGATGTTACAGCATAGTGTATGCGTGGTAACACGCACCCGGCGGCCCTGCGATTCCGGACATGCGGCACGTGTTTTAAGATCGCAGCATGTCCGTTTACCTTGCGGCGACGCTGCACCGCCGCAAGGTAAAACACAGGGCCCTATGTGTGGGGTGCGATGATTCCGGATGTGTGCAATGAACACATCCGCCATCATCGCGTCTCCAGAAGGGGGCAGAGCGAGTTTTCCGCTCCGTCCAAAAAAGCGCCGGCCATCCTGAACGTGCACACGTACCCTAAAAGAGGTATTCCCATCTCCAGGATCCTATCCCCATATGTAATAAAATTAACAAATACATCCAATTAGAAATGTAATTCTTCTGATTGGCGATGACGTTTACCCAATGTGCAGGGCATATCAGTAGCTTAGTTCTTAGTGGTCATAACCATGGATACCTATCTATCACTGTATGAGTGGTCGTAAAAATTCATAACTAAGCACCATCCCCCTTTTAAAGAAACCAGTCTGTTCTTTCAATTCAATCAGCGTGACAGTGATATCGGATGCCTTGTTCTTAACACTTTTTCCCGAGCTATCGAGAAGATTGCAGATATGATGCAAGCCTGAAAATTGGTGAAATCTTTTTTTTGAAGCTGCAAATTTTTTGAAAACCAAAATGTTTGTATCAAAACTATTAGCCACAACGAGTTTGTATTCATTAATCGCAATACTTCCAGGGCTGTGGACCCTTATCTACACATCTTTCCAAGACAATGTTTTATTTTTGAGCTATGCCCGGTTTCTGTCCCTTTCCCATTGAGATGAGACCTGGTTTTTGGTTTGGTACACGGAGTGGTAGGACATTAGTGATAGTGATGTGGTTAGAGGCTTTTGCACTCTTATCGAAAATCCGCCAAGTACTTTGTTTTTGACCTTTGCGATCAATTAATAGAGTAACTCCATAATTGCTGTAGTGTGTTGATGCATCATGTATGTATAAGTTTGTATATTTAATGTCATAAATGTGGGAAGTATGTGCAATTCCAAAATAATGATTATTTTCTCGGTACAAGCAATAGAAGATTTTCTCAGAAAAACCTTTAAACAACTAATTAACTTTCTCCACTCACCTGTGGAGAAAGCTGAAATGGTTATTAAAAATTATATTACTTCGGATGAGAAAGTTGTCTTTTTTTCCTTTTTTTCTTTAAAAGAAAAAAAAAAAAAGGTGAAGAAATTGCTTTTTTTTCACAGCTTTAGACTTGTTTTCCTGACTTTGATCAAGCACTACGATGAAAAACCAGACATGTCTCCTGATTTTTCCCATGAACCACTCTGTCCGAGAAAAAAAAAATAAAAATCTTTAAATCTTCAGTGAGCGAGCGGAGTGTGCCCTGAGCGTAAGTGTGAACGGCTGTAAGTGTGACTTGTGATTCAGTGACTTTGGATTCAGGGAGTTTCCAAGGGAGGAATTACTGAATTGCTGTCTGTATTTTATTAACCCCTTCATGACCCAGCCTATTTTGGCCTTAATGACCTTGCCATTTTTTGCAATTCTGACCAGTGTCCCTTTATGAGGTAATAACTCAGGAACGCTTCAACGGATCCTTGCGGTTCTCAGATTGTTTTTTCGTGACATATTGGGCTTCATGTTAGTGGTAAATTTAGGTCGATAATTTCTGAGTTTATTTGTGAAAAAAACGGAAATTTGGCGAAAAATTTGAAAATGTTGCAATTTTCACATTTTGAATTTTTATTCTGTTAAACCAGAGAGTTATGTGACAGAAAATAGTTAATAAATAACATTTCCCACATGTCTACTTTACATCAGCACAATTTTGGAAACAAATTTTTTTTTGCTAGGAAGTAATAAGGGTTAAAATTTGACCAGTGATTTCTCATTTTTACAACAAAATTTACAAAACCATTTTTTTAGGGACCACCTCACATTTGAAGTCAGTTTGAGGGTTCTATATGGCTGAAAATACCCAAAAGTGACACCATTCTAAAAACTGCACCCCTCAAGGTGCTCAAAACCACATTCAAGAAGTTTATTAACCCTTCAGGTGTTTCACAGCAGCAGAAGCAACATGGAGGGGAAAAATTAACATTTAACTTTTTAGTCACAAAAATGATCTTTTCGCAACAATTTTTTTATTTTCCCAAGGGTAAAAGGAGAAACTGGACCACGAATGTTGTTGTCCAATTTGTCCTGAGTACGCTGATACCTCATATGTGGGGGTAAACCACTGTTTGGGCGCACGGCAGGGCTCGGAAGGGAAGGAGCGCCATTTGACTTTATGAATGAAAAAATTATCTCCATAGTTAGCGGACACCATGTCAGGTTTGGAGAGGCCCTGTGTGCCTAAACATTGGAGCTCCCCCACAAGTGACCCCATTTTGGAAACTAGACCCCCCAAGGAACTTATCTAGAAGCATAGTGAGCACTTTAAACCCCCAGGTGCTTCACAAATTGATCCGTAAAAATGAAAAAGTACTTTTTTTTCACACAAAATTTCTTTTAGCCTCAATTTTTTCATTTTCACATGGGCAACAGGATAAAATGGATCCTAAAATTTGTTGGGCAATTTCTCCTGAGTACGCCGATACCTCATATGTGGGGGTAAACCACTGTTTGGGTGCACGGCAAGGCTCGGAAGGGAAGGCGCGCCATTTGACTTTTTGAATGGAAAATTAGCTCCAATCGTTAGTGGACACCATGTCGCGTTTGGAGAGCCCCTGTGTGCCTAAACATTGGAGCTCCCCTACAAGTGACCCCATTTTGGAAACTAGACCCCCCAAGAAACTAATCTAGATGCATAGTGAGCACTTAAAACCCCCAGGTGCTTCACAGAAGTTTATAACGCAGAGCCATGAAAATAAAAAAATTATTTTTCTTTCCTCAAAAATGATTTTTAGCCCGGAGTTTTTTATTTTCCCAAGGATAATAGGAGAAATTGGACCCCAAATGTTGTTGTCCAGTTTGTCCTGAGTACGATGATACCCCATATGTGGGGGTAAACCACTGTTTGGGCGCACGGCAGGGCTCGGAAGGGAAGGCACGCCATTTGGCTTTTTGAATGGAAAATTAGCTTCAATCATTAGCGGACACCATGTCGCGTTTGGAGAGCCCCACTGTTGTGAATTTGCTTTTTGCTCCCTCTAGTGGTTACTAGTTTTTTGACTCTGGTTTTTCTGTCATTCCTTTTATCCGCACCTGGGTCGTTAGTTAGGGGTGTTGCTATATAAGCTCCCTGGACCTTCAGTTCAATGCCTGGCAACGTAGTTATCAGAGCTAGTCTGCTGTGCTCTTGTCTACTGATCCTGGTTCCAGTTATATCAGCTAAGTCTGCCTTTTGCTTTTTGCTATTTGTTTTGGTTTTGTATTTTTGTCCAGCTTGTTCCAAATCTATATCCTGACCTTTGCTGGAAGCTCTAAGGGGGCTGGTGTTCTCCCCCCGGACCGTTAGACGGTTCGGGGGTTCTTGAATTTCCAGTGTGGATTTTGATAGGGTTTTTGTTGACCATATAAGTTACCTTTCTTTATTCTGCTATCAGTAAGCGGGCCTCTCTGTGCTAAACCTGGTTCATTTCTGTGTTTGTCATTTCCTCTTACCTCACCGTCATTATTTGTGGGGGGCTTCTATCCAGCTTTGGGGTCCCCTTCTCTGGAGGCAAGAAAGGTCTATGTTTTCCTCTACTAGGGGTAGCTAGATTCTCCGGCTGGCGCGTGTCATCTAGAATCAACGTAGGAATGATCCCCGGCTACTTCTAGTGTTGGCGTTAGGAGTAGATATATGGTCAACCCAGTTACCACTGCCCTATGAGCTGGATTTTTGTATTCTGCAGACTTCCACGTTCCTCTGAGACCCTCGCCATTGGGGTCATAACAGTTTGCCAGGCCAGTATTAAATGTTTAATGCATTGCAGAAGAGGGATTATAAGAAAGAAGATTCTGAGTTTTTTTTTTTTTTTTTCTTTTTCCCCTTTACCTCAGAGTGGCTATGCTTGCTGCAGACATGAATGTCCAGACCTTGATTACAAGTGTGGACCAGCTGGCTACTCGTGTGCAGGGCATACAAGACTATGTTATCAGAAATCCTAGGTCAGAACCTAAAATACCGATTCCTGAACTGTTTTCCGGAGACAGGTTTAAGTTTAGGAATTTCGTGAATAATTGTAAATTGTTTTTGTCCCTGAGACCCTGTTCATCTGGAGATTCTGCTCAGCAAGTAAAAATTGTTATTTCGTTCTTACGGGGTGACCCTCAGGATTGGGCTTTTTCGCTGGCGCCAGGAGATCCGGCATTGGCTGATCTTGATGCGTTTTTTCTGGCGCTCGGTTTACTTTATGAGGAACCCAATCTTGAGATTCAGGCAGAAAAGGCCTTGCTGGCTATGTCTCAGGGGCAGGACGAGGCTGAAGTGTATTGCCAAAAATTTCGGAAATGGTCCGTGCTGACACATTGGAACGAGTGTGCACTGGCCGCTAATTTTAGAAATGGCCTTTCTGAAGCCATTAAGAATGTTATGGTGGGTTTTCCCATTCCCACAGGTCTGAATGATACTATGGCACTGGCTATTCAAATTGACCGGCGGTTGCGGGAGCGCAAAACCGCAAATTCCCTCATGGTGTTGTCTGAACAGACACCTAATTCGGTGCAATGTGATAGAAAAACCGCAAATTCCCTCATGGTGTTGTCTGAACAGACACCTGATTTAATGCAATGTGATAGAATCCTGACTAGAAATGAGCGGAAAATTCATAGACGCCGGAATGGCTTGTGCTACTACTGTGGTGATTCTACACATGTTATCTCAGCATGCTCTAAACGTATAGCTAAGGTTGTTAGTCCTGTCACCGTTGGTAATTTGCAACCTAAATTTATTCTGTCTGTAACTTTGATTTGCTCACTGTCATCTTATCCTGTCATGGCGTTTGTAGATTCAGGTGCTGCCCTGAGTCTCATGGATCTCTCATTTGCTAAGCGCTGTGGTTTTACTCTTGAACCATTAGAAAATCCTATTCCTCTTAGGGGTATTGATGCTACACCATTGGCAGCAAATAAACCGCAGTATTGGACACAGGTTACCATGTGCATGACTCCTGAACACCGCGAGGTGATACGTTTCCTGGTTTTACATAAAATGCATGATTTGGTTGTTTTAGGGCTGCCATGGTTACAGACCCATAATCCAGTCCTGGACTGGAAGGCTATGTCAGTCTCAAGTTGGGGCTGTCGTGGTATTCATGGGGATTCCCTGCCTGTGTCTATTGCTTCTTCTACGCCTTCGGAAGTTCCGGAGTATTTGTCTGATTATCAGGATGTCTTCAGTGAGTCTGAGTCCAGTGCACTGCCTCCTCATAGGGACTGTGACTGTGCTATAGATTTGATCCCAGGCAGTAAATTTCCTAAGGGAAGACTGTTTAATCTGTCGGTACCTGAACATACCGCTATGCGTTCATATATCAAGGAGTCTCTGGAGAAAGGACATATTCGTCCGTCTTCTTCCCCTCTTGGTGCGGGATTCTTTTTTGTGGCAAAAAAGGACGGATCTTTGAGACCTTGTATTGATTATCGGCTTTTAAATAAGATCACTGTCAAATTTCAGTATCCTTTACCGCTGTTGTCTGACTTGTTTGCCCGGATTAAGGGTGCCAAGTGGTTCACCAAGATAGACCTTCGTGGTGCGTACAACCTTGTGCGCATTAAGCAAGGTGATGAATGGAAAACCGCATTCAATACGCCCGAAGGTCATTTTGAGTACTTGGTGATGCCTTTTGGGCTCTCCAATGCGCCTTCAGTTTTTCAGTCCTTTATGCATGACATTTTCCGGAAGTATCTGGATAAATTTTTGATTGTTTATCTGGATGATATTTTGTTTTTTTCTGATAATTGGGATTCGCATGTGGAGCAGGTCAGGTTGGTCTTTAAAATTTTGCGTGAAAATTCTTTGTTTGTCAAGGGCTCAAAGTGTCTCTTTGGTGTACAGAAGGTTCCCTTTTTGGGGTTCATTTTTTCCCCTTCTGCTGTGGAGATGGACCCAGTCAAGGTCCGAGCTATTCTTGATTGGACTCAGCCCTCGTCAGTTAAGAGTCTTCAGAAGTTCTTGGGCTTCGCTAACTTCTACCGTCGTTTTATCGCTAATTTTTCTAGCATTGTGAAACCTTTGACGGATATGACCAAGAAGGGCTCCGATGTAGCTAACTGGGCTCCTGCTGCCGTGGAGGCTTTCCAGGAGTTGAAACGCCGGTTTACTTCGGCGCCTGTTTTGTGCCAGCCTGACGTCTCACTTCCCTTTCAGGTTGAGGTGGATGCTTCGGAGATTGGGGCAGGGGCCGTTTTGTCGCAGAGAGGCCCTGGTTGCTCTGTTATGAAACCTTGTGCCTTTTTCTCTAGGAAGTTTTCGCCTGCCGAGCGAAATTATGATGTGGGCAATCGGGAGTTGTTGGCCATGAAATGGGCATTTGAGGAGTGGCGTCATTGGCTCGAGGGTGCTAAGCATCGTGTGGTGGTCTTGACTGATCACAAAAATCTGATGTATCTCGAGTCTGCTAAACGCCTTAATCCGAGACAGGCCCGCTGGTCATTGTTTTTCTCCCGCTTTGATTTTGTTGTCTCGTATTTACCAGGTTCAAAGAATGTGAAGGCCGATGCTCTTTCTAGGAGCTTTGTGCCTGATGCTCCTGGAGTCGCGGATCCTGTTGGTATTCTTAAAGATGGAGTTATCTTGTCAGCTATTTCTCCGGATCTGCGACGTGTGTTGCAGAGATTTCAGGCTGATAGGCCTGAGTCTTGTCCACCTGACAGACTGTTTGTCCCGGATAAGTGGACCAGCAGAGTCATTTCCGAGGTTCATTCCTCGGTGTTGGCAGGTCACCCGGGAATCTTTGGCACCAGAGATCTGGTGGCCAGGTCCTTTTGGTGGCCTTCCTTGTCAAGGGATGTGCGGTCATTTGTGCAGTCCTGTGGGACTTGTGCTCGAGCTAAGCCTTGCTGTTCTCGTGCCAGCGGTTTGCTCTTGCCCTTGCCTGTCCCGAAGAGACCTTGGACACATATCTCCATGGATTTCATTTCTGATCTTCCGCTATCTCAGGGCATGTCCGTTATCTGGGTGATATGTGATCGCTTCTCCAAGATGGTCCATTTGGTTCCTTTGCCTAAGCTGCCTTCCTCTTCCGATCTGGTTCCTGTGTTTTTCCAGAACGTGGTTCGTTTGCACGGCATCCCTGAGAATATTGTGTCAGACAGAGGATCCCAGTTCGTTTCCAGGTTCTGGCGATCCTTTTGTAGTAGGATGGGCATTGATTTGTCGTTTTCGTCTGCTTTCCATCCTCAGACTAATGGACAGACGGAGCGAACCAATCAGACTTTGGAGGCTTATTTGAGGTGTTTTGTCTCTGCTGATCAGGACGATTGGGTGACATTCTTGCCGTTGGCTGAGTTTGCCCTTAATAATCGGGCTAGTTCCGCCACCTTGGTTTCGCCTTTTTTCTGCAACTCTGGTTTCCATCCTCGCTTTTCTTCGGGGCATGTGGAGCCTTCTGACTGTCCTGGGGTGGATTCTGTGGTGGATAGGTTGCAGCAGATCTGGAATCATGTGGTGGACAATTTGAAGTTGTCACAGGAGAAGGCTCAGCGCTTTGCCAACCGCCGCCGCGGTGTGGGTCCCCGACTACGCGTTGGGGATTTGGTATGGCTTTCTTCCCGCTTTGTTCCTATGAAGGTCTCCTCTCCCAAATTTAAACCTCGTTTTATTGGGCCTTACAAGATATTGGAAATCCTTAATCCTGTATCTTTTCGTCTGGATCTTCCTGTGTCGTTTGCTATTCACAATGTATTTCATAGGTCCTTGTTGCGGCGGTACATTGTGCCTGTAGTTCCTTCTGCTGAGCCTCCTGCTCCGGTGTTGGTTGAGGGCGAGTTGGAGTACGTGGTGGAGAAGATCTTGGATTCTCGCCTCTCCAGGCGGAGGCTTCAGTACCTGGTCAAGTGGAAGGGCTATGGTCAGGAGGATAATTCCTGGTTGGTCGCCTCTGATGTTCATGCGGCCGATTTAGTTCGTGCCTTTCATGCCGCTCGTCCTGATCGCCCTGGTGGTCGTGGTGAGGGTTCGGTGACCCCTCACTAAGGGGGGGGTACTGTTGTGAATTTGCTTTTTGCTCCCTCTAGTGGTTACTAGTTTTTTGACTCTGGTTTTTCTGTCATTCCTTTTATCCGCACCTGGGTCGTTAGTTAGGGGTGTTGCTATATAAGCTCCCTGGACCTTCAGTTCAATGCCTGGCAACGTAGTTATCAGAGCTAGTCTGCTGTGCTCTTGTCTACTGATCCTGGTTCCAGTTATATCAGCTAAGTCTGCCTTTTGCTTTTTGCTATTTGTTTTGGTTTTGTATTTTTGTCCAGCTTGTTCCAAATCTATATCCTGACCTTTGCTGGAAGCTCTAAGGGGGCTGGTGTTCTCCCCCCAGACCGTTAGACGGTTCGGGGGTTCTTGAATTTCCAGTGTGGATTTTGATAGGGTTTTTGTTGACCATATAAGTTACCTTTCTTTATTCTGCTATCAGTAAGCGGGCCTCTCTGTGCTAAACCTGGTTCATTTCTGTGTTTGTCATTTCCTCTTACCTCACCGTCATTATTTGTGGGGGGCTTCTATCCAGCTTTGGGGTCCCCTTCTCTGGAGGCAAGAAAGGTCTATGTTTTCCTCTACTAGGGGTAGCTAGATTCTCCGGCTGGCGCGTGTCATCTAGAATCAACGTAGGAATGATCCCCGGCTACTTCTAGTGTTGGCGTTAGGAGTAGATATATGGTCAACCCAGTTACCACTGCCCTATGAGCTGGATTTTTGTATTCTGCAGACTTCCACGTTCCTCTGAGACCCTCGCCATTGGGGTCATAACACCCTGTGTGCCTAAACATTGGAGCTCCTGCACAAGTGACCCCATTTTGGAAACTAGACCTCCCAAGGAACTAATCTAGATGTGTGGTGAGCACTTTGAACCCCCAAGTGCTTCACAGAAGTTTATAACGCAGAGCCATGAAAATAAAAAATTATTTTTCTTTCCTCAAAAATGATTTTTTAACCCACAATTTTTTATTTTCCCAAGGGTAACAGGAGAAATTGGACCCCAAAAGTTGTTGTCCAGTTTCTCCTGAGTACGCTGATACCCCATATGTGGGGGTAAACCACTGTTTGGGCACATGCCGGGGTTCGGAAGGGAAGTAGTGACGATTTGGAATGCAGACTTTGATGGAATGGTCTGCGGGAATCATGTTACGTTTGCAGAGCCCCTGATGTGCCTAAACAGTAGAAACCCCCCACAAGTGACCCCATTTTGGAAACTAGACCCCCCTAGGAACTTATCTAGATGTGTGGTGAGCACGTTCAACCCCCAAGTGCTTCACAGTAGTTTACAACGCAGAGCCGTGAAAATAAAAAATCATTTTTCTTTCCTCAAAAAAGATGTTTTAGCAAGCAATTGTTTATTTTCACAAGGGTAACAGGAGAAATTGGACCCCAATATTTGTTGCCCAGTTTGCTGTGAGTACGCTGATACCTCATATGTGGGGGTAAACCACTGTTTGGGCGCACGTCAGGGCTCGGAAGGGAAGTAGTGACATTTGAAATGCAGACTTTGATGGAATGGTCTGCGGGCGTCACGTTGCATTTGCAGAGCCCCTGATGTGCCTAAACAGTAGAAACACCCAAGTGACCCCATTTTGGAAACTAGACCCCAAAAGGATCTTATCTAGATGTGTGGTGAGCACTGTCAACCCCCAAGTGCTTCACATAAGTTTATAACGTAGAGCCATGAAAATAAAAAATAATTGTTCTTTCCTCAAAAATTATGTTTTAGCAAGTAATTTTTTATTTTTGCAAGGGTAACAGGAGAAATTGGACCCCAATAGTTGTTGCCCAGTTTGTCCTGAGTACGCTGGTATCCCATATGTGGGGGTAAACCACTGTTTGGGCTTGGAAGGGAGGGCGCACCATTTGACTTTTTGAACGCAAGATTGGCTGGAATCAATGGTGGCGCCATGTTGCGTTTGGAGACCCCTGATGTGCCTAAACAGTGGAAACCCCTCAATTCTAACTTCAACACTAACCCCAACACACCCCTAACCCTAATCCCAACTGTAGCCATAACCCTAATCACAACCCTAACCCCAACACACCCCTAACCACAACCCTAACCCCAACACACCCGTAACCCTAAATCCAACCCTAATCCTAACCCTAATCCCAACCCTACCCACAACTGTAACCCCAACACAACCCTAACCCTATCCTTAACCCTAACCACAAGCCTAATCTTAACCCTATTTCCAACCCTAGCCCTAATTCCAACCCTAAGGGTACCGTCTCACATAACGATTTACCAACGTTCACGACCAGCGATACGACCTGGCCGTGATCGTTGGAAAGTCGTGTGGTCGCTGGGGAGCTGTCACACAGACCGCTCTCCAGCGACCAACGATGCCAAGGTCCCGGGTAACCAGGGTAAACATCGGGTTACTAAGCGCAGGGCCGCGCTTAGTAACCCGATGTTTACCGTGGTTACCAGCGTAAAAGTAAAAAAAAAAAACGTACATACTCACATTTCGGTGTCCTTCAGGTCCCTTGCCGTCTGCTTCCCGCTCTGACTCTGTGCCGCCGTACAGTGAGAGCAGAGCGCAGCGGTGACGTCACTGCTGTGCTGTGCTCTCACTTTCCGGCCGGCAGACAGTCAGAGTGGGAAGCAGACGGCAAGGGACCTGAAGGACACCGAAATGTGAGTATGTACGGTTTTATTTTTTTACTTTTACGCTGGTAACCACGGTAAACATCGGGTTACTAAGCGCGGCCCTGCGCTTAGTAACCCGATGTTTACCCTGGTTACAAGCGAACGCATCGCTGGATCGCTGTCACAACGATCCAGCGATGACAGTGGGAGATCCAGCGACGAAAGAAAGTTCCAAACGATCTGCTACGACGTACGATTCTCAGCAGGGTCCCTGATCGCTGCTGCGTGTCAGACACAGCGATATCGTATGGATATCGCTGGAACGTCACGGATCGTACCGTCGTAGCGATCAAAGTGCCACTGTGAGACGGTACCGTAACTCTAATTCCAACCCTAACCCTAAGGCTATGTGCCCACGTTGCGGATTCGTGTGAGATTTTTCCGCACGATTTTTGAAAAATCCGCAGGTAAAAGGCACTGCGTTTTACCTGCAGATTTACAGCAGATTTCCAGTGTTTTTTTGTGCGGATTTCACCTGCGGATTCCTATTGAGGAACAGGTGTAAAACGCTGCGGAATCCGCACAAAGAATTGACATGCTGCAGAAAATACAACGCAGCGTTTCTGCACGGAATTTTCCGCACCATGGGCACAGTGGATTTGGTTTTCCATAGGTGTACATGGTACTGTAAACCTGATGGAAAACTGCAACGAATTCGCAGCGGCCAATCCGCTGCGGATCCGCAGCCAAATCTGCACATGCCATAACCCTACCCCTAACCCTACCCCTAACCCTACCCCTAGTTCTAACCCTAACCCTAGTTCTAACCCTAACCCTAGTGGAAAACGAAAAAAAAATATATATATTTTCTTTATTTTATTATTGTCCCTACCTATGGGGGTGATAAAGGGGGGGGGGTTATTTATTATTTTTTTTATTTTGATCGCTGTGATAGAACCTACCACAGCGATCAAAATGTACTTGTAAGGAATCTGCCGGCTGGCAGATTCGGCGGGCGCACTGAGCATGCGCCCGCCATATTGGAAGATGGCGGCGCCCAGCGAGGAGACGTACGGACACCGGGAGGATCGGTAAGTATGAAGGGGTGGTGGGGGGGTGGATTGGAGCACAGGGGGGGTGATCGGACCACAGGGGGGGTGAATTCAAACAAGGAGGGAGCGGACAGGAGGACGGGGGAGCCGGCAGGCGGACGGAGGGGACCGGACCCCATAACGGAGGACTGGGGGGGCGATCGGTGGGTGTGGGGGGGGGGTCACTTAAGTATTTCCAGCCATGGCCGATGATATTGCAGCATCGGCCATGGCTGGATTGTAATATTTCACCATTTTTTTAGGTGAAATATTACAAATCGCTCTGATTGGCAGTTTCACTTTCAACAGCCAATCAGAGCGATCGTAGCCACGGGGGGGTGAAGCCACCCCCCCTGGGCTGAAGTACCACTCCCCCTGTCTCTGCAGATCGGGTAAAATGGGAGTTAACCCCTTCACCCGATCTGCAGGGACGCGATCATTCCATGACGCATACGCTGCGTCATAGGTCGGATTGGCACAGACTTTCATGACGCAGCGTATGCGTCAAAGGTCGGGAAGGGGTTAATACTTTGTATTTATTTTTCTGTCTTGTGCAATCCCCATTAGGAAATGTGCTCCACTATTGTTAATGCCACACATCTTGCCACATGTATGCAGTCCTTGATCAGCCGGTCGAGGGTGCATACTGCTGTGCGAGATGTGAGCACGTTGAGCATTTGGAAGCCCAGATTCTGGATCTAAATGTGCAGCTGGCAACACTGAGATCCATAGACAATATGGAGAGGAGTCTTCTGCTCACTGAGCAGACGCTCAATGGGATAGATGAGGGGGGATGGTAGGATGGAGCTGCAGGACAGTGAAGTAGCTAGCTGGGTGATATTCAGAAAGCGGTGTAGAGCAAAGAGTGCCAGGGAGGCTACTCCTGATCTGGCACACCCCAATAAGTCACTGCTGCAGCCATGCATTTCCTCTGAAAGCCGGTGGAGTGACTGCTACAGTAAGGAGGGAAATAGGAGAGCAGGGCAGGCGCTGGTAGTGGGGGACTCAATTATTAGGGGAACAGATAGGGCAATCTGTCACAAAGACAGGGATCAAGGGACGGTGTGCTGCCTACCTGGCGCTCGAGTCCGACACATCGCTGATCGGGTTGACAGGTTATTGGGAGGGACTGGTGAGGACCCAGCGGTCATGGTGCACATTGGCACAAATGACAAAGTTAGAGGTAGGTGGAAGGTCCTTAAAGATGATTTCAGGGAATTAGGCTGCAAGCTGAAAGCAAGGACCTCCAACGTGGTATTTTCTGAAATACTGCCTGTACCACGTGCCACGCCAGAGAGGCAACGGGAGATTAGGGAGGTTAATAAGTGGCTCAAGAATTGGTGTAGGAAGGAGGGGTTTGGGTTCCTGCAGAACTGGGCTGACTTCTCAGTGGGCTACAGGCTCTACGCTAGGGACAGGCTGCACCTCAGTGGGGAAGGTGCAACTGTGCTGGGGGAGAAAATGGCTAGAAGGTTGGAGGAGTGTTTAAACTAGGGATTGGGGGGAGGGTATTCATTTTATAGGAGGGGAAGATAGGGCAGATAGAGACCTGGGCACAAATAAGGAAATGGGGGGTGGGGTTAGAACAGTTAATAATTTAAGAAAGAATAGAGGTACAGAGAGGAACATCAAGTGCATGTATACTAATGCCAGAAGCCTCGCCAACAAAATGGACGAATTAGAATTAATGTTGTTGGAGCATAATTATGACATAAAACATGGCTGGATGAGAGCCATGACTGGGCTGTTAACTTGCAGGGCTATAGTCTGTTCAGAAATGACCGTACAGATAAGCGAGGGGGAGGGGTGTGTCTATATGTAAAATCGTCCTTAAAACCCATCCGGCGTGATAATATAGGTGAATTTAATGAAAATGTAGAGTCCCTGTGGGTGGAGATAAGGGGAGGGGGAAAAAATAATAAATTACTGATAGGGGTTTGTTATAAATCTCCAAAAATAATGGAAGCAATGGAGAATATCCTCATAAAGCAAATAGATGAAACTGCGACTCAAGGAGAAGTCATTATTATGGGGGACTTCAACTACCCTGAAATAGATTGGGGAACAGAAACCTGCAGTTCCAGCAAAGGTAATCGGTTTTTGACAACTGAGAGACAATTACCTTTCACAACTGGTTCAGGAGCCAACAAGGAGGGGGGCACTGCTAGACCTAATATTAACCAACAGGCCAGACCGCATATCAAATATAAGGGTTGGGGGTTACTTGGGGAATAGTGATCACAAAATAAGTTTTTGTGTATCCTTTAATAAGATGTGTATTAGAGGGGTGACAAGGACACTAAACTTCAGGAGGGCAAATTTCCAACAGCTGAGAGAGGATATCGTCCCAGTTAATTGCACCAAGATCCTGAGACACAAAAATACACAAAGAAAATGGGAGACGTTTATTAGCATCCTGGATAGGACCTGTGCACAGTATATTCCGTAAGGGAATAAACCTACTCGAAATAGGAGGAAACCAATATGGCTAAATAGAGCTGTAAGGGGCGCAATAAGTGACAAAAAGAAAGCATTTAGAGAATTAAAGGAAGTAGGTACTGATGAGGCATTACATAAATACAAAAAAATTAAATAAATTCTGTAAAAAGCAAATCAAGGCAGCAAAGATTGAGACAGAGAGACTCATTGCCAGAGAGAGTAAAAATAATCCCAAAATATTCTTTAACTACATAAATAGTAAGAAACCAAAAAAATGATAGTGTTGGCCCCCTTAAAAATAGTCTGGGGGAAATGGTGGATGAGGATGAGGAAAAAGCCAATATGCTAAATGACTTTTTTTCATCGGTATTTACACAAGAAAATCCCATGACAGACAATATGATCAGTGATAACAAAAATTCCCCATTAAGTGTCTCCTGCTTGTAAAAATCACTAAAATTTACAAATCTCCGGGCCCGGATGGGATACACCCCCGAGTACTGCAGGAATTAAGTACAGTCCTTGATAGACCATTATTTTTAATCTTTAAAGAGTCCATAATAACAGGGTCTGTACCACAGGACTGGCGTATAGCAAATGTGGTGCCAATATTCAAAAAGGGGACAAAAACTGAACTCAGAAATTATAGACCAGTAAGCTTAACCTCTACTGTGGGTAAAATCCTGGAGGGTTTTCTAAGGGATGCTATACTGGAGTATCTGAAGAGGAATAACCTCATGACCCAGTATCAGCACGGGTTAACTAGGGACCGTTCATGTCAGACTAATTTGATCAGCTTCTATGAAGAGGTAAGTTCCGGACTGGACCAAGGGAACCCAGTAGATGTAGTGTATATGGACTTTTCAAAAGCTTTTGATACGGTGCCACACAAAAGGTTGATACATAAAATGAGAATAATGGGGATAGGGGAAAATATGTGTAAGTGGGTTGAGAGCTGGCTCAGGGATAGGAAACAAAGGGTGGTTATTAATGGAGCACACTCGGACTGGGTCGCGGTTAGCAGTGGGGTACCACAGGGGTCAGTATTGGGCCCTCTTAACATATTAATGACCTTGTAGGGGGCATTCAGAGTAGAATTTCAATATTTGCAGATGACACTAAACTCTGCAGGGTAATCAATACAGAGGAGGACAATTTTATATTACAGGATGATTTATGTAAACTAGAAGCTTGGGCTGATAAATGGCAAATGAGCTTTAATGGGGATAAATGTAAGGTCATGCACTTGGGTAGAAGTAATAAGATGTATAACTATGTGCTTAATTCTAAAACTCTGGGCAAAACCGTCAATGAAAAAGACCTGGGAGTATGGGTGGATGACAAACTCATATTCAGTGGCCAGTGTAAGGCAGCTGCTACAAAGGCAAATAAAATAATGGGATGCATTAAAAGAGGCATAGATGCTCATGAGGAGAACATAATTTTACCTCTATACAAGTCACTAGTTCGACCACACTTAGAATACTGTGCACAGTTCTGGTCTCCGGTGTATAAGAAAGACATAGCTGAACTGGAGCAGGTGCAGAGAAGAGCGACCAAGGTTATTAGAGGACTGAGGGGTCTGCAATACCAAGATAGGTTATTACACTTGGGGCTATTTAGTTTGGAAAAACGAAGACTAAGGGGTGATCTTAATTTAATGTATAAATATATGAGGGGACAGTACAAAGACCTTTCTGATGATCTTTTTAATCATAGACCTGAGACAGGGACAAGGGGGCATCCTCTGCATCTGGAGGAAAGAAGGTTTAAGCATAATAAGACGCGGATTCTTTACTGTAAGAGCAGTGAGACTATGGAACTCTCTGCCGTATGATGTTGTAATGAGTGATTTATTGCTTAAATTTAAGAGGGGACTGGATGCCTTTCTTGAAAAGTATAATGTTACAGGGTATATACACTAGATTCCTTGATAGGGCGTTGATCCAGGGAACTAGTCTGATTGCCGTATGTGGAGTCGGGAAGGAATTTTTTTCCCAATGTGGAGCTTACTCTTTGCCATATGGCGTTTTTTTGCCTTCCTCTGGATCAACATGTTAGGACATGTTAGGTTAGGCTATGGGTTGAACTAGATGGACTTAGTCTTCCTTCAACCTTAATAACTATGTAACTATGTGCACAGCCTCATAGAATATCATGCGTAAGAGTGCTATCTATAAAATCCAGAGAAAATCGGTCATGTACATGAGCCCTATCATGGAGCTTCTGAACACTGCATCTCATGGCGTGAATTAGTAGTGAATGGCTACCACATGGCTGTATGCCTTGCCATCAATGTCTAGGCATTTTCCTGATGAGTTGGGCAGATTATATCCTGATGGATCTCCTTCCAGACCTGGATCAGGGCCAGGGCCGGCGTTAAGCACAGGCAGACCTGGCAGCTGCCTGGGGCCCCCGCTCCTCCAAGGGCCCCCTGCTGGTTCCATGACCACAATGGAGCTTGCTTACAATTAAAATAGCACAAGGCAGTGCTTTGCTTTGCAGAAGAGGCAGACATAAGTGCATCTGTCTCTTATCTGTTCTGCAATTGTGAGTTGTTTCCTGGCGGCGCTGCACTGCCTTGTCTGGGTTATCTATGTCGGCTCAGCGGCTGCAATCCCAGAGGCAGAAGCAGTCAGGCGTGTTATACTGACCTGACCTGCGCTCTGCATGTTCTCCTGTTCTTCCTCTATGGCCGTCCATCCTCACTGTGCAGCAGGCTCCAGGTTATAATTTATACTGTGTCCTGGGCTGGCAGCTGCTGTTCAGCGGCAGCCGGCAGGACCTTCCTATGTGACACGGTCACCTGACCAGTGACCTCCGACGTTGTCCTAATGCTGCACAGCAGTCAGCAGCCCCTGTCAGGGACACAATGCAGGAGCTGTGCGGCCACCCAGAAGACAAGTGTTCCCATATAGAAGACACTTCACTGCTTAGGTGCTTACTGGTGAGTTTTTTTCAACTGCACTACCACACCAGTCACACACTTCAGTCTGCGCAGTCAGCAACCAAAACTCCAATGTAATTAACGTAAAAAAGAAATGAAAAAAAAAAGTGATAAAAAAATGAATGATACCTACTACTGTCTGTCACTCGTTAGCATCCTGCACAGGCTGCTCTGCATTGTGCGCTGGCACGCACCAGGAGTGATGATGTCACTGATCGCTAGCCACGGGACCACTTTGTTCTGTGGGCTATATGTGCACACTTTGCGGATTCCATTGCGGATTTTTCCGCTTGGATTCTGAAGAATCGGCAGGTAAAACCCCTGTGTTTTATCTGCAGATTCACCGCGGATTATCTGCGGATTTTATGCAGATTTTGTTCGGATTCCACCTGCGTTTTTACACCTTTGTATTCCTATTATGGAATACGTGTAAAACGCTGCAGAATCCGCACAAAGAATTGACATGCTGCGGAAAATAAACCGCAGCGTTTCCGTGTGGAATTTTCCACAGTATGGGCACAGCAGATTTGGTTTTCCATAGGTTTACATAGTACTGTACACCCCATGGAAAACTGCTGCGGATCTGCAGGGCCAAGTCCGCTGCAGATCCGCAGCCAAATCCACAACGTGTGCATATATCCTTATAGGGGTCGCTCACACTAGTGTATATTCTCTCATGCAAGATAATTGCGATGATTATCCTAATGACCCCACATTGGGCCCCATCTCTTCTGCTCCCGGCCCCAGTGGCAGGTTTCTGCCTGTGCAGTAACTGAACCTGCCTCTGAGACGCAGGTTCAGTTACTCTATCGCTGTGCGGGCCCGCACGGCAATAAAGCGCCAGCCAATTGGAGGCTGACAGCTGACGTCAGCACGCACGCCACCGGCGTATTACAACATTGTCATTGGCCGGCGAGTGCGAGCTTGAAATGCTTGGATCATCGCCACAGGAGCGCAGCCAGGTAAGGAGAAAGTTTTTTTTTTTTTAAATTGTATTTATTGAAAGCAGCAAGATGCAATATGTTTCGCCGGCAGGATGGAGACACATAGACCATATGTCTCCATTCTGCCCAGGGTAGAATGGAGACATGGGGCAGGATTGGAGACAGGCAGAATGAGAGATGCGGGGGCAGGATGTCTCGGTGTGCATACATCAGACTGCACTCGGATAACATCTGAGTGCATTCCTATGTCTTACATACACCCATAGACTTGTATAGGTGCAAATGGTCCAGTTTGCAGAGCTTGCAGAGCCACTCGCAGCACGCTGCGATAGTCTTATGCAGATCTGCACTGCCCTACAGTATAACTTTAGGTTGCGTGCTGCTATGTGATAAAACATCACATAGCACTCGGCCGTTTTATACACTATTGTAAGCAAGCCCATAATCTGCATCAGTCAGGTGACTTGTACCATGTATTATTGTGTTTTCATAATGGCGCTCTGCTCAGATCACCGGACTGCTGCAGCCTATTACAGAACGCAGTGGTCCTGGCACTAGCGATCAGTGACATCATCACTCTTGGTGCTAGTGCACACCACAGAGCAGCCTGTGCAGGATCCTGATCAGTGACCGCAGGTATCATTCATTTCATTATTTCTAGTGAATTAACGCTGCCATGCAATATTATATTTAGCTCAGACATCACTGTTCAAGGGGGTTCTCAAGGTTAGAAGATGTCACTCATCCACGGGATAATTTTAAGATCCCTGCGGTCTGACTGCCAAGACCCCCCATTATTCCCAAGAATCAGGGCTTCAGAGCCCCAGCTGAATGGAGCAGAGATTGATCAGGTGCAAAACAACTCTATCCATTCGTAGGGCTCATACTCATTTGCGAGAAATAAGTGATAAATAAACCTAGAATGCAAAATTCAATGGTGTAATAATATTGTTTAATTTACATATTTTCCACATATCCATTTTCTTGTACTGAATTTAAAACATATTACAAAGCTGTGTTCTTTGTAGGATACAACTAGAGTGAGGATACCCGAGAAAATGTGTTTTTAGTGACTTAACTAGTTTTAGTCAACAAAAACAAACCCAACCTTGTGATATGTTTTACTCCTTGGACAGAAATTTTGTCTTTGTTATTTAGTGGCTTCTTGGGGGTTAAAGATGTTGCTACTAGTTAAAAACTCACTTCAATGCACTGAATTGACTGTAGTGTGGTTGTTAGTGCAATGTTTCAGAATTTGGGGCCCCACTTTGAATTTTGCCTAGGGCCCCACTTTGTCTAAAACCGGCCCTGATCAGGGCATCAATGAACATCTGTCCAGTCTGCCATTACTTGGTGACATTAGGAATACTGATATAATTCTAATTGAATTCAGATCTGGGGAATATGAGATACAGTGAATGGGATTATTGCTATTGTCATCCAGGAATTGCCTGCACATTCTGCACATAAGGCTGGGCAGTGTCCTGCACCAAGAAACCAGGGCCAAGGGCTAAAATTGGCTGTATATCCCATTACCTAAAAGCAGTCAGTATACCATTTGCTATCATGTGAAGAGTTATATCCTCCATGGTGGTGTCTCTCCAAATAATCATTGAAATACTACCAAACCCGTTATGCTTGATGATATTGCATGCAAAAAGAAATTTAAAATGTATATATTGGTCCTAGGGTATCAATTTTGGAAAATCATTTTGGAAACCAAATAAAAGATACAATCATTATTAATGTTCTTTTAAAACCCACCATCAGGTGGTACGTACAGGTCACAAAAAAACACTGTGAAAAAACAAACAATCTTGGCATCCCAGGGGGGAGCGTTATGGCGCCCCCCGCTCATCGATGACTACCCCTAGGATTCCCTAGACGCACCTTATAGCCGATCTACTGTCCCCATGCACACTAAAGGAACCACTGATACTAGACATAGGCCACACCTGAAACCAAGAGGGACCCTATAACCCAAGGTGAATTAATGATAATGCATGCAGCATAACATTCTCCATTGTATCACCAGACTTTCACATCTGGATACAGTTGTGGCCAAAAGTATTGACACCCCTGCAATTCTGTCAGATAATACTCAGTTTCTTCCTGAAAATGATTGCAAACACAAATTCTTTGGTATTATTATCTTCATTTAATTTGTCTTAAATGAAAAAACACAAAAAGAATTGTCCTAAAGTCAAATTGGATATAATTCCACACCAAACATAAAAAAGGGAGTGGACAAAAGTATTGGCACTCTTCTAAAAATCATGTGATGCTTCTCTAATTAGTGTAATTAACAGCACCTGTAACTTACCTGTGGCACCTAACAGGTGTTGGCAATAACTAAATCACACTTGCAGCCAGTTGACATGGATTAAAGTTGACTCAACCTCTGTCCTGTGTTCTTGTAAGTACGACATTGAGCATGGAGAAAAGAAAGAAGACCAAAGAACTGTCTGAGGACTTGAGAAACCAAATTGTTAGGAAGTCACTACATGGGGCGTGCATTATACTGCATGGAGGACTATGAGGTGTGCATTATACTGCATGGAGGACTATGAGGTGTGCATTATACAGTTAGGTCCATATATATTTGGACAGAGACAACATTTTTCTAATTTTAGTTATAGACATTACCACAATAAATTTTAAACAAAACAATTCAGATGCAGTTGAAGTTCAGACTTTCAGCTTTCATTTGAGGGTATCCACATTAAAATTGGATGAAGGTTTAAGGAGTTTCAGCTACTTAACATGTGCCACCCTGTTTTTAAAGGGACCAAAAGTAATTGGACAATTGACTCCAAAGCTATTTCATGGACAGGTGTGGGTAATCCCTTCGTTATGTCATTCTCAATTAAGCAGATAAAAGGCCTGGAGGTGATTTGAGGTGTGGTGCTTGCATTTGGAAGGTTTTGCTGTGAAGTAAACATTAGTTCAAAGGAGCTCTCCATGCAGGTGAAAGAAGCCATCCTTAAGCTGCGAAAACAGAAAAAAACCATCCGAGAAATTGCTACAATATTAGGAGTGGCAAAATCTACAGTTTGGTACATCCTGAGAAAGAAAGAAAGTACTGGTGAACTCATCAATGCAAAAAGACCTGGGCGTCCACGGAAGACAACAGTGGTGGATGATCGCAGAATAATCTCCATGGTGAAGAGAAACCCCTTCACAACAGCCAACCAAGTGAACAACACTCTCCAGGAGGTAGGCGTATCAATATCCAAATCTACCATAAAGAGAAGACTGCATGAAAGTAAATACAGAGGGTTCACTGCACGGTGCAAGCCACTCATAAGCATCAAGAATAAAAAGGCTAGACTGGAATTTGCTAAAAAACGTCTAAAAAAGCCATCACAGTTCTGGAAGAACATTCTTTGGACAGATGAAACCAAGATCAACCTCTACCAGAATGATGGAAAGAGAAAAGTATGGCGAAGGCGTGGTACAGCTCATGATCCAAAGCATACCACATCATCTGTAAAACACAGCGGAGGCAGTGTGATGGCTTGGGCATGCATGGCTGCCAGTGGCACTGGGTCACTAGTGTTTATTGATGATGTGACACAGGACAGAAGCAGCCGAATGAATTCTGAGGTATTCAGAGCCATACTGTGTGCTCAGATCCAGCCAAATGCAGCCAAACTGATTGGTCGTCGTTTCATACTACAGATGGACAATGACCCAAAACATAAAGCCAAAGCAACCCAGGAGTTTATTAAAGCAAAGAAGTGGAATATTCCTGAATGGCCAAGTCAGTCACCTGATCTCAACCCAATTGAGCATGCATTTCACTTGTTAAAGACTAAACTTCAGACAGAAAGGCCCACAAATAAAAAGCAACTGAAAACCACCGCAGTGAAGGCCTGACAGAGCATCAAAAAGGAGGAAACACAGAGTCTGGTGATGTCCATGAGATTAAGACTTCAAGCAGTCATTGCCAACAAAGGGTTTTCAACCAAGTATTAAAAATGAACATTTCATTTAAAATTATTGAATCTGTCCAATTACTTTTGGTCCCTTTAAAAATAGGGTGGCACATGTTAAGTAGCTGAAACTCCTTAACCCTTCATCCAATTTTAATGTGGATACCCTCAAATGAAAGCTGAAAGTCTGAACTTCAACTGCATCTGAATTGTTTTGGTTAAAATTCATTGTGGTAATGTCTATAACCAAAATTAGAAAAATGTTGTCTCTGTCCAAATATATATGGACCTAACTGTATATGGTATGGAGGACTATGGGGAATTCAGTATGCTATATGGAAAGCTATTATATTTGGAGGGCCATGTGGGAGCCTTTATACTGTATGCAAGTAATTATACATTGAAGATTTGTGAGGGGTCCACAATACTGTCTGGGGGCAATTATACAATATGGAGAGGTGCAGGGTCATTATTTTGTATGTACAGTGGATTGTGAAAGTATTCACTCCCCTTGGCATTTTTCATTTTTTTTAGGGTTTGCATTAGTTCATGTAAAGGACATGCTTACATATGTGAACCTTTTGGTTTTCTTTTTATTATGAAGCAAACAACAAATAGGACAAAATAACTGTAAAGTTCAGTGTGCATAACTATTCCCCTCCCTAAAATCAGTACTTTGTAGAGACTCCTTTTACAACAATTACCGCTACAAGTTGCTTTGGATAAGTCTCTATGAGCTTTCCAAATCTTGCCACTGGTAGTTTTTGCCCATTCCTCAAAGTAAAACTGCTCCAGCTCTATCAATTTAGATGGTTTCCTCTGGTGAACAGTAATTTTTAAGTCTGACCACAGATAGGCAATTGGGTTAAAGGGAATCTGCCACAACATTTGACCCAACTAAAAATTAATATGGCCATACAGACTATAGAATGGTGAAAAAAATCATATCTGTGTGTCTCATATCAGATGCCTTGTTGCTGGGATATCCTCTTTTATCACTTTATGTAAATTACCTCTTCCGGGCTCTGGGGAGGATCTTGCCTGGAAGATATCTCGGCTCTCCTTCATGGAAAATCTCTGGAGGTAACCAATCCAGAGAAATTAAAACATACAAACAAGAGGACTATGGAATATGGATCGCACCCCACCATTGCCAATCTGTGACGGAGCTCACGTCAGTCAGGGAACTGCACCTAGGATAAGTAGTCGTCAGAGAGGCTGCCCTGTCATGTGCTGTTATCGGGGCACTCTGCAGTGAGGGCGGTATATATCTCGCCAGTTCCAGGTCCAGAATATATACGTATATATATATATATATATATATATATATATATATATACACACACACACCTGATCAGTCACTGCCAGGATCCCCCGATTTCACCAGAACGGTATGCTGCCACCAGTTCCTCGTTAGATATAAGCCTGGTCCATTAACAAGCTTATATCGGGTCAGAAACCAACCCCGGGAAGTATATAAGTACTAGCCTGATTCATGGACGTGGGAGATCGGGTTTCAAGATAAAAGAGCAGCCCAAAATTAATTGATATTTTAATTGCCGAAAGGTGCACTAGAATCTACAAATATATACAGAGAAATATACAGAAAATACAGCCAGAGGTACAGATAAAAATTAGGGTACGGGTTGGGGTTGGGATAGCACTTAGCTGTATGCGTCAATTTATCGTGTCTTATAGCATGTGGGCCCCAGGAAAATGCTCAAGTCCACAGTTACTTCCTTAGTTTCTGGTCCATCTCCACACATGATGCAACATGGCTTCCATTGCAGAACAAAGCTGAAGCTGAAAGTGTGGAGCTAGCTTTTAACCCTTAGCGCGCCCCCTCCCATATTTGCCACCACCCCTCTGGGTTGGACTGGATTCTCCTCCATCGACCTTGTAAGCTGAAATAATTCCCAATATCTAGTGTGAAGGAGAGAATGGCTAATGAAATCAATTATTAATAATGATGAGCAAACGTGCTCACCACTACTCGTTACTTGCCCGAGTATCGCTATGCTCGGCGTACTCGGCGAGCATTTCTGGGATTATTCAGCGGTAACTGCAGTCTCCACCCAGCAGTTTTGGACTTGAGACCCAATCACGGTGCAGGGTCTGCCAGGCCGTACAGCGTCATCCTGAATATGAGACCAGGCGCCGCCCTGCTCGCCGCATTCTGTTCCTGTTTTAGCGAGAATAGTGAGAGCTGCTGCCGAGATAGGGTCAGAATCGTGGTTTTAGAGTTAGTGTAGGTCTGCAACTCTTACATCCACAACTCAGAAACCAAAAGGCCTTTTTTAGGGCTAATTCGGGGGTCCCAATATTGCAGCGCTAGGTAGGCAGGGCACAGCATATCCACATCAGTGCAAGGCCTGCAGGCACTGTATGTGCGGCCATTGCTCCCACTGCATCCTTCCCGAAGCTCCATAACTGCCTGCTGCAGCTAATTTACTGTCTATATACCTTTTTTCCCCAAAAAATCCCCCCCACCTTAAAAAAAAATATACAGTCTGTTCTGTCAGACTGAGGCCTGTTGAAAAATCATAGTTTGTCAGGCATACGTAGCATAGTTGTGTGTGCTACCCTTGTGCCCTTTTTTTTTTTTTGGTGTTTTCACTGAAAAAGGCCTCATATATCTGCGTGCTCCAAGTTTGGTCATTGGAGGCCGGTGTATTTTTTTGGGGGTATCTGATAGTCAAATTCTATTACAGCAATATTCAGCCTAAAAAAAAATTGAAAGGCCACAGATTTGCCAGTGTGGTATTTCCGTTACAGCCGTCATATATCTATGTGCTCTAAGTTTGGGCATTGGAGGCCGGTGTACTTATTTTGTGGCTGTGTGATACTCAAATTCTATACAGCGCTATTTAGCACCCAAAATATTCAAAGGCCACAGATTTGCCAGTGTGGTATTTCCATTACAGCCGTCAACCGTCATATATATCTGGGCTCCAAGTTAGGTCATTGAAGGCCGGTGTACTTATTTTGTGGCTGTGTGATACTCAAATTCTATACAGCGCTATTTACCATCCAAAATATTCAAAGGCCACAGATTTGCCAGTGTGGTATTTCTGTTACAGCCGTCATATATCTCTGCTCCAAGTTAGGTCATTGGAGGCCGGTGTACTTATTTTGTGGCTGTGTGATACTCAAATTCTATACAGAGCTATTTAGCATAAATTAACTTAATTAAAAAAAAAAATTTGAATACAGTCTGTTAGGTCTGGCTGAGGCCTGCCTGGTGTTTGGGTTTGAAAAATCATAGATTTGCAAGCATACTGATCACATATTTCGCTAGTAATAAAGACATTTGTGTTGAGCATTTGAAATAGTGCAGTAGTCCATCTAAAATGGGCAAGGCAAGGGAAGGGGGAAATGGACGTGATGCTGATGGTGCATCCAGAGGACGAGGCCGTGGGCATGGTGAAAGTGGGCAACAACAAAGACCCACATCTTCTCGCTTGACCTTCCTGTCCGAGTTTCTGGGGGACCGCAGCACACCAGAGCAGTGTGAAACGGTTGATGGCTGGATAGCGGATAATGCTTCCAGTCACTTAGTCACCACCACCACCTTGTCTTCCACATGGTCAAGTCTGAGTAGCCGTGAGTGTGGCCTGGATATTCCTCACCCTGATCCTCCTTCCTCCCACAATGCCAAGTGCCCTGAGACAACTGATCCCACACTTGGACACTCTGAAGAGCTGTTCAGTTTTCCATTTCAAGATTCAGAAATCTGTGCCGGTCAACTTGAAGTGGGGAAACATGAGATGGCATGTAGAGCTGCCCAAAGCTTTGACCAGCCCCGGTCACACAAAGGTGATGGTGGGAAAGTGTCACAAGAGGTGGATGATGATGAGACACAATTGCCAGAAATTCAGGAGGAGGAGCAGGGTGCGGATGTGGAAGACGAGGTGGTGGATGACATACTGACTGACCCAACTTGGCTGGAGGACATGCATATCGAGGACAGCAGCACAAATGGGGAAGGAGGCATATCCCCCCAACAGGCAGGAAGAAGCAGTGTGGTGGCCACAGACAGGCGTGCATCCGTTCCCCGTAACACCAACATGAGGGAAGTTGCCATTCCACCTGTGAGATCTTCCCGAGTCTGGCTGTTTTTAAAGACTCTGCCGATAACTCCAAACAGGCCATTTGCAGCACCTGCCATGCCCACATCAGCAGGGGTAGCAAGACAACCAGCCTGACCACCAGCAGCATGATCAGGTACATGCAAGCAAAGCACCCGACTTTGTGGGCTGAACCCCAGGCTACAGGACCACTGCCTGCTGGTCACACCACTGCTTTTTCCCGTTTTGCGTAGAAGCCAATCCCCAGTACACCGTGCATGTGAAGATGCCTCTAGCCCTGCACCTGTTGTGGCCCACAGTCAAGCAGCACCATCAGCAAGGGCGTCGACGTCCTTGTCCCAGCACAGCGTTCAGTTGTCTATAACCCAGTCTTTGGAATGCAAGCGGAAATACCCAGCCAACACCCCACAGGCCACAGTCCTCAATTCTAATATTTCTCTTCAGCTTGTGCTAGAAATGCTGCCTTTTAGGCTTGTTGAGCCGGAAGCTTTCCGCAACCTGATGGCGGAGACCATCCCAAGGTACTCATTCCCCACTATTCTCCCGGTGTGCCATACCGGCATTACACCAGCATGTGTCCCACAACATTACCCGTGCCCTCAACAATGCTGTTACCGGGAAAGTCCACCTAACCACGGACACGTGGACAAGTGCTTGTGGGCAGGGACGGTATATCTCAATGACGGCACACTGGGTTAACATAGTGGAAGCCGGGACCCAGTCTGACCTTGGCATGGAACACATCCTCCCTGACCCAGTCGGACCTTGGGATGGAATACATCCTCCCCACGCCATGGATTGCTGGCCCTACGTCAATCAGGGTTGCCCCCAGTCTTCAGCTCCTGCAGCTCCTGCACCTCCTCTTCCTCCTCCATGTCTGAAATCAACACATCAGTCAGAAGCTGGAAGCACTGCCTCAGCCAAGCGGCAACTGGCTGTGCTGAAGCTAATCTGCATAGGTGACAAACCGCACAATGCAGAAGAGTTGTGGACAGCGGTGAAATAGCAGTCAGAAGTTTGGATGACACCGCTGAACCTACAGCCAGGCATGGTCATGTGTGACAATGGCCATAACCTGGTGGCGGCTCTGAGGCAAGGTGAGCTCACACACGTACCTTGCTTGACCCATGTGCTTAACCTCGTGGTTCAACGTTTTCTGAAAAGCTACCCGGAGCTGCCGGATTTGCTAGTGAAAGTACGCCGTCTGTCTGCCCATTTCAGAAAGTCAGCTACAGCTTCAGCTGCCCATGCCGTGCTTCAGCGGTTTCAGCTTCCAGCTCACCGACTGTTGTGTGATGTCCCAACGCTCTGGAACTCTACGCTGCATATGTTGGAAATTATTTGTGAGCAGAAGAGGGCCGTTGTTGACTACCAACATCAACAAGGCTATCGAATTTCAGGTCAGACTCCACACATAAGTAGATCACCAGGGTGAACGTGGTCTGTATGGTGCATTTTGGCCAAGGGTGCTGTGATAAGGACAACACATTGGGGAATTGGGCATGGCATTACATTGGGCCTACTTCTTAACTCTGTCTCCAGCAATCTGTCCTGTACCTGCCACTAGATCACCAGGGTGAACGTGCTCTGTACGGTGCATGTTGGCCAAGGGGCCTGTGATGGCACTCATTTTTTAAAAAAAGGATTTTATATTGGGGAATTGGGCATGACATTACATTGGGCCTACTTCTTAACTCTGTCTCCTGCAATCAGTCCTGTACCTGCCAGTAGATCACCAGGGGGAACGTGGTCTGTACGGGGCATTTAGGTCTAGGGGGCTGTGATGGCACTATTTTAATCAGTCCAAAAAGGACCCCACATTGGGGAATTGGGCATGGCATTCCATTGGGCCTACTTCTTAACTCTGTCTCCTGCAATGTCTCTTGAATAACTGCCATTAGATCACCAGGGTGGACGTGCTTTGAACTGTTATAGGCCGGTGAAGTTTGGTCAAGGGGGCTGTGATGGCAATAGTCTATTTTTACAAAAGGTACCCCCCATTGGTGAAACCACATCCTTGTTGGAAAACACTTCATAACATTTGTGTACCTTAAAGAGCTCACTTGAAAAGCTCCTTTTTGTGTTGCCTGGTTACTAACATTGGACACAATACACTTCATTGCCTCAGTAGTTCATTAAAATAAAGCTTTTTCCACTATATTTGTTTCTCTCCTTGCGAGCCTTAACTTTGTCTGCCTCAAATGTACAAATGGGGAATATACAAATGGCGATTTGTAAACAAGACTGAAATACTGTATACTGAATGCATTTTGACAATCACATAGCTGCATTTCTTGTAAAACATTTAGAGATGTGACAGACAATGCTCATAGTGACACAATCTTGATAAATGTTTGTTTATACACTTCACAAACAGTTCTAAGGCTCTATATGTTTGCTGTTCGTCATTGTAAAACATTAAGGTTTACTGAAACTATGCCAGTGGTGGTTTGATCTAAATCCTTGTGGCTTTTATTTTCTAGGGGTTTATGGCCCCTCGTCTGATGACTCCATGATATCTCAGTTTCATCCAACCTTGAAAAGTGGCCACTTGAAGGTGTGGGTGAAACTAGAGTTAAGCCTAAGTCACACTAAATGACTTACGACCTGGCCGTGATCGTTGGTAAGTCGTTGTGTGGTCGCTGGGGAGCTGTCACACAGACAGCTCTCTCCAGTGACCAACAATCAGGGGAACGACTTCGGCATCGTTGAAACTGTCTACAACGATGCCGAAGTCCCACAGCCGCACCCGGGTAACCAGGGTAAACATCGGGTTACTAAGTGCAGGGCCGCGCTTAGTAACCCGATATTTACCCTGGTTACCATTGTAAAAGTTAAAAAAAAACACTACATACTCACATTCTGATATCTGTCACGTCCCCCGCCGGCGTCCACAGGGTTAAAACTGCTTTCGGCAAGAGCGTTGCTAATGCACGCGCTGCTGCCGAGAGCTTCCCTGCACTGAATGTGTCAACGCCGGCAGTAACAGCGGTGACGTCACCACTGTGCTCTGCTTTACGGCCGGCACTGACACAGTCAGTGCAGGGAAGCTCTCGGCCGGAGCAAGTGCATTAGCATCGCTCCTGCCGAAAGCAGTTTTAACCCTGTGGACGCCGGGGGACATGACAGACATCAGAATGTGAGTATGTAGTGGTTTTTTTAACTTTTACAATGGTAACCAGGGTAAATATCGGGTTACTAAGCGCGGCCCTGCGCTTAGTAACCCGATATTTACCCTGGTTACAAGTGAACAGCGGGTGATCAGCGACCAAAAAATGGTCCTGATCATTCCCCAACGACCAACGATCTCCCAGCAGGGGCCTGATCGTTGGTCGCTGTCACACATACCGAGATCGTTAGTGGGATCGTTGCTACGTCAGCAAAAGCGTGACGTTGCAACGATATCGTTATGTGTGGATCAGCCTTTACTACAGTGTTATTCACTATATAAGACCAGAGAAACATGACTAAGACAGATGCCAAAACTGGGGTAGCTGTACCTTTTCCAGGGCCCATCCAGTATGTGGGTTCAAAGGCTTATTGGGGTGCATATGAATTGGTAGCAGGGCAGACCTTGAATTCAATGCAACACTTTTTCAGGAGTCCCCCCTGGGCATCTTATGACAGGGGTATTGTGGTGTGTCATAATTCTTGGCAGCCCATCCACTCGCAGCATAGGCTACAACAGCTTAGGAGACCCACTGTTTCACAATGGCCCTTTAAGAAGATTAATGCCGCTTGATGCACCATTAAAAATAGGCCCTGTGACTTTAAGAGTCCCTCCTTCGTAAATTAAACAAGATGGGTCTGCTTATGTGTCACACACTACATGGCCAGCTAGGGGTGGTAAATGTTACAATGACATTTCCCAGTGAATGCATTTGTAGTGGTTGAAAGCAATGTTAAAGTTGAAAAACGCTTCAAAAATGCAGCGTCTGAACTAACCCTAAGTGGGAGAGGAAATTTTCGGTCTTGGGTGAAATATTTGGCTTTACAGGCAAGTCATTAACCTGCAAAGGATGTACCTTGACATATTTCCAAGCAAAACCTGTTTTGGTTTCGCTTTCATGTGTTTTTTGTGACAGTGGGAAAAATTGCATGAATCTCGGAAAAAAATGATTAAGGCTGTGAACTAGGAGTCAGGAATGCTTCCAGGGGCGATCCCCATGAGGTCCCTGTCATTTGAGCAGTGTTTCCATCATTTTCAGACGTTTTTAGACCTTAAAAGGACCCGCGGGGGAATCGTGGTAAAAATACTCGGGTTTCCCATAGACTTACATTGGGCTCGTTGTTCTGGCCGAGTACCCGAGTATTCCAATATGCTCGACCCGAGCACTTTAGTGCTCGCCCATCACTAATTATTAAACCTTACATAAGCTTGTTGAGATATGGTGTAGCAAGATGGCGTCTATTTCCTGGAGCAGCACCCTGGAAGGAATTTTTGGAATGTGATGAAGTCACTGAACACTGGATGGAATACCTTATATGGAAGTGAAGTTGGAATGGACCGATAATCATAGACTGTCACTATAGTTCAGAAGTTGTGCAACGCCCATTTACTGGCTGTAGCATGGTTCTTTGTTTCAAGAATAAAAATGTAGTTGTGTGCTAGCCTTTGCTGGGAGAGGAGCGTATATCTGACTTCATTGATTCTTCTATACATACACCCGCCCATTTACTGGCTGTAGCATGGTTCTTTGTTTCAAGAATAAAAATGTAGTTGTGTGCTAGCCTTTGCTGGGAGAGGAGCGTATATCTGACTTCATTGATTCTTCTATACATACACCCGCCTCATATTTTGGTCAGGAACAGGCAATCATTTATATCTCATTTTAGGAGATCACCACGACACTATGATGGGTCATAACTTTCTAGCGGCAGGTCCAAATGGGACAACTAACGTCTCAACGGACTCATTGGGGATGGACCGATACAGAGTCCAAACTTGGGTCGGCTAAGTGGTTCTGGAGAGCCAGTCTCAATAGCTCGGTATCTGGAACCACTAGAGCAATGTGAGACGCACGGGGCTCCCAGGGTTCTGGTGATACAGTGGGTACAGAAACTATTCAGCCCCCTTTAAATTTTTCACTTTCATTGCAGCCATTTAGCAGATTCAAAAAAGTTCATTTTTTCACATTAATGTACAGAGTGTACCTTATCTTGACTGAAAAAAAAAATGTAGAAATTTTTGCAAATTTAATTAAAAAAAAAGAGACTGAAATATCACATGGTCATAAGTATTCAGACCCTTTGCTGAGACACTCATATTTAAGTCACATGCTGTCCACTTCCTTGTAATCCTCCTTGAGATGGTTCGACTCCTTCATTGGAGTTCCGCTGTGTTTATTTAAACTGATAAAGATTATTATTAATTCCTATTTTTAATCTTTATTTTTATATAGCACTAACATATTCCGCAGCGCTTTACAGTTTGCACACATTATCATAACTGTCCCTGATGGGGCTCACAATCTAAGTTCCCTATCAATATGTCTTTGGAATGTGGGAGGAAACCGGAGAACCAGGAAACCCATGCAAACACAGGGAGAACATACAAACTCCTTACAGATGTTGTCCTTGGTGGGATATGAACCCAGAACCCCAGCACTGCAAGGCTGCAGTGCTATCCACTGAGCCACCGTGCTGCCCCTGACTTGATTTGGAAAGGCACACACACACCTGTCTATACAAGACCTAACAGTGCATGTCCGATTCTCTGGTCTATCTTCGGATAGACCTTTTTGGTGATAATTCTAAGCGGTATGTGTGGAGAAAACCAGGCACTGCTTATCACCTGCCCAATACAAACCCAAGAGTGAAACATGGTGGTGGCAGCATCATGCTACGGGGGTGTGTTCCGGCTGCAGGGACAGGACGACTGGTTGTCATTGAAGGAAACATGAATGCGGCCAAGTACAGAGATATCCTGGATGAAACCCTCTTCCAGAGTGCTTTGGACCTCAGACTTGGCCGAAGGTTCACCTTCCAACAAGACAATGACCCTAAGCACATAGCTAAAATAACAAAGCAGTGGCTTCAGAACAACTCTGACCATTCTTGACTGGCCCAACTAGAGCCCTGACCTAAACCAATTGAGCATCACTGGAGAGACCTGAAAATGGCTGTCCACCAACATTCACCGTCCAACCTGACGGAACTGGATTCGATCTGTAAGGAAGAACGGCAGAGGATCCCCAAATCCAGGTGTGAAAAACTTGCTGCATCATTCCCAAGGAGACTCATGGCTGTACTAGCTCAAAAGGTGCTTCTACTCAATACCGAGCAAAGGGTCTGAATACTTATGACCATGTGATATTTCAGTTTTTCTTATTTTAATAAATTTGCAAAAATTTCTACATTTGTTTTTTTCAGTCAAGATTTGGTGCAGAGTGTACATTATTGAGAAAAAAAAATGAACTTTTTTGAATTTACCAAATGACTGCAAAGAAACCATGAGTGAAAAATTTAAAGGGTACCGTGTGTGTGTATACACATACATATATATTATATACACACACATAGAGTATACATATATATATTCATACATACACAGTACAGAACAAAAGATTGGGCACACCTCATTTAAAGATTTTTCTGCATTTTCATGACTATGAAAATTGTAAATTCACACTGAAGGCATCAAACCTATGAATGGAATTATATACATGTGGAATTATATACTTCACAAAAAAGTGTGAAACAACTGAAATTATGTATTACTAGATGGCAGCCCGATTCTAAAGAATCGGGAGTCTAGAATCCATATATACTTTATTTATTCAAATGTAAGAATAATACAATTAATAAATAATAGTAAGAAAGAACAAAAAATGGCTGCACTCACCAGCTCTTGACAATTCTTGTTATTTAAGGTACAGTTACACAGGATCCATGAACATGCTTATGAGGGGAGTGATGAAAGACATCAGACAACAACTTTGCGTGTTGTGGCAAATGCCACAACAACGGTTCTTTGCTTAAGAACAATAATGTAAATAATAAATAATATGTATCAATAACTATGTATATTGGTATGTTCTTTCTTGGCACAAATTGCAGGAAGTAGTATTCTAGGCAATTATATATTAGATGGGCATTCCCTGAAGGAAATACATGGTGCTTGAACAGCGCTACCAGCTTTACAGCAGCACTTTTCACACACGGGACTGGGGGGCGCGCTTACTTTTGCACCCGGGGCCGGGGGCGCGCTTACTTTTGCACCCGGGGGCGCACTTACTTTTGCACCCGGGGGCGCACTTACTTTTGCACCCGGGGACGCACTTACTTTTGCATCCGGGGGCGCACTTACTTTTGCGCCCGGGGGCGCACTTACTTTTGCGCCCGGGGGCGCACTTACTTTTGCACCCGGGGGCGCACTTACTTTTGGGGCTGCACTTACTTTTGGTGGGCGGGGCTCCTCGGCCTCCGATTTGGTTGGTGGGGCACCTCGTCCTCCGATTTGGTGGGTGGGGACCCTCGGCCTCCGATTTGGTGGGCGGGGACCGGCCTCCGATTTGGTGGGCGGGGACCGGCCTTCGCTTTGGTTGGCGGGGCCCCACGGCCTCCGATTTGGTGGGCGGGGTCCCTCTGCCTCCACTTTGGTGGGCGGGGCCGCTCGGCCTTCGATTTGGTGGGCGGGGCTCCTCGGCCTCCGATTTGGTGGGTGGGGCCCCTCGGCCTCCGATTTGGTGGGCGGGGCCCCTTATCCTCCGATTTGGTGGGCGGGGACCCTCGGCCTCCGATTTGGTGGGCGGGGACCCTCGGCCTCCGATTTGGTGGGCGGGGTCCATCGGCCTCCGATTTGGTGGGCGGGGACCCTCGGCCTCCGATTTGGTGGGCGGGGCCCCTCGGCCACCGATTTGGTGGGCGGGGCCCCTCGACCTCCGTTTTGGTGGGCGGGGACCCTCGGCCTCCGATTTGGTGGGCGGGGACCCTCGGCCTCCGATTTGGTGGGCGGGGACCCTCGGCCTCCGATTTGGTGGGCGGGGTCCCTCTGCCTCCGATTTGGTGGGCGGGGACCCTCGGCCTCCGCTTTCGTGGGCGGGGCCCCTCAACCTTCGATTTGGTGGGCGGGGCCCCTCGGCCTCCGATTTGGTTGGCGGGGACCCTCGGCCTCCGACTTGGTGGGCGGGGACCCTCGGCCTCCGCTTTGGTGGGCGGGGACCCTCGTCCTCCGATTTGGTGGGCGGGGCCCCTCGGCCTCCGATGTGGTGGGCGGGGCCCCTCGGCCTCCGATGTGGTGGGCGGGGCCCCTCGGCCTCCGATGTGGTGGGCGGGGCCCCTCGGCCTCCGATTTGGAGGGCGGGGACCCCCGGCCTCCGATTTGGTGGACGGGGCCCCTCGGCCTCCGATTTGGTGGGCGGGGACCCTCGGCCTCCGATTTGGTGGGCGGGGACCCTCGGCCTCCGATTTGGTGGGCGGGGACCCTCGGCCTCCGATGTGGTGGGCGGGGACCCTCGGCCTCCGATGTGGTGGGCGGGGACCCTCGGCCTCCGATGTGGTGGGCGGGGCCCCTCGGCCTCCGATGTGGTGGGCGGGGCCCCTCGGCCTCCGCTTTGGTGTGTGCTCTGCCTGGGGCCCCATATGCTGCCTGGGGCCCCTGTGCTCTGCCTGGGGCCCCATGTTCTGCCTGGGGCCCCTGTGCTCTGCCTGGGGCCCCATGTTCTGCCTGGGGCCACTGTGCTCTGCCTGGGGCCCCATAAGCTGCCTGGGGCCCCTGTGCTCTGCCTGGGGCCCCATATGCTGCCTGGGGCCCCTGTGCTCTGCCTGGGGCCACTGTGCTCTGCCTGGGGCCCCATATGCTGCCTGGGGCCACTGTGCTCTGCCTGGGGCCCCTGTGCTCTGCCTGGGGCCCCTGTGCTCTGCCTGGGGCCCCATATGCTGCCTGGGGCCCCTGTGCTCTGCCTGGGGCCCCATGTTCTGCCTGGGGCCCCTGTGCTCTGCCTGGGGCCCCATAGGCTGCCTGGGACCACTGTGCTCTGCCTGGGGCCCCATATGCTGCCTGGGGCCCCTGTGCTCTGCCTGGGGCCCCATATGCTGCCTGGGGCCCCTGTGCTCTGCCTGGGTGTAGGACACTGGTGACGTCACTTATCTCCGGACATTAGCTCAGGACATTAGCTCCGGACAAAGCCACGGAAGTTGGCACAAATTGCAGGAAGTAGTATTCTAGGCAATTATATATTAGATATTCTAGGTTTTTCAAAGTAGCCACCTTTTGCTTTGATGATTGCTTTGCACACTCTTGGCATTCTCTTGATGAGCTTCAAGAGTTAGGCACCGGGAATGGTCTTCCAACAATCTGGAAGGAGTTCCCTGATATGATTAGCACTTTTTGGCCCTTTTGCCTTCACTCTGCGGTCCAGCTCACCCCAAACCACCTCGATTGGGTTCAGGTTTGGTGACTGTGGAGGCCAGGTCATCTGGAATAGCACCCCATCACTCTCTTTCTTAGTCAAATAGCCCTTACACAGCCTGGAGGCGTGTTTGGTATCATTGTCCTGTTGAAAAATAAATGATGGTCCAACTTAACGCAAACCGGATGGAATAGCATGCCGTTGCAAGATGCTATGGTAGCCATGCTGGTTCAGTATGCCTTCAATTTTGAATAAATCCCTAACAGTATCACCAGCAAAGCACCCCCACATCATCACACCTCCTCCTCTATGCTTCACGGTGGGAACCAGGCATGTAGAGTCCATCCGTTCACCTTTTCTGCGTTGCACAGATACGGTGGTTGGAACCAAAGATCTCAAATTTGGACTCATCAGACCAAAGCACAGATTTCCACTGGTCTAATGTCCATTCCTTGTGTTCTTTAGCCCAAACAAGTCTCATCTGCTTGTTGCCTGTCCTTAGCAGTGGTTTCCTAGCAGCTATTTTACGATAAAGGCCTGCTGCACAAAGTCTCTTCTTAACAGTTGTTGTAGAGATGTGTCTGCTGCTAGAACTCCGTGTGGCATTGACCTGGTCTTTAATCTGAGCTGCTGTTAACCTGCGATTTCTGAGGCTGGTGACTCGGATAAACTTATCCTCAGAAGCAGAGGTGACTCTTGGTCTTCCTTTCCTGGGGCGGTCCTCATGTGAGCCAGTTTCTTTGTAGCGCTTGATAGTTTTTGCACTTGGGGACACACTCAAAGTTTCCCCAATTTTTATTTCTTAAAGTAATGATGGCCACTCGTTTTTCTTTACTTAGAATTTGTATTATGTTAAGAAAAAAAGCAGCTAACAGTCTATTCAATAGGACTATCAGCTGTGTATCCACCAGGCTTCTACACAACACAACTGATGGTCCCAACACCATTTATAAGGCAAGAAATCCCACTTATTAACCCCTTCCCCACATGCGCCGTACTAGTACTGCTCTGCGGGAACTGAGTTCCTGCAAACCGCAGTACTAGTACAGCAGCACGATCGCGCGGTCTCACAGTGAGCACCGCGGCGATCGCGTGCCGGTGTCAGCTGTATGTGACGATTCTAGCACCGATCGTGGGCATTTAACCCCTCTGATGCCGCTGTCAGTAGTGACAGCGACAGAGGGGCATCACGCAGGGACAGGGGCTCCCTGCGCTCTCCCAACGGAACAACGTAAAGCGATCGCGTTGTTCCGGTGTTCAGGAAGGAGTCCCCGGATCCAAAATGGCCACGTGGCTCCTTCTGGGTCCTTCACTGAGGTGGCTTGCTGGAAAGCCTCCTGCACTGCCTGTCAGATCGCTGATCTGACACAGTGGTATGCAAAGTGTCAGATCAGCGATCTGATGAAATATAGTGATGTCCCACCCTGGGACAATGTTATAAAGTTAAAAAAAAAAAAAAATCCCCAAATAAAGAAAAAAATAAATAAATGGATTTATTGGAAAATATTTATGTAAATAAAAAAAATAAATAAAAGTACACATATTTGGTATCGCCGCGTCCATAACGTCCCGCTCTATAAAACTATCCCACTAGTTAACCCCTTCAGTGAACATCGCAAAAAAAAGTGCAATAAAATGTGATAAAAAAAGACAGCTATAAATAACCATGGTACGCCTGAAAATGCCATACAGCATCATCAGCAGAAAAATAAAAGTTATAGCTCTCAGAATAAAGCTATGCAAACAATTATATTTTATATAAAATAGTTTTTGTGTAAAATCGCCAAAACATAAAAAAAAGATATGAGGTATCGCTGTAATCGTACTAACCCGAAAAATAAAGCTGCTTTATCAATTTTACCACACGTGGAACGGTATAAACGCCCCCGTAAAAGAAATTCAGGAATTGCTGGTTTTTGTTCATACTGCCTCCCAAAAATCGGAATAAAAAGCGATCAAAAAATGTCATGTGCCCGAAAATGGTACCAATAAAAACGACAACTCGTCCCACAAAAAACAAGACCTCACATGACTCTGTGGGCCAAAATATTGACTGCTTTGCACACTCTTGGCATTCTCTTGATGAGCTTCAAGAGGTAGTCACCAAGAATGGTTTTCACTTCACTGGTGTGCCCTGTCAGGTTTAACCCCTTTACTTTTAGTTTGTATGCCCTTAAATTAGAGTCACATCATACAAAATAGTTAATAAATAAGATTACTCACATGTCTGCTTTACAATAGCACAATTTTGGAAACATAATTTTTTTGTTAGGAAGTTATTAGGGTTAAAAGTTGACCAGCGATTTCTCATTTTTACAACAACATTTGCAAAACCATTTTTTTTTAGGGACCACCTCACACTTGAAGTCACTTTGAGGGGTCTATATGACATAAAATGCCCAAAAGTGACACCTTTCTAAAAACTACACCCCTCAAGGTACTTAAAACCACATTCAAAAATTTTATTAACCCTTCAGGTGCTTCACAGGAATTTCTGGAATGTTTAAAAAATATTGAACATTTAACTTTTTTTTTACTTCAGATCCAATTTGTTAAGCAGTAGGAGCTTAACATTTAACCAGGATGAACTATGTCAAAACCAAGCCAACACAGAAAAGCAAAGCCTTTAGGCTAACAGGGTGGGTGCTGTGTCCACCAATGATTGGCTCGGATTAAAGGATTTTATGGTGAGTACACAAAAATCCCTTTTTCTCCTACGCCTCATTGGGGGACACAGGACGTCCTAAAGCAGTCCCTGGGTGGGGAACAATCAACTGTAATTGCTCCTTGTACCCACAGTTTACAGATGCGGTACAGCCACCTGCAAAATTTGTCTGCCGACGGTCGCATCTGCCGAGGCCCGAGAATGAATATGGTAATGTTTTGTAAATGTATGCAGACTGGACCAGGTCACAGCTCTGCAAACTTGTGCTGCCGAAGCTTGGTGACGGATGGCCCAAGACATACCCACTGACCGAGTGGAATGAGCCTTAATCCCTGCTGGGACAGGATGACCTCTGACTCGGTAGGACTCCTGAATAGCTGAAAGAATCCATTTGGCTATTGTCGACTTGGAAGCGGGAAACCCCTTCAATGGCCCTTCTGGGAGCACAAACAGGGCATCTGACCTGCGGAAGGACGCAGTCTGTGAGACGTACCTCTTGAGAACTCTCACTAAATCCAGTGTGTGGAGGGCCTTCTCGAAGCGATGTACTGGTGCCGGACAGAGTGACTGAGACAATCTCCTGATTGAGATGGAAGGATGAGACAACTTTTGGCAAAAAGGATGGGGATGTTCTCAAAAACCACCTTATCCTGATGAAAATTCAGGAACGGAACTTGACAAGACAAAGCCTCCAAGCTCTGAGACTCGTCTAATGGACGTGACCGCAACCAGGAAGGCAACCTTCCATGAAAGAAAGGACAGGGAAACCTCCTGTAGAGGTTCGAAAGGAGCTTCTTGCAAGACTCCGAGGACCAGATTAAGGTCCCATGGTTCCAACGGCATCTTATAGGGCAGCACCTTATGGGAGACTCCCTGAATGAACGTCTTCACTTGTAATCTGTTGGCAATCCTGCGTTGGAAAACAACGGACAGGGCTGAAATCTGCCCCTTGAAAGAACTAAGGGTGAGACCTAAGTCCAAACCGGTTTGTAAAAATTCGAAGATGGAAGGAATGGAAAATTCAAGAGAACGTCCTCGGTCGTTGCACCAGGAAAAGAAGGTTTTCCAAGTGCGATGATAAATAAGCATAGACGTAGGCTTTCTAGCGCTGATCATGGTAGAGATGACTTCCGCAGAGAAAAGTGCCTGAGTTAGAACCCAGGACTCAATGGCCATGCCGCCAAACACAGGGCCTCGTAGTTCTGGTGGCCCCTGTGATAGCAGGTCTGCGCGATTCAGTAATCGCCAGGGAACATCAGCAACTAGTTGAACTAGTTCCGCGTACCACGCCCAGCGTGGCCAATCTGGCACAGTCAGGATTACTGGTACTCCCTCTGCTCTGATCTTCTTGATGACTCTCAGCAGTAAGGGGAGCGGGGGAAATATGTACGGAAGCCGAAAATGATGCCACGGGAGTACAAGTGCATCTGCCCCGATGGCTTTTGGATCGTGGGACTGAGCTATGAAGACGGGAACTTTGGAATTTAGCCGTGAGGCCATCAGATCCACGTCCGGAGTTCCCCAACGACTGCAGATTTGTGGGAAGATCTCAAGATGGAGAGACCACTCCCCGGAGTCAAGGCTTTGATGACTGAGGAAATCTGCCTCCCAATTGTCCACTCCCGGGATGTTAACCGCAGAAATCATTGAGTGGTTTACCTCAGCCCAACAGAGAATGTAGCCTACCTCGCTCATGGCTGTGATGCTGCGGGTTCCCCCCCTGTCGGTTGATGTATGCCACTGCAGTGGCATTGTCAGACTGAAACCTGATGGGACGACCCGCCAGGAAGGGATGGAACTGGAGAAGAGCTAACCTGATTGGCCGAATTTCTAAGATGTTGATCGGAAGGCGTGATTCCTGAAGTTACCAGCGGCCCTGAGCAGTGTGATGTAGGAACACCGCTCCCCAGCCTAGAAGACTCTGTTGTCACAACTAGCCAATGTACTGGAAGAAAAGACTTCCCTTGATTCAGGGAGGACTTCAATGTCCACCACCTGAGAGACTGTCTGACTCGCTGGGGAAGAAAGAACCAACGGTCGAGGGAGGACGGGTTCCTGTCCCTAACAGCCAGGAGGGCATGCTGTAAGGGACGGAGGTGTAATTGGGCAAATGGAACCGCCTCTTTTGCTGCTACCATCCTGCCGAGGACTCTCATACTGAAGCACAGAAAGTGCGAGGTTGAGAGAGCTTCTGCTGTAAGGCTGAGATCTTTTTCAGGGGAAGAAGCACCAACCCCTGACAACGAGTCCAGTATCATTCCTAGAAAGGAAATTCGCTGAGCCGGTACTGGGGAATATTTTTTTAAGTTTATCTTCCAACCCAGGCGAGAAAGAGAATCCATTGTGATGTTCACGGCCTCCTTGCAGGCGCGGAAAGAGGGGCCTTTGATGAGGATATCTTCTAGATACGGTAGCACCACCATGCCTCGGGTGTGAAGGATGGCCACGGCGGCCGCCATGACCTTGGTGAATACCCTGGGAGCGGTGGCAAGGCCGAAGGGCAAAGCAACGAATTGGAAGTGTTGTTCCTGAACTGCAAAGCGAAGGAACCTCTGGTGAGAGGGGAAAAATGGAATGTGGAGGTATGCATCCTGGCTGTCTATAGACGCCAGGAACTTGCCTTTTTCCATGGAGGCAATGACAGAACGAAGCGATTCCATTCGGAACCGTCGTACCCTGACGAACTTGTTCAGCAGTTTTAGGTCCAGTATGGGCCGTACTGTACCGTCCTTCTTTGGAACAATGAACAGGTTTGAATAAAAACCTTGAAACCTTTCACTCTGAGGGACCGGGATAATAACCCCGTCTTCTTTTAGACAGCTTATGGCTTGGAAGAACTCTGATGCCTTTGCCCTGGGAGAAGACAGGAAAAAACGATTTGTTGGGAGGAGAATTCTATCTTGTATCCGAAGGACACTAGGTCGCGGACCCATTCGTCATGAACGACCGAGAGCCACGCGTTGCTGAAGGAAAAAGCGGCCACCTACTTTGAGGGTGTCCCCCGGATACCACAGGGAGTCATTGTGTGGGAGATCTGCCCTGTCTGGACCCCCTGGATCCTGCTAGGCCTGCCTCTCCATGAAGGGGAAGGTAAGAGGTCTGGGGACCTCTATCCCTATGTTGTGCCCTGCCGGGTCCGGAAGATGTGGAAGTAGAGGACCAATTTGAGTTGGAGCAAAAAAAAAAAAGACAAATCGGGACCGAGCCTGCTGTTGCTGGTTCCAAAAGGGTCTCTGTTATTGGAGAAATTTACTCTTCCCTTCAGTGGCGTTGGAAATTAATTGTTCGAGTTTTTCGCCAAAAAGGCGACCGCTCTGATATGGTAAAGAAGTCAATGACTTTTTGGAAGCCAGTCCCTGAGCCATAAGGACCTCCGAATGGTGGAGTTTGCTGCTGCTTGAGACGCGCAGTCAGCGGCATCCAGAGACGTGGTCACTAGAAAATCCCCAGCTCTGGCTGAGTAGCAAGGTCTGCTACCTCGGGGGGAAGATTGGTATCCAGAACAGCTGAAGACAAGACCTCAGCCCAATATCTGAAGAGGATAAAATATATCTAGTAGCTAGGCGCGATACTGGAGGATCTACCGGAGGAGACTGCGACCAATCTTTTCTTAGATCAGGAGCAAAGAGATATTTTGACTCCATGGGCTTTTGCCCTGTGAAGCCTTTATCTGGACGGATCCTATGAGATTCAACGATTTCCTTAAATTTGGGATGATTGGCGAACACTCTGTGAGCCTGCTTGGTCCTCTTAAAGGACACAGCATGATCCGTTTTAGATAAAGGTTTCTCATCTAGCTTCAGGGCCTTGTTTACTGACTCAATGAGAGAGTCCAGTCTCCTGATCGTGTTGAAATTCCTGATCTAGGAACGTGTCAGAATCGTCCTCTGAGACAGGTTCTCTACTAGCCCCAAGGGAGGGGGAGCGAGAAATGAAACTCTCAGAATCCGATACCCGGTGATGGTCTGGGGACAAGGCATGAGTCCTTTTCCTGGAAGAGTGAGAGCTCCTTGGTAAGGTACGACCCCTAGTGTACAAGGGGTTCTGATCATCGGAAGCGTTGTCCGTAAGAGTGCCCTGGTTACGTCCCCGGTCGTTGGAGGAAGGGTCTCGGAACGAGTAACGCTTTGGCCAGGGATGCCATAGACCGGGTAAGGGAGGTAGCCCACTCAGGGGGACTAGGCTCACTGGGTTCGGTATCAGTAACAGGTGGTTCCTGAGTAGTCACTGGTTCACAAGCTGAGTATAACGCAGTATTGTGCCCCCGGGGTAGAGATACCTTACAAGAGGTACAAGCAGCAAAAAACAGTGTGGGTTTTCCCAGACTTTTTCTTAGGCTTTGATTGAGACATAGTGTAGCCTTGAGGAGAGCGCTTACTAGCAGGAAAGGGTTAAGCTATGTTTCTGCAGCTTACCCAGGTCCTGTGTCTTGAGTCCCCAGGGGAGGTCCGCAATGTCCACAGAAATCGCCCTGAAGCGGTGATTCAAAACGCTGGAGCAGTGCTGCAGCATCAGCCTGTGTGGTGTCAAAAGATGGCCACCGAGATCAGGAAGAGAAGGCGCTTCTCGCAGAACGAGAAGCGGCAGAGAGTGGGCGGCGGTAACTGCCGGTGGGCGGAGTCAACGTTCCAGCCTGGAAGAGGGACTAAATTTTAAGCTTGAGGTTGCGGCCTGTAACGCCGCTACCGCTATTTGTGCGACGTGACCCACAGACCCAGGCTTTAAAGGTATCTGCGGACCTCCCTTATCCCAGGGACCAGGACCCCCCAGCGCCTTGGCCCCGCAGGTGTACTCACGGTAGATGTGGTGGGCCGGTGCTCAATCCACCGTCGCCATAGTCAGGGAGGGGGTGGAGAGCTTCTGCCACCGTCCATCATCCGCTATAACAGTGGTGATGCAGTAGGGGGCTGCATGGACGCCATAAACATCATGTCTGGCTATGCACCGGGCTCCAGGAGAGGTAACTAGAGGGCTACTCCATGTGGTTGCCTGCTATGAAGGGGGGGGGGGGATCGGAACGCTAAGGAACCGTCGCCCGTAAAGTGAGCTCAGTGCTCGCATCCAACGGTGCAGGAAAGGGTATGGGCAGGGACGCTCCGCGTTCTTGCCTGTTGATGGTTCGGGGGAGATCGGAACCTAGAAAGGGTCTGTCGCCCCCATTCGCTCCGTTAAGGGAAAAATAGAATAAAAATAAAAATGGTGGGGTCTGAAAGTAGACCCAAGTGCCTCCTACAGACACTAAGCAAGAACTGGTTCACTTGGAGCCAGCAGAAGTGTATACTGCAGGGGAGGAGCTATTCTTTCTGTATTATTTAGTGTCCTCCTAGTGGCAGCAGCATAACACCCATGGTCCTGTGTCCCCCAATGAGGCGTAGGAGAAATGAAGCCTGCGTTAATTTTTCTTCGTTTAACCCTTCACACTAAGACTATTTAGTGCTGATGCATCACACACAAATCGTATTACAAAAAATATTTAAACACAGGTTGTAAAGTAACAATAGCTAAAAAGCAAAGGAGGGGTGAATACTTTCACAAGCCACTGTAGGCCATTTATACTGCATGGAAAGCTGTATGAGAGCCACAATTGGGGGATCATATTGCATTGGATTCTTCTGTGACTCCACCAAATATATATATTTTTTTCTTTTTTGGGGGAAGGCCCAATTAGAACTCCTGCTATGGGGCCCCATGATTTCTCTGTACGCCTATTAAGAGTGTTAAACAGCCAGGTGCAGTGCTGGTTTCCGGTGGAGATTTTGAGAGCACAAATAAGCACCTGGACGTATCGGTACATCCATTTTTGGGAATGTACTACAAAATAGGACGTAACGGTACATCAAATGCCGAGAAGGGGTTAAAGGGAAACTGTCAACATTAAAGTGCAGTCAAATCTGCAGGCATCATGTTATAGAGCAGGAGGAGCTGAGTAGATTATATTCACTTGTGATAAAAGATTCCTTATAACCCATGTTTTAGTCACTCAAACCTCTGCTATTTCTGGTCCAGTGAGCAGTCCTATCAGTGACCGCTTTCTTTGTATAAGAGTGCATACAGATATAGGCGTCAATCACCAATAGGACCACCCACTGGACCAAATGTCCCACAAGGAGCAATAAATGATTAAGCCAGTGTTTATGGCATATCTTCTCAAAAACAGTACATCAACCTGCTCAGCGCCCCCTGCTCTATAACATGGTGCCTGCAGAGTGGACTGTATTTCCATGACAGGTTTCCTTTAATGCTGGATTCACTCACCTGTGTTTCAAGATCATAAGCATGTATGAAGTTATGTTCGGGTCAGCAGACACTGTGGTCCGAACTTCATTAAAACATGGATGTGTGGACTCTGCCTAAGGCCTCTTACATAGGTCCATACTTAAAGGGAAGGTGCCATCAAAAAATTTTTTTTTACAGCAATTGTAAAAATGTAAAGAATTAATGTTTACATTTTCTTAAAAAATTTTATCATTTGTTTATAATTTAGTAAAATATGAAAAATAATTTTAAAAGTTTTGGAATTTCCACTTTTAAACACTAGGGGGAGCAGCTGCTGAAATTTCAGAAAAACCTCGTGTACAACAAGCTCACATTACAGCACTGCAGTAATTATGGGCGGAGTCTGCTGACGTGTGAGGTCTCCTCTCCTCCCCTTCTGGGTGTCTGCTAAGGGATAAGAGAGGATGATATTCAGGAACCCAGTGAGCAGCCATTTTGTTGGTGACTGCAGAGTAAGGCTGCCGTCACACTAGCAGTATTTGGTCACTATTTTACCTCAGTATTTGTAAGCCAAAACCAGGAGTGGAACACTTAGAGAAGTATAACAGAAACATCTGCACCACTTCTGTATTTATCACCCACTCCTAGTTTTGGCTTACAAATACTGAGGTAAAATACTGACCAAATACTGCTAGTGTGACCGCAGCCTTAGGCTACTTTCACACTAGCGTTGTTTGCAATACGTCGCAATGCGTCGTTTAGGAGAAAAAACGCATCCTGCAAAGTTGTCTGCAGGATGCGTTTTTTCCCCATAGACTAACATTACCGACGCATTGCGATGTATTGCCACACGTCGCAACCGTCGTGCGACCGCCGCCACAAAAAAAGTTACATGTAACTTTTTTTGTTTGTCGAGTCCCACCATTTTCGACCGCGCATGCACGGCCGAAACTCCGCCCCCTCCTACCCAGACCTTACAATGGGGCAGCGGAAGCGTTGTAAGACTGCTTCCGCTGCCCACGTCGGGCATTTCTTTCACAGCATGCGTCGGTACGTCAGGCTCCTCAGATCCTGTCCTGGCGATGTGTGAAAGTGAGACGACAGGCGCAGTCTGGGGTGACGCTGGGGGGGAAATGTAGCCATATAGTAACGATAAAAATGAGACCCCTCTCTAAAGCTGCCTCACCAGCCCTGACTGCACCTAACTGGAGGTCATGCTGCCCCCTCTATTACCCCAGACCCGCGTGCAGGTGCTCAGCCAGAACCACCATAGAATGGGTCCGCTTTCTGAAGATAATACTGCCATAGTGTTCTCACATAATACCGCCATATAGATCACACATAATACCGCCATATAAATCACACACAATACCATCAAATAGATCACACAATACTGTCATACAGTTCACATAATACCACCATATAGATCACACATACCGCCAGTGTTCTCGCATACCGCCATATAGATCACACAATACCGCCACATACTTCTCACAATGCCGCCATAGTGTTCTCACATAATACCGCCATATAGATCACACACAATACCACCATATAATTCTCACAATTCTGATCAAGCATAATACCACCATACAGATCACATAATACCGTCATATAGATCTCACATAATGCCATAATACAGCATGACCCCTGCAGCTCCTGTTATCGCACACATAGAGTTGTGTGTGCAATGGGGAAAGACATGCAGGGGGGAAAGGAATGCATAGGAGAGGATTAGATACACTGTTCACCAGACAGTATCACACAGGATAGGATTAGATATACGGCTCAGCAGCCAGTATCATACAGGATAGGATTAGATACACGGCTCTGTAATAGTATCACACAGGATAGGATAAGATACACGGCTCAGCAGAGAGTATCACACAGGAGAGGATTAGATACACAGCTCAGCAGTCAGTATCACACAGGAGCAGATTAGATACACGGCTCAGCAGTCAGTATTCCACAGGAGGATTAGATACACAGGTCAGCACAGTATAGGATTAGATACACAGGTCAGCATACAGTATCACACAGTATAGGATTAGATACACGGCTCAGCACAGTATCACACAGGAGGATTAGATACACAGCTCAGCAGTCAGTATCATACAGGATAGGATTAGATACACGGCTCAGCATAGTATCACACAGTATAGGATTAGATACACTGTTCACCAGACAGTATCACACAGGATAGGGTTAGATATACAGCTCAGCAGCCAGTATCATACAGGATAGGATTAGATACACGGCTCTGTAATAGTATCACACAGGATAGGATAAGATACACGGCTCAGCAGAGAGTATCACACAGGAGAGGATTAGATACACATCTCAGCAGACAGTATCACACAGGAGCAGATTAGATACACGGCTCAGCAGTCAGTATTCCACAGGAGGATTAGATACACAGGTCAGCACAGTATAGGATTAGATACACAGGTCAGCATACAGTATCACACAGTATAGGATTAGATACACAGCTCAGCAGTCAGTATCACACAGGACAGGATTAGCTACACGGCTCAGCAAACAGTATCATACAAGATAGGATTAGATACACGGCTCAACATAGTATCACACAGGATAGGATTAGATACACGGCTCAGCAGACAGTATGACACAGGAGAGGATTAGATACACGGCTCAACATAGTATCACACAGGATAGGATTAGATACACGGCTCAGCATAGTATCACACAGTATAGGATTAGATGCATGGCTCAACACAGTATCACACAGGATTAGATACACGGCGCAGCAGACAGTATCACACAGGATAGGATTAGATATACAGCTCAACATAGTATCACACAGGATAGGATTAGATACACAGCTCAACATAGTATCACACGATAGGATTAGATACACAGGTCAGCATACAGTATCACACAGTATAGGATTAGATACATGGCTCAACACAGTATCACACAGGATAGGATTAGATACACAGGTCAGCATACAGTATCACACAGTATAGGATTAGATACATGGCTCAACACAGTATCACACAGGATAGGATTAGATACACGGCTCAGCATAGTATCACACAGTATAGGATTAGATGCATGGCTCAGCACACAGTATCACACAGTATAGGATTAGATGCACGGCTCAACATAGTATCACACAGGAGAGGATTAGATACACTGTGCAGCAGACAGTATCATACAGGATAGGATTAGATACACGGCTCAGTTAGTATCACACAGGAGAGGATTAGATGCACGGCTCAGCATAGTATCACACAGTATAGGATTAGATGCATGGCTCAACACAGTATCACACAGGATTAGATACACGGCGCAGCAGACAGTATCACACAGGATAGGATTAGATACACGGCTCAGCAGACAGTATCACACAGTATAGGATTAGATATACAGCTCAACATAGTATCACACAGGATAGGATTAGATACACAGGTCAGCATACAGTATCACACAGTATAGGATTAGATACATGGCTCAACACACAGTATCACACAGGATAGGATTAGGTACACAGCTCAGCAAAGTATCACACAGTATAGGATTAGATGCATGGCTCAGCATAGTATCACACAGTATAGGATTAGATGCATGGCTCAGCACACAGTAGAGGATTAGGTACACAGCTCAGTTAGTATCACACAGGAGATGATTAGATGCATGGCTAAGCAGACAGTATCACACAGGAGAGGAGTAGATACACAGCACAGTAACACACATGGGAGGAGATAACTGCTCAGTCAGCACCACAAAGGAGAGGATTAGATTCCCTCTCCCCCTCCCCACTGATTCTCACGGCTGCCTGCTGAGTCCTTCTCCCTCCCGTCCATGGTCTCCTCCTCCTCCTATGACTGCAGGGCTCCTGCGATCATCCTGGAAAGCTGGCCTGGAGCCCACAGAGGCAGTGTGAGCTCCAGGAAGATGGCGCTGGTCTCCTGCCTCTGCCGTGCTGTGGACGGCTCAGGGGGCGTGACCACATCACAGCAGAAAGCAGCTTTATAATGGTAGGTATAGAGTCGGCTCCCGACTGCAGATCTCTATGCCCTGGGCTGCCGTAAATGCAGAGTGAAAGTGCCGTGCAGCTACACTTACACTCCTGCAAAGCAAAATGGCGGCGCCCAGTGGCTGAAAAAAAAATTAATAATAAAAAAATGTTAAAGTTAAAAAATGTAAATTTGTATTAAAAATAATTGTTTATATAAACAATCATTTTTAATACAAAAAATAAAATGCGGCACCTTTCCTTTAAATACATGCATGAAAAAACAATACTGGTGCCATCAGTGTTTTTCTAGTATGGTTAAAAAAAAAAATTAACTACATAGGTTCTCCCACTTAAAGGTTTTGAAAGAGACAATTTATAAAAGTAATAGGATTAAACTGAAAAATCTATATTACAAATAAAAAAAAACAATCACAAAGTGAAAGACAGTACTAAAAAAATGCCCCATAAAAAGTAAGGTAGTGTGATTTCATATATGAAAAAGCATGTGCAGATAGGTTACATAGTATTACATCAATTGCAGAAGATTACAATCTAACATAACCTTATTAACCTTCCCACGTGATCTCCCCCAGTGTGAAGTGTGGGGGATCCCTTAGGCAGCAACCATGGAGCATAATGGGATGATGATTTGTTACCCGACGCTGCCTCCTTGCCTCCCACCCCCCTTTTTTTCGTAATAAAGTTTCTCCAGTTTAATCATATTACTTTTATAAAGTCTTTTTCAAAACATTTAAGTGGTGGTCTTAACTTCTACGGTGTTTACCCCCACATATTACTACATTTTGATATAGTATGGGTCTAAAAATCCTTCTAAATTGTACTAACAGATGGCACACGGCTGCCATCCATGTGCTGTCCGTGTTTTTCACAGACCCATAGACTTGTATTGGCCTTTGTCAACCATGCAGCTGGAAAAAAAACTGACACAGGCTCGATTGTATAGCAGCATAGATTGTGTGTACGAGGATCTGAGGTTGAGGGCTATAAAAAAAATCACAGGCAGGTTAACGACGCAACTATTTTTTATTTTTTTTTTACTCCTTACGTCCATGGTTTTACCACAAATCCAGGTAGATGGCCAAAATACATTGTCCCCAGTCCACAGGATCTCCTCACAGGGCAGATACCCACGCTCCTCCAGATGACAAATAACCACCCCACCATGTATCCAGGAGCAAGAGTCCTTAAGAAAGTTCTTGAAATCCAGACAACAGATCCCTCAACTGTAGCAGTGGGATCCAACCGAGCCGACAATCGATCTCCAAAACTCCATAGGCCATCCACCCATGGCTCCAGGACCTCGGCCTAGATATTCTCCCCTCAACGTCACTTCAACAAATGCCTGACTAAATATGTGGTTTCTTTTCCTCTCTGGCCCTTAAATATTTGCTTTAAGCTCAAAGAATGAAGAATATTCCAGAAGCCCATCATCTGGGACTGCATGCGAGACCTCCTGTAGCGACGGCTCGATTGGGTCTACAATCCCCATCCACACAATGAGACTAGTAGCTGGAACAACACTGGAATGATAGCGGTACCTTGATTACTAATCTTGGGTTTGGTCTTATTCATGCATAAGATCTAGCCTGCACGCCTTCCTCTGCTTACTGTCACTGAATGGAAACATTGATTCCTGAGGCTGAACTGACAAGCAAGAAAATCTCTAATAAAACAATAATATCGACTCAACTCCTTGCTTGAAAGAGTCTGCATCCTTTAGAGCCGGGCACTCCGCTCTACGTCTATTTGTCCAATAGTCTTTAGTAAGTGGCCAGCTCCTCACAGTGTGGCATCCATGAAAAACACAGAAAACACACATACTGGAAACACGGAACCGTGAAGGAGGCCTATAGAGCATTGTTAAAAGATGAAAAGTTCAACTCAACTATAATTAGGTTGAAGCCAAATAAATGAAAAAAAAGAAAAAGAAAATAATAATAAAAATAAATAGACTTCACTTTATTGCGGTGCAATAGTTATATTGTGAATACATTGTGTGTCTGGATACAAATTTTCCTCTTTGTCTATAGAAATATGACACGGATTATTCCGCCTCTTCGTTGAGAAGCTTACAGAGATTCATTTTGGTTTTCTCCATAGCTATGCTTTTAGCTCTTCGTGATGGCCTTGTAGAAACAGGAACAGGCTCTGCCACTTTATCCTCCCTGAAAAACATTGATATAGACAGGTTACATCGGGATCCTGTGGGAGAATGACAGATACAAGGCACTAAACACCTTTATAAGCCATAAGGACTCAAGCACGCGGCTCTCGACGCTCCGCTTTATATGGAGAAATAAGAGGGCTCCCATTGAATTCAAAAGAAGAGAATTGTAGCATGTTCCATCAGACGGGCAGAATTATTAAAGCAGGAAAAAAAGACAGAGGGAGTTTCACTGTGGCTTCTACATTAAAAAAATTGCATAAGGCATAGTTGCAAAGAAAAAAAAAAAACAACAACCCATGTTTGACACTTATACTCGGCTCCGCGTTTCTAAATAGTGGGGGCACTTAACAGAGAAGACATGGCCAACCGTGTCCTGCCAGATCCACCATTATTTATGCTGTGTGAACAATTCTATGCAGATTTTTTCAACTCTGAGCCCTATAAACTTGAATGTTTATTGGATGAGGCTAAGGATCAAACACCCTTCAGCAAGGTGTGCAGAATTAATAGGCAGCTTGTTGTCCTCAAGAAAAATGGACCATAAAAAAAGATTTACCTGACTCTGAAAAGTCAAAAACTGTTACAAGTCTTACAGAGTGATGCAGCACTCAGATTGCTAAGATATTGGGGTGTGATAACAGAATAATCAAAAGTTTGGTTGCGAATAGTCAACAGGGTCATAAATAAAATGTTGCGTTGAGGGGGAAAAAAAAGACGCAGATAAAGGCTATGTCCACACGGTGAGCTGACGTGAGTTCACCGGATTTCATCAGCCAATCAGCTCCGATGATCTCCCTTACGGCAACACTGCTGCGTGAGAACTTTCTGGCTTATTTTTTTGTTGCAGGAGACGTTGGCTTCAGCAGATTAGGCGTTCGGTGAGTATGGTTTAATTTAGATTCAATAAAAGATTGTCATTTCAAATAAATGACTATTCTGTGTGTGTGTTTTTATAATATCACTATGGTATAAGTAATGGGGCATCTTATAGACGGATATTCATTACTAACCTGTGGGCTTGATGTCACCTGACAATACAAAGGTGACATCAACCACCCACTACCCCACTTGCCACCGCTAAAGGGCAAGTGGGAAGAGCGAGACTAAAGGTACCTTCACACGAAGCGACGCTGCAGCGATAGCGACAACGATGCCGATCGCTGCAGCGTCGCTGTTTGATCGCTGGGGAGCTGTCACACAGACCGCTCTCCAGCGACCAACGATGCCGAGGTCCCCGGGTAACCAGGGTAAACATCGGGTTGCTAAGCGCAGGGCCGCGCTTAGTAACCCGATGTTTACCCTGGTTACCAGCGTAAAAGTAAAAAAAAACAAACAGTACATACTCACCTGCGCGTCCCCCAGCGTCTGCTTCCTGACACTGACTGAGCTCTGTCCCTAACAGCACAGCGGTGACGTCACCGCTGTGCTTTCACTTTCACTTTAGGGCCGGAGCTCAGTCAGTGTCAGGAAGCAGACGCTGGGGGACGCGCAGGTGAGTATGTACTGTTTGTTTTTTTTACTTTTACGCTGGTAACCAGGGTAAACATCGGGTTACTAAGCGCGGCCCTGCGCTTGGTAACCCGATGTTTACCCTGGTTACCAGTGTAAAACATCGCTGGTATCGTTGCTTTTGCTTTCAAACACAACGATACACGGCGATCGGACGACCAAATAAAGTTCTGGACTTTATTCAGCGACCAGCGACATCACAGCAGGATCCTGATCGCTGCTGCGTGTCAAACTAAACGATATCGCTAGCGAGGACGCTGCAACGTCACGGATCGCTAGCGATATCGTTACAAAGTCGTTTTGTGTGAAGGTACCTTAAGCCCCAGATTTGGCACATCTTCTAGACGCACCTTTTCTGGGGTGGTCGAGAGCTGATGTTTTTAGTCTGGGAGGGGGGCCAATATCCAAGGCCCCTTCCTAGGCTATTACTATCAGCCGCAGCAGTCTGCCTAGCCTTTGCTGATTAGATTTTATAGGGGGGCCCTATGTCAAGTTTTTTCTGGGGTCTCCTAGCCAGTAAAGGCCAAATATACAGCTGTGAGCTGATATTAAATAGCCTGGGAACCTTTACAGCTATTGGTTCCTTCCCAGAATATTAACATCAGCCCTCAGCATGCACACATACCCTAACAGTAAAAGATCTTAGTATCAAACGTGAGCCAGGAAGCCATTATTCTCCAGTGAGGTCATATTCTAGGACTGCAACCTCTCTAGATGCCCAGAAAAACAAGGTCGAGGTAGGGAAGGCTGAATCCCGAAATCTCTTAACTGGGCCAAGAAATATATGAAGGTAGATTTTTCAGAGGTGACTTAGGATGAGAAGAAGGAAAAAAACAAAAATCTTTAAGTGAAGACAAGTTTCTTCCTGTGGAGAAGAGCTATGTAGGGAAACTGCAATGCTCCCCTGGGAATTTAAATATGCAAGGAGCCTAAGTTCACAAAATGCATACAATACAGGTTATTATTCTAATCTTTCATGAACTTCAATAACACCACAAGTAATGAAAAACAAAAAAGCATTTGATGAAAAGAAATCCCTAATCAAGACTGAGGATAAGACCTCAGTACAACATACCCCTCAGTCGCAGGATCCGCAGATCTGCTGCTCTTTTTCCTTGTACTTGCAGAAACAGCTTTTTTACGACCTGTAGGAAGTAAGAGTAACATTAGGAAGTGACCTGCACACTTGGAATACGCTTTCTCAAGAATTCGGGAGCTATGATTAACACTTACCACTTTTGCCAGTTTTGCTTTTCACAGACTTTTGTTCATCGAACACCTCATCGTTGTCATCATTCTGATTACCTAAAAAGGACAACAAAATGGCAGAGGTTTACACAATTACATATATGTGTAAAAGATTTGTAGGTCTGCAATGCAAGTCCTAACTATTCTGCCATTGTCGCTACACCGCAACTCCAGCAGATCTACATTAATCAGTATACATGTTTGCATCAGTAGATGTGGGACTTTACTGAAGAGTGAAAGGTGCTTAAAAAAAAAAATTGTCCCAAGTTACAAGATTTTCAACCCACAATGGTCGTCCTTGAAGGGGCCATTATATCTGGCTTTGGGAAAGATTATTGTCAACCAGTAAGGCCGTTATTACAACACCTATATAGGGTGTACGGCTCTGTTCACAACATATTTTTGCATCCTGGACAATGGAAGTTTTCAGTTGGGGTAGATACACCAATAAAATGGAGTAAAAAAATGATCCAAATTTATTTTGTTAGAACAGGATTCAGATGGTTTTGTTGTTTGTACGATATAAGCCAATAACATGACAGGTGTCTTGTTTCCAAAAGGCACTTTTTTCAACAATATTCTTTCTATTTGTGGGGGATTTTTTTTTACCAATTTATGGGAAGGGGATTATAGTTATAGACAATAAGGTGAGTAATAAAACAACATAGTGATGTAAATCTTGTTCTATTAAAGTAAGAACTATTCAAAGAATCAACAGAGGGGAAAAAAATAAGGCACTTTTACTCTGTCGCCTCATTGGGGGACACAGGACCATGGGTGTTATGCTGCTGTCCACTAGGAGGCGACACTATGCATAATCTGAAAAAGATTAACTGTGGCTCCTCCTGTGCAGTATACACCCCTGGACGGCATCAGCCTTCTCCAGTTTTTGCTTAGTGTCGCAAAGGAGGCACACCTAAAGATTTTTACTCCATTTTTACTCCGTTTCCCGTTTTCCGACGGGATTACAGATGAAGAAAAGAGGGTCTCCTGTGAGACCCCCGGCATGGCTCCTTCCTCGGCCCCCTATTATGGGGTGCCCAGTTGAAGTTGAGATGGCTATTCCCCATGCTGCTCCTTCCCCAACCCCTCGGGTGTTGGTTCGAAGTCGAGACCCCCCTCCTTCCCCAATTCCTTTTGGTTTCTGGGTTGAGGTCGAGGCGAGGATAAAGGCCCCTGAAGGTGTGACAAAAGCACCCTCCCTATCCCCCTCTGGGGGTATTAGGTTGAGACACCTCAGGTAGGGCCTGTACAGGCAGCATCCTACAGCTTCCAGCAATGGGCCAGCACACTGCGCCTGCATCCAGGGACCCCAGCCCAGCTGCGGGCTCCTGTTGGGGCCGGGGGGAGTGCAGGCAGGCATGGCACATACAGACACAAGGCTCCCTGCGTCCCTGTCTCTGCGGCAGCACCAGCTCTATACTGCCTCAGGGGGACCCCAGCCGGGCTCCCCCTTCCGCTTATAGCCCCACCGCCATCCTGCCTTCAAATCCGGAGGGGTCCGGTTCAGATCCGACCCCCTCCCGGACTTTCGCGCCGGCCTGGAGCCCTTCTGGGCCTCAGGCATCTAATTTAGGCCCCGGCTTCGGCCTAGCTGAAGCAGCAGCCTCCTCTCCGCCCCCCGGCCCGCCCCCCGGATGACAAATATGACACTCTACAGTGTCATACAAGGGGCGGATCGAGACAGAAAGGGCGGGTTTTTTATAGCCTTGCCGCCTTTTTCCAGCTCTCCGCCCCCTTCTCCTCCTCTGTCTCTGCAGCCATTTTCGGCTGCAGATTAACCCTGCATCTCCCGGTCTGCAGGACCAGGACCAGGCAGCCAGTCTCCGGGGGGCACAGGACTGTGGATTTTCGGCGCTGGACCTAGGGGTACACTGGTGGGGTAAGATCACAGCTGGGTTATCTTTACTCAGCTGTGAATCCATATTACCTATAAGGCTCCCCTGTAGGTTCTCTACCCCTGTAAGGTCCATCTGCTAGTGCACTATGCCGGGCTCAAGGTCTAAGAGAACCAGGCAGAACTGCTATTATGCATTCTGCACAGCCTGCGGGACCGCTCTCCCCAGTAGTAGCACGTACCCGCATTGTCAGAACTGTATATAAACTACTGTGTCACACAAGAAGCCCCTGCCAATGCCTCGGTGTCTAATGCCACGCCGGAATGGGCTACTCAGATATCGCAATCTATGACGCAGTCTATAGATAACCTAACTTCCACATTGCTTCAGGCTCTGCAGGGTCATGCCCCGGCTATGAACGTTACCCAGCAAAGGGAGAGCTTGACTCAGGAACAAGATGCCCCTGGCACATCCACGTCTAGGTCACGACGCAAGCGGATCCATACATCAAGTCCATCTGCGTCATCCCATAGCACACGGTCATCCCCCTCTAGGGAGAGACACCGTTGCTCCAGGTCATCTAGACCGTCCCATTCCAGGGACAGACAATGCAGATCTCCGCAATCCCCAACCAGAGAAGGCCTCCTCCCCAGCCCACTCAGCAGGGGACGCCTCAGTGATACACAGGATTCGGAAGGCATCTGCGTCTCTGACTCAGACAGAGAAACGGAGGGGTCCCTGATCCCAATCCCTCCTAGCAATACAGCGCTAGTTGAGGACATAATATCGTCCATCCATCGGGTGCTGGTCATTTCTGATCCGCCACCAGAGGCCCCGGAACATCAGACTTCCTTTGAAGGACCTCTGAAGCCGCCTAAGGTTTTCTCTAACCACCAGAGTTTAAGGCGATCCTTAAAAAAACAGCTCTCACAGCCTGAGAAAAAATTCGCTAATCGCAAATATCTGGAGGCGAGGTGCCCCTTCCCACAGAAGGACACCAAGGAATGGACAGATCCACCTGAAGTGGATCCCCCAGTCTCTAGGCTGGCAGCACAGACCCTCCTTACACCGCCAGATAGCTCAACCCTCAGGGACGCAGCAGACTGGCAGGTAGAACGCATGGCTTGTTCAATTTTCAAGGCAGCAAGGGCATCCATGGCTCCTGCGTTCGCTTCAGCTTGGGCTGCCAAGGCCATCCTGGCCTGGGCAAAGAATCTACAAGCCTTCCAAGCATCCGCTCCTCAACTGTCGGACCTAGCGGTTCAATTGCAGTTGTAGCAGATTACATGCTCCATGCAGCTCTGGTTTCAGCAAGGGGAGTCGCGGGGATAGCATCAAACCCCATCAGGCGTATCCTCTGGCTGCGGGAATGGAAAGCGGACGCAGCCTCAAAGAAGTCCCTCACGCACCTCCCCTACCTCAGTGGGAGACTTTTCGGTGAACAGTTGGATACTATGATATCCAACGCCACAGGGGGTAAGAGTACTTCTCTTCCCCAACTGAAACCTAAACGCACTTACCAGAAGCGTAACCAAACTCGATTCCGATCCTTTCGGAATTCCTCCGGCTGGTCCGTCTCACGTCCAGTACAAAATCGTAACCGTTCCCCACGCAGGGACAACTCACGATCGACGCAAAGGTCGGACAAGACCTGGCAGTCAAAAGCAGGCCAGTCTAAGCCCAGAGGAGGAAAATCTCAGACTTTCTCTTCCTCATGACTCACGGACTCCGGAAGACACCACACCGGTAGGCGGCCGACTTTTGCTCTTTCATCAAGTATGGCTGCCTATTACAGAAGACAGGTGGGTCATGGAACTAGTGTCTTCCGAATACAAAATAGACTTCACCTCCAACCCACCGGACAGGTTCTTCCTCTCTGTCCCCCCAAAACCGCCAGCCAAGGCTCGAGCCTACCACCAAGCGGTCTCCTCGCTTTATTAATCAGGAGTCATAGTACCGGTACCCACGACCGACCGCTTCCGAGGGTTCTACTCCAATCTGTTCGTAGTTCCCAAGAAAGGAGGCAGCGTACGGCCCATACTAGACCTAAAACAGCTCAACAAATATGTACGGGTCCGTCACTTCCGCATGGAGTCCCTTCGGTCCATCACTGCGTCCATGGAGAAGGGAGAATATCTCGCCTCCATAGACATACAAGACGCATACCTGCATATACCCATTGCACCTGCCCATCAGAGGTTTCTCAGGTTCGCAATAGGCCAGGACCACTACCAATTCGTGGCTCTCCCCTTTGGACTCGCCACGGCTCCCAGAGTGTCACCAAGGTCATGGCAGCAACCATGGACGTCCTGCATTCCAGAGGCATAGTAGTCGTTCCATACCTGGACGATCTACTCATCAAGGCTCCCACCTTCAAGGTTTGCGAGCTCAGCGTCTCAATCACAACCGATACTCTCAGTCGTATGGGCTGGTTAATCAAACTACAAAGTCATCACCAACTCCGAGTCAGTCCCTGACCTTCCTGGGAATGTTATTCAACACTTCCAGGGGTCTAGTGCTCCTTCCCAAGGACAAGGCACTGGCCCTCCGACTAGCAGATGAAGAAAAGAGGGTCTCTTGTGAGACTCCCGGCATGGCTCCTTCCTCGGCCCCCTATTATGGGGTGCCCAGTTGAAGTTGAGATGGCTATTCCCCATGCTGCTCCTTCCCCAGTCCCTCAGGTGCTGGTTCGAAGTCGAGACTCCCTTCCCCAATTCCTTTTGGTTTCTGGGTTGAGGTCGAGGCGAGGATAAAGGCCCCTGAAGGTGACAATAGCACCTTCCCTATCCCTCTCTGGGGGTATAGGTTGAGACACCTCAGGTAGGGCCTGTACAGGCAGCATCCTACACCTCCAAGCAATAGGCCAGCACACTGCGCCTGCATCCAGGGACCCCGGCTCAGCTGTGGGCTCCTGTTGGGCAAGTGGTCCTCAGCGGAAGCGTCCATGCCCATCAACATCCTGAAAATTCGTGCCATCCTTCTGGCATTGAGGGCTTTCCATCACTTACTGGCAGCCTCTTACATCAGGATACAGTCAGACAATACCACGACTGTGGCATATGTGACTCATCAAGGGGGGACCCGCAGTACCCAAGCGACGCGGGAAGTGTCACATGTCCTCCGCTGGGCGGAGGACACAGGGTCGGTCCTTCGGCGGTCCACGTTCGGGTGTGGACAACTGGGAAGCAGACTTCCTCAGCCGACAAGGAATAGACTCGGGAGAGTGGTCTCTCCATCCCGAAATTTTCCAACAGATCTGTCTCCGCTGGGGGACCCCGGATGTGGACCTAATGGCATCCCATTTCAATGCCAAGGTCTCCAACTTCATTGCCTGAACTCACGATCCGCGGTCGCTCGGAGCAGTCGCTCTGGTTCAGGACTGGACTCAGTTCCAGCTTCAGTATATTTTTTCCACCTCTCCCCCTGATATTCAGAGGGTGAGGAAGATCAAACAAGGGGGAGTTTCAACTATCCTCATTGCACCGGACTGGCCCAGACGCACATGGTACGCCGACATCGTACAACTCACAGCAGACGCCCCCTGGCGTCTCCCCGACCGCCACGATCTTCTATCACAAGAGCCGTTCTACCACCAGAACTTAAGGGCTCTCAACTTGATGGCGTGGCCCTTGAGACCTGGGTTCTAACCCAGGCAGGGTTCTCGACAGAGGTCATTGCAACCATGATCAGAGCACGGAAATCAGCCTCTGCCAAGATGTATTACCGTACCTGGAAAGTTTTCTTTACCTGGTGCGAATCTCGTGGCTAGATTCCACTCCCTTATTCCCTACCCAAAGCTCTTGGTTTTCTCCAAGCGGGTCTGGAGGCCAGTCTGTCATTGGGCTCGCCTAAAGCCAGGTGTCAGCCCTCTCAGTGTTTTTTCCAAAAGCGCATTGCTACCAAGCCGCAAGTAAGGCCTTTTCCTTCAGGGGGTTCCCCGATTGGTTCCCCCCTACAGACGACCACTAGAAACGTGGGACCTCATCCTGGTCCTGACAGCATTGCAGGAACCACCCTTCGAACCCCTTAAGGAGGTCCCGCTCCGCCTTCTTTCCCAGAAGGTGTTTTTTTTCCTGGTGGCACTCACCTCGCTACGCAAGGTGTCTGAACCGACAGCACTCTCATGCAGACGGCCTTTCCTGGCTTGTCACCAGGCCAAGGTAGTTCTTCGTACGGTCCCATCCTTCCTTCCGAAGGTTGTGTCAGACTTCCACCTCCATGAGGAAATTTCACTACCATCCCTTTGTCCGGTTCCGGTTCATAGAGTGGAGAAGGCTCTGCATACGCTTGACCTTGTCAGGCCTTTGCGTATATACGTGTCTAGGACTGCGTCCTTCCGGAGGTCTGATTCTCCTTTCCTCCTTCCAGAAGGCGGCCACAAGGGTAGGTCAGCTTCCAAAAGCTACTCTTGCCAGGTGGATCAAATCCACCATACAAGAGGCGTACCGCCTTAAGAATCCTCTTCCAGCCGGTATTACGGCACACTCTACACGGGCGGTAGAGGCCTCCTGGACCATTCGGCACCAGGCTTCGGCACAACAAGTGTGTAAGGCGGCCACTTGGACTAGCTTACACACATTTACTAAACACTACAGGGTTCATACCCAGTCCTCAGCGAGCCTGGGTAGATGTGTCCTGCAGGCGGCGGTGCCCTAAGTGTACGGGCCTGTCTGCACAATATTCGTCCATTGCTTCCCACCCAGGGACTGCTTTAGGACGTCCCATGGTCCTGTGTCCCCCAATGAGGCGACAGAGTAAAGGAGATTTTTGTGTACTCACCGTAAAATCTCTTTCTCTTAGCCTCTAATTGGGGGACACAGCTCCCACCCTGTTGCCCTTTCCGGGCTGTTGTAACTGTTGAGTTCTCATATTGTTTCTTGAGCTCGTACATAGTTGCCTTCTTACAGGCATAATTATGTTATTCATGTTACGTTCCTCCTACTGCTTTGGCACAAAACTGGAGAAGGCTGATGCCGTCCAGGGGTGTATACTGCACAGGAGGAGCCACAGTTAATCTTTTTCAGATTATGCATAGTGTCGCCTCCTAGTGGACAGCAGCATAACACCCATGGTCCTGTGTCCCCCAATTAGAGGCTAAGAGAAAGAGATTTTACGGTGAGTACACAAAAATCTCCTTTTTTCCAAGCTTAGAATAAAATGAAGAAAGAAAAAAAAAACGGGATGCAAAAAAGTGAAACATAGCCAGGATAGGACTCATCACTAGAGTCAACCAGTTGGTCAAAAATAACACCTTAGGACCCTGAATCGAGGACATAGTTGTAGAAAGTTTAGTTGATCCCCCTAAAGTACTCCTGTCACCGCTCCACATTAAGCTTGGACTGATGAGGTGGGGAACCTCAGGCCCCCGGGTCATTTACAACCCTCGATGACCTTTTATCCAGCCCCTGGGCAGATTCTCGGTGACCGCAGTGGTTGGGCAGGGAGCTGTATTTTGATTGCCACCAGCTCATTAATTTCCTCTTGCTCTATTAGCACACACAAGCAGTGTTCACTACTGAACACTGAAGGGCATGCAATGAAAGGTTACGTCCTGACACGAGTGCCGCAGTCAGGATGTACTTTGTGAGCAGAGTTTGTACGGCCCCCGAAGGATGGTATAAATATCCACATGGCCCTTGGCAGAAAAAAAAAAAAAAGTTTCCCCACCCCTGATCTAGTGAGTTAGTAGGACAAAATGAGAGTCATCTAGAAAGCACAGCCAGCTCCATTTTGTTGGGTTTATAATCTGAGAGTGATGACAGATGCTTTTGTGCCTGGAATGGAGTAATTGCAAGTGATATGGAAAATTACTTCAGGAGAGATCTTTCAATGACACAGAAAATTCAGAACCCACCCCGACTGAAGGAAGAGAGATTTTTACAACAAAAAGAGGTGACACCAACTGGACACAACCAAATACATAGAATACTTCAGACATTAGATACAATCCACCATCATAGACAAACAGGAGACAAGCATCCTGATGACAAGGGTGGTGCAATAGACATCAGACTACACGAAGACAGACAACTGAGGGACACTTGCCTCTACAAAAAAAAAATTGAGATCTGACCCCACACAGGACGATCACAAGGAACTAAAGTTGGAATCTTGTCTGCCTGATGAATCTATAAGAGCCGATGACCTGATAACACAGAGTCCTAAAATAGGAACATTCTACATGCTTCCCAAAATCCACAAATCTGGAAATCCAAGAAGACCAATTATTTCATATGTGGGCACCCTTACTGAGCAAGTTTCAGAATGAGTAGATGGTATTCTTAAACCCCAGGTAAAAGGATGCACCCAGCTACATTCGGGACACAACTGACCTATTGAATAAACTAGCAGCAATAGGTCTTCTACCAGATGGAACCATTCTGGCTACCATGGATGGAGAATCTTTGTGCTCGAATATCCCACACCAAGATGGATTAAGTGTCTGCAAAGTCTTCATGGAAAACTCGGGAACTGATGCGAATTCTGTGGTGAAACTTAGAAAATTCATCCTCACTCGCAATTACTTTGAATTTGATAACGCAGTGGGGAAAATAAGTATTTGATACACTGCCGATTTCGCAAGTTTTCGCAACTACAAACAATGGAGAGGTCTGTAATTTTAAGTGTATGTACATTTCAACTGTGAGACTGAATCTTATTAAAAAAAAAATCACATTGTATGATTTTTACTTAATTTGCATTTTATTGAATGAAATAAGCATTTGATACAATCAAGAACAGAAAACATTTTGTACAGAAACCTTTGTTTGCAATTACAGAGGTCAGACGTTTCCTGTAGTTCTTTACCAAATTTGCACACACTGCAGCAGAGATTTTGGCCCACTCCTCCATACAGTTCTCCAGATCTTTCAGGTTTCGGGGCTGTCTCTGGGCAACATTGAGTTTCAGCTTACTCCAAAGATTTTCTATTGTGCCTGTAGACTGGCTAGGCCACTTCAGGACCTTGAAACGCTTCTTACGGAGTCACTTCTTAGTTGCCCTGTGTGTTTAGGATCACTGTCTTGCTGGAATTTTCAGCTACGACCCATCTTCAACGTTCTTACTGAGGGAAGGAGGCTGTTGGCCAAAATCTCGTGATACATGACTCCATTAATCTTCCGTTCATTATGGTGCAGTTGTCCTGTACACTTTTCAGAAAAGCACCCCCAAAGTATGATGTTTTTCCCCACCATGATCACAGTTGGGATGGTGTTCTTGGGATTGTACTCATCCTTTTTCCTTGAAATACGGCGAGTGGAGTTGTGTTGTGAATTCCGTTCTGGAGCTCCCTCCTGTAGTTGCTAATGGTATTTTTGTGAGTTCTGCCCTTGGGCTCCCTCTGGTGGTTTCGAGTGGAACTGCTGCTCCTTTAGGTAGCTGTAGCAGCTGCCATCACTGATCGCCTTGCCTGGGTTTGTTATTTAAACCTGCTCTGGGCTTTAGTTCATGCCAGCTGTCAATGTCTTAGGTTGGATTTGGTTCTCTCCTTGGATTTCTCATATGGCCTGTCCTTGTCAGCAAAAGATAAGTTTCTGCTAGTTCTTGTTTGTCCATTTTCTGTGGACACTATTGCTTTGCAAATATGTCTCTTTTTGTCCAGCTTGTCACTATGTCATATTCAGGCTAGCTGGAAGCTCTGGGAAGCAGATTTGCCCCTCCACACCGTGAGTCGGTGTGGAGTTCATTTTTGTAAACTCTGCGTGGATTTTTGTAGTTTTTAATGCTGACCGCACAGTATCCTTTTCTCTGTCTATCAAGTTTAGTATTGGCCTCCTTTGCTGAAAACTGATTTCATTTCTGTGTATGTCATTTCCCTCTCCACTCACAGTCAATATTTGTGGGGGGCTATCTTTCCTTTTGGGGTTCTCTGAGGCAAGATAGCTTTCTATTTCCTTCTTTAGGGGTAGTTAATTCTTAGGCTGTGAAGAGGTGTCTAGGGAGAGTCAGGAACATCCCACGGCTATTACTAGTGTTGTTGTTAGGATTAGGGACTGCGGTCAGTAGAGATACCACCTCCTCAGAGCTCGTCCCATGTTGTGTTTTAGCCACCAGGTCATATCAGTGTGGCCTCTTAACCACCAGGTCATAACAGAATTGATACCAAAAAGTTCTATTTTGGTCTCATCTGACCTTCTCCCATACCTCCTCTGGATGATCCAGATAGTCACTGGCCAAATTCAAACAGGCCTGGACATGTTCTGGTGTGAGCAGGGGAACCTTTTGTGCAGGATTTTAATCCATGGCGGCATAATGTGTTACTAAGGTTAATATTTGAGACTGTGGTCCCAGCTCTTTTCATTTTATTGACCAGGTCCTTTCGTGCAGTTCTGGGCCGATTCCTGACCTCTCTCAAAATTATCCTTACCCCACGAGGCGACATCCAGCATGAAACCCCAGACCGAGGAAGATTGACAGTCATCTTGTGTTTCTTCCATTCTCTAATAATTGTGCCAAAAGTTGTTGCCTTATCATGCTGCTTGCCCATTGTCCTGTAGCACATCTTATGCAGGGCTACAATTTTGTCCCTGGCGTCCTTAGACAGATCTTGTGTCCGGGCCATGGAGGAGGTTGGAAAATGATTGATATGGATTGAGTGTGAAGATAGGGGTCATTTATAAAGGTAACGAGATCAAACAGATGCAATTAATACAGACAACGAGTGCAGAGTAGGAGGACGACTTAAAGAAAAACTAACAGGTCTGTGTGAGCCAGAATTCTTGCTGGTTGGTAGTTGATTAAATTGCATTTTATTGCTTTAAATAAGTATTTGATTATTTAAAAATCATTCAATGTGACTTTTTTATGTATAGATTGTCTCCCCAGTTGGTGTACCTACAATAATAAAAAAAACTACAGACCTCCCCATTCTTTGTTTTTGAAAAAACTTATAAAATCAGCAGTGTACCAAATAATTATTTTTTTCCACACTGTATAGCTACAGGAGACTGGTACAGCAATGGGAAGTAAAATGGCTCCTCAGTACGCAAATCCTTTAATGGCCAAGCTTGAAAGTGACTTTTTATCCTCATGTCCCATCAGGCTTCTGGCCTACTACCATTAAATTGACGATATTTTAATTAGAGTGAGTCTGAGCAATAGCTAATGACGTTTCATGAACACTAATCAGTTTCCTTCCATCAACTTAACATTCAACTACTCCTGCACCTGAAATTAACTTTTTGGATACCATCATTAAGCTACAGAACAAAGAAACAGGCATCCCTGTACCAGAAGCCAATGGACCATACAATATACCTTAAAGGAGTCAGTTTTCATCCAAAAACACAAACTATTGTCTACAGCCATGCCATCAGATAGGTTTCAAACCTATGCATAGAGATTAGCTCCATGGTGGCCTCAGAAAGACCTTTTTGAACCAGGGACACCATCCAAGTACAATTGAAAACCAGACTGCAAAAGCCGCCAGAATATCAAGTAATCATCTCCTACATTACAAAACTACTAGAGGCACCAGGTTGCTTTCTTGTTAAGTCACCTAAAATCCAAATCTGAGAGTGCTAAAAGGGAGCTGGCGGAAACTACAACCTTTACATATTTGTGCTATCGCTGGTTATTTGGTCACGTGTCGCCGGGGTTTATGGTGTTTTGTAATCCTGTCCTTTGTCTTGTTATTAGTGTGTTATTTTATGATATTTCTATTTAATACATTAATACTTTGTCATAAAGCTTCCTGTTTAACGGTTCACAGCTTGTCTGCAGAAGTCAGACATACAAACAGGCACACATCTGACATCAGGGGATTTGCTTGTACAATCAGAATCCCCCTGGATGTGACTGTGGGGAAAGGAGGCCAGCTTTTATAGGGAGCCAGAAGCAAGTTACGTCCACACTCCCCCAGCCCCTTTAGTGACGTAGTGTACCAAGAGGAGGGGAGCACTCAGGTGCTGCATCTTCATCACAGCACAAAGTGACAATTGATAGTCAATATGAGTATGAGCCTTTGCAATTTTATGTTGATATGAATACTTTCTTATATTATTGGAGTACCCCTTTAAAGAGGGCAAGTGCGGGCACTTTTTTTTTTTTTATTTCCTTCTTAGTGCTCCCGAGTATTGCTTTTTTTTTTTTCTTTGAATCTCCTATACGATTTAAGAGATTTTCTTTTTTTTTATTATTATTGCTGCCTTTATTATTTCCTTGCTAATTAATGTGGTCTTACAGGATGGTAATACAGAGCAGCCGAAAGACACGCCCCAGAGGATCCTATTACCATCCTCCCATCATAAAAACAATAAATATTAGTGCTAACTACAAAAGAACCATCTCTCATTTAAGAAAATAAATGTAGTAATCAGGGGAGCAGTGTGAATAAAATAAGAGCAAAGACTGGCAACTTTTGACCTGGTGACAGGTTGTCAACCCCTTAAGGACCAAGCGATTTGTTCATTTTTGCACTTCTGTTTTTCCCTTCCAATACTCCAAGAGCCATAACTTTTTGGTTTTTCTGTCGCTATAAAATGTGAGGGCTTTCTTTTTGAGGGACGAGTTGTACCTGTGAAGGAAATAATCTATTTAATCATATAATGTAACGGAAAGGATGGAAAAATTCCAAGTGTGGTGAAATGGCAAACACAAAGTGCAAAAAATAAAAAAGGAAAAAAAGAAAGCGTTTAGTGTTTTTTTTATTTACCAGTGTTCATTTTACTGTAAACAATACCTGATAAAATGATTAACCAAGTCTGTACAATTATGGCAATACCAAACATGCATTGTTTAACCCCTTCACCCCCAAGGGTGGTTTGCACGTTAATGACCAGGCCAATTTTTACAATTCTGACCACTGTCCCTTTATGAGGTTATAACTCTGGAACGCTTCAACGGATCTTGGCGATTCTGACATTGTTTTCTCGTGACATATTGTACTTCATGATAGTGGTAAAATTTCTTTGATATTACCTGCGTTTATTTGCAAAAAAAAATGGAAATTTGGCGAAAATTTTGAAAATTTTGCAATTTTCCAACTTTGAATTTTTATGCCCTTAAATCACAGAGATATGTCACACAAAATACTTAATAAGTAACATTTCCCACATGTCTACTTTACATCAGCACAATTTTGGAACCAACATTTTTTTTTGTTAGGGAGTTATAAGGGTTAAAAGTTGACCAGCAATTTCTCATTTTTACAACACCATTTTTTTTTAGGGACCACATCTCATTTGAAGTCATTTTGAGGGGTCTATATGATAGAAAATACCCAAGTGTGACACCATTCTAAAAACTGCACCCCTCAAGGTGCTCAAAACCATATTCAAGAAGTTTAACAACCCTTCTGGTGCTTCACAGGAATTTTTGGAATGTTTATATAAAAATGAACATTTAACTTTTTTTCACAAAAAATTTACTTCAGCTCCAATTTGTTTTATTTTACCAAGGGTAACAGGAGAAAATGGACCCCAAAAGTTGTTGTACAATTTGTCCTGAGTACGCCGATACCCCATATGTGGGGGTAAACCACTGTTTGGGCGCATGACAGAGCTCGGAAGCGAAGGAGCGCCATTTGACTTTTCAATGCAAAATTGACTGGAATTGAGATGGGACACCATGTTGCGTTTGGGGAGCCCCTGATGTGCCTAAACATTGAAACCCCCCACAAGTGACACCATTTTGGAAAGTAGACCCCCTAAGGAACTTATCTAGATGTGTTTTGAGCACTTTGACCCACCAAGTGCTTCAAAGAAGTTTATAATGCAGAACCGTAAAAATAAAAAATCATTTTTTCACAAAAATTATTTTTCGCCCCCAATTTTTTATTTTCCCAAGGGTAAGAGAAGAAATTGGACCACAAAAGTTGTTGTACAATTTGTCCTGAGTACGCTGATACCCCATATGTGGGGATAAACCACTGTTTGGGCGCATGGGAGACCTCGGAAGGGAAGTAGCACCGTTTGACTTTTCAATGCAAAATTGACAGGAATTGAGATGGGACGCCATGTTGCGTTTGGAGAGCCACTGATGTGCCTAAACATTGAAACCCCCCACAAGTGACACCATTTTGGAAAGTAGACCCCCTAAGGAACTTATCTAGATGTGTTTTGAGCGCTTTGACCCACCAAGGGCTTCACAGAAGTTAATAATGCAGAGCCGTAAAAATAAAACAAAAAATTTTTCCCACAAAAATTATTTTTCAGCCCCCAGTTTTGTATTTTCCCGAGGGTAACAGGAGAAATTGGACCTCAAAATTTGTTGTCCAATTTGTCCTGAGTGCGCTGATACCCCATATGTGGGGGGGAACCACCGTTTGGACGCATGGAAGGGCTCGGAAGTGAAGGAGCGCCATTTGGAATGCAGACTTAGATGGAATGGTCTGCAGGCGTCACATTGCGTTTGCAGAGCCCCTAATGTACCTAAACAGTAGAAGCCCCGCACAAGTGACCCCATTTTGGAAACTAGACCCCCCAAGGAACTTATCTAGATGTGTTGTAAGAACTTTGAACCCCCAAGTGTTTCACTACAGTTTATAACGCAGAGCCGTGAAAATAAAAAATCTTTTTTTTTCCCACAAAAATTATTTTTTAGCCCCCAGTTTTGTATTTTCCCAGGGGTAACAGGAGAAATTGGACCCCAAAGGTTGTTGTCCTATTTGTCCTGAGTACGCTGATACCCCATATGTTGGGGTAAACCCCTGTTTGGGCACACGGGAAAGCTCGGAAGGGAAGGAGCACTGTTTTACTTTTTCAACGCAGAATTGGCTGGAATTGAGATCAGACGCCATGTCGCGTTTGGAGAGCCCCTGATGTGCCGAAACAGTGGAAACCCCCCAATTATAACTGAAACCCTAATCCAAACACACCCCTAACCCTAATCCCAACAGTAACCCTAACCACACCTCTAACCCTGACACACCCCTAACCCTAATCCCAACCCTATTCCCAACCGTAAATGTAATCTAAACCCTAACCGTAACTTTAGCCCCAACCCCAACTGTAGCCCTAGCCCTAACCCTAGCCCTAACCCTAATGGGAAAATGGAAATAAATACATTTTTTTTAATTTTTCCCTAACTAAGGGGGTGATGAAGGGGGGTTTGATTTACTTTTATAGCGAGTTTTTTAGCGGATTTTTATGATTGGCAGCCGTCACACACTGAAAGACGCTTTTTATTGCAAAAAATATTTTTTGCTTTACCACATTTTGAGAGCTATAAATTTTCCATATTTTGGTCCACAGAGTCATGTGAGGTCTTGTTTTTTGCGGGACGAGTTGACGTTTTTATTGGTAACTTTTTGGGCACGTCACATTTTTTGATCGCTTTTTATTCTGATTTTTGTGAGGCAGAATGACCAAAAACCAGCTATTCATGAATTTCTTTTGGGAGAGGCGTTTATACTGTTCCGCGTTTGGTAAAATTGATAAAGCAGTTTTATTCTTCGGGTCAGTACGATTACAGCGATATCTCATTTATATTATTTTTTTATGTTTTGGCGCTTTTATACGATAAAAACTATTTTATGGAAAAAATAATTATTTTTGCATCGCTTTATTCTCAGGACTATAACTTTTTTATTTTTTTGCTGATGATGCTGTATGGCAGCTCGTTATTTGCGGGACAAGATGACGCTTTCAGCGGTACCATGGTTATTTATATCTGTCTTTTTGATCGCGTGTTATTCCACTTTTTGTTCGGCGGTATGATAATAAAGCGTTTTTTGCCTCGTTTTTTTTTTTTTTTTCTTACGGTGTTTACTGAAGGGGTTAACTAGTGGGCCAGTTTTATAGGTCGGGTCGTTACGGACGCGGCGATACTAAATATGTGTACTTTTATTGTTTTTTTTTTTTATTTAGATAAAGAAATGTATTTATGGGAATAATATATTTTTTTTTTTTTCATTATTTTGGAATATTTTTTTTTATTTTTTTTTTACACATTTGGAATTTTTTTTTTTTTTTAACTTTTTTACTTTGCCCCAGGGGGGGACAATACAGATCGGTGATCTGCCAGTTTGCATAGCACTCTGACAGATCACCGATCTGAGAGAAGTGCAGGCTGCTTCACAGTGCCTGCTCTGAGCAGGCTTCTGTGAAGCCACCTCCCTCCCTGCAGGACCCGGATCCGCGGCCATCTTGGATCCGGGTCTGGAGCAGGCAGGGAGGGAGGGAGGTAAGACCCTCGCAGCAACGTGATCACATCGCGTTGCTGCGGGGGGCTCAGGGAAGCCCGCAGGGAGCCCCCTCCCTGCGCGATGCTTCCCTGCACCGCCGGCACATCGCGATCATGTTTGATCGCGGTGTGCCGGGGGTTAATGTGCCGGGAGCGGTCCGTGTCCGCTCCTGGCACATAGTGCCGGACGTCAGCTGCGATAGTCAGCTGACACCCGGCCGTGATCGGCCGCGCTCCCCCCGTGAGCGCCGCCGATCGCGCTGGACGTACTATCCCGTCGGCGGTCATACGGGCCCACCTCGACGGGATAGTACGTCCGATGTCAGAAAGGGGTTAATAAAAAATTCGGAAATTGTTAAAAGAAAAAACAAAAATGTGACTTTTGTTGCCACATTTTAGCCGTAATTTTTTATTTTCGAACATGGAGCGGGCTTATTTTTATTTTACAGATCTCTCTTTGGTGTAGGTACGATGTTTTGATCACCTCCTACTGCATTTTCTTACTGCTACGGTGGCCAAAATACTGCAATTCTTTTGATTTTTTTTGTTGTCGTTACGTTACTTACCAATCAGATAATCAATATTGCCTTGCGCAGGCGTGTACTCCGGAGGACAGAGAATGAACTTCAATCCAATATTGCGGCCAGCATGCAGCCAGCGGGTAAGGAAAGAGTGAATCAAACACCCGAAAACCCCGCCCATATGACCCAAAACTGGTCCCGCCAAATTCAGGTGACAGGTTCCCTTTAACCAAAAGGAAGACCTTAAGACTCAAGAGACGCTTTGTATTTCTTAAAATGGATGCCTGCACACGTCACAGAGTAAACTATTTTGCTATCAACTTTAGATATGTTTGCGACAACAAAAAAAATTGTTACTAAGACACTGGCAGTAAAAGATACTAAAGCTCATCACAGCAGCCAGTTTCTCCAGACTTTAGTGGAAAAAGTTCTGCAAGATTATGAACTCAAAAAAGAACAGGTTCTTGCTATTGTAAGGCTACTTTCACACTAGCGTCGTGCACTGTACGTCGCTATGCGACGTTGAGGCGCAACGACGCTAGCAGTGAAAGCGCCGCACAACGGGGGCGGCGGATGCTGTTTTTCTGCTGCCTCATTGTGAGGTGCGGGGAGGCGGGGGCGGAGTTCCGGCCGCGCATACGCGGTCGGAATTGCTGCACACAACGCACAAAAAAAACGTTACATGTAACGGTTTTTTGTGCCGACGGTTGCGACGTGTGGCATTGCGTCGCACTGCGTCGCTAATGCTAGTCTATGGAGAAAAAACACATCCTGCAAGCACTTTTGCAGGATGCAATTTTTCTGCAAAACGACGCATAGCGACGTGCAGTGCACGACGCTAGTGTGAAAGTAGCCTAACTGATAATGCTTCAAACACGATAGGTACAATTAACCTGATGAATGAGAATAATGAAGGTGAACAGCAGCTAGAAGAACATTTCAGATTCAGCATGTTGGAAGGCCACAGTCCTGTTGCCATAACAGAGGAACAAACAGATTTTACTACGGAAGGATAGCAAAATGATTCTTTACAATTAGATCTTGTTGAAGCTGCTTCACACCTCTTTCCTATTCATCACATGCACTGTGTTGTGCACACGCTGCAGATGGCAATAAGAGATAGTAAGCAAGAGGGACATGCTGAAACTCTGATTACCAAAGTGAAGAAATTGGCTATTGCTGCCAGAACCTGTAAAATTGATCCCATCTTCAAGAGACGTGCTGGAAAAGGGGCAATTGTGGATCAAGCCACTCGGTGGGGCAGCACCTATTTAAAGGGAACCTGTCACCTGGCAAGATTGCATTGCGCAGGCGTGTACTACAGAGGACACAGCATGAACTTCAATCCAATATTGCGGCCAGCATGCAGCCAGCGGGTAAGGAAAGGGTGAATCAAACACCCGAAAACCCCGCCCATATGACCGCAAACCTGTCCCGCCAAATTCAGGTGACAGGTTCCCTTTAATGATTGAGCGATTGCTTCAGCTGAAACCCTTCCATGTAGATATGGCCAACCCTCAGGTAACACTACATGAAGGTCAACGGACACAGGTGGCTGAATTGAAGGAATTGCTTCATCACCCATTTACATTGACTAAAAAGTTACAAGCTGAAGATTTAACTCCCGACATTTTTTTTTTTTTTTTTATAAAAGGAGTGGAAGAACTTGTTTTGCCTGTCTCAAAGAGGATGTTTAATCGCAGATGGCATTGCTGCTTCAATGAAACGGAGACACTGCTATTAGAAAATAAAATTCTTCTGGCAGCTGTTTATGTGGACCAGAGTCATCGTATAATGCTGGATGATCAACAGCTTACTAAAGGAAAAGAAGCTTTGATTGAGGTAGCAGTTAGGATGAGTGGGCTACAGGACAGCCAAGAGCAAGAGGACTCGAGTCCTGCCAGTGCTGCTGCTGCCGTTCCTTCATCCTCATCATATTAGGAGTTTGATTTCGACAAGTATTTGGATGACATGGAGCAGGCAAAGCGTTGCTGGAGGGAAAAAGATTCCACTCCCATAGAAAACAGATTGACCATATTTCAGCAAAATTTTTCACTTGCAGTAGTATAAGAGTTCAATCGTTCATCAAAACTAACTGTGCACGAGGCAATTCCTTTATACCCTGAAATTGTTAGAGATGTCGCTCATGTGGGTACTGCTTTGCCACCAACCCAAGTTAGTGTGGAGAAGTTGTTCTCTAGCCTTAAAATAATTAGGTCAGATGTGAGATCATCTATGAAGGAGGATCTGATGGAGGCGATACTACTTCTCAGAACAAATTCAAAGACTGCACAAATGCTATTCAGTAAGTTTTTGTTGAAAACTTTTCCCTCACTTACTGCAAAGTCTATAATAAATTGTAAATATGCAAAGTTTTTTTTTGTTGTTCTAAAGTTGTATTCCAATAAATATTTCATGTTCTATCTAAATGGCTTGATTATTGCATCATAATAAAGATTAAAAGCCTGATGTTACCATTTTACTACAGTATATTTTTCACTTAAACATGAGCCATGTATAAGGGAGTCGGTGTCATGGGAATTGAGTCGGAGGTTTGGCTTACCGACTCCACAGCCCTGGATAACACGTGTCGGCAACGAACAACACAGGCAAATAATCCTAGTGATGATGCTGCAAAACAAGCCCTTACATTCCGGCTAGTACATTACCTTCCCCGCTCTGTAGGTCATTAGTTGCAGTGGCTTCTTGAGATAGTGCACTCCGCTCCTTTGGGTCCTTGTTACACAGCTGCATCTTGACCTTTTCCATTGCTCTTAAGCAAACTTTATCAGTAATATCCTAAAAAAAACATTGCAAGGTATAAAGGTTAGAATCTGAGCGATTCATGTCCGTGTCGGGTATGGCTGGGGATCTCACACACGAGGGGTGCAGTTAGTCACGGCTGATGTAAAGCCAAGCATAGTTTTCAATGTGGGTGCAGTGTTTACAGGTGAACTACGACTATTTTACACATTTCATGGTCGATTGTTTCATTGGACAACAAAGGTAATGTTTCCTTAAATGTAAAGCGTGAATCCTCCATTATTGTCTGCCTTTTTTCCCCCCCAGGCAAACGCTACATAACCAGCCCCTAAAAGCCTCACATTTCTCTATGAATGAGCAAAGGACCATAGATTAGGAGGCTGTAGTCCGAAATGGGGTGAAAACGTCCCACCCACCAGTCAGCTGACCTTGTAGCCGATTAGGTCACTGCCACTTCCTGTCTTGAAGCGGGAGCAGCACCCTTAGAGGAAGATGGGTGGTTTGATGGCAATATGCCTTCATTTTTCCCATTCTATCGAGTTGCAAAATAAAGTGGAAAAGCCGTTTAAATGTTTTCCCCAGCTCTGCTGTATCTGTGAGAATTTGTTTTATTGCTATCCATTATACAGTAGGTGTATAGAGCAGGTGAAATAACACACCGCCAATTTATAAAGTACCGTATTTTCTGGTGTATAAGACGACTGGGCGTATAAGACGACCCCCAACTTTTCCATATAAAATATGGAATTTGGGATATGCCCGCTGTATAAGACGGGGGTCATCTTATACGCCCAGTCATCTTAGGGCTTGTTTCCACTTGCGAGAAACACGTCCGTGTCTCATGTGGAAACCAAGCTCTGGCGCCGGCACTTTGGAGCAGAGCTGTGCAGCTCCATGTGTTCCTATGTGGCCGCACGCTCCGCTCCCAAGTGCCGGCGCCACAGCTTGGTTTCCACATGCGAGATACGGACGTGTTTCTCGCAAGTGGAAACAAGCCCTTATACGGCGTGTGGTTCCCAGGGTCTGAAGGAGAGGAGACTCTCCTTCAGGCCCTGGGATCCATATTCATGTAAAAAATAAAGAATAAAAATAAAAAATATGGATATACTCACCCCTCCAAGAAGCCTGGCTGTCACCGCTGCGTCTGCCTCCGTTCCTAAGAATTGCAGAGTGTGAAAGACCTTCGATGACGTCGCGGTCTTATGATTGGTCCGTGACCGCTCATGTGACCGGTCACCTGACCGTGACGTCATCGAAGGTCCTTCTCGCTCTGCAATTCTTAGGAACGGAGGCAGACGCTTGCAGCGGTGACAGCCAGGCTTCTCGGAGGGGTGAGTATATCCATATTTTTTTTTTTTATTATTCTTTATTTTTTACATGAATATGGATCCCAGGGCCTGAAGGAGAGTTTCCTCTCCTTCAGACTCTGGGAACATCCAGGATCTCTCCCTGCACACGCAGTACCCGGCGTATAAGACGACCCCCGACTTTTGGGACAATTTTTAGGGGTTAAAAAGTCATCTTATACGCCGGAAAATACGGTAAATATATTTGTAAAGGTGCTGCTGACATGAAACTCTCACTAGATGTCAGTAGCAACCCATCCAATCTATGCAGGCAAATAATTTATGGGCATCTATGGTTAGATTTAAGTCATGTAAAAGAATGAGTGGTGCAAAAACCCACGGCAAGCCACGATACCAGTTGAAATCTATCAGCAATTAGAAAGCACCGTAATCCTGCCACTTAGTGAAAAATTAATATCAGCTGGTGCAACTGATGGCATACAAAAAGGTGTCTCATTATCAAGTTGCCACACAACAAGCATCTCTTTATTTGTAAAACCAGTTAGCCATCTCAAGACCTTCGCAAGCTTATTGTCGCAAAACATACTGATGGCATTGGTTACAAAATAATTTCTAAACTACTGAAGGTTCCAGTGAGCACTGTTGGGATGATAATCCGGAAGTGGAGAGAACACAATTTCACAATAAAAGAGCCAGGTGCTCCCAGCAAGCTATCAGACAGAGGATGTAAAAGCATTATCAGATGTGTCCAAGAGCCAAGGATCGTCTGTGGAGAGCTGCAGAATGACCTGGAATCAGCGGGTACAATTGCTTAAAAAAACAACAATATGTAATGCATCCGGCCTAGAGGATACTATTAAAAATTAATAGTACTAATTTAGTTCTAGAATCACTAGTCAGATACGTTAGCTAGCACTCTTACTAAAGGATGGGAATGCTTTTTTGTAGTTTGTAGTACCTTGATAGGTGTTAGGTTTGGATTTGGTCTCTTGCTGCTCTCTTAAAGACAGAAACAAGGGCCTTTATTGCTTAATATACACAGTATGTAATGCACTCAACCTCCATTGCCTGTATGAATACTGACCGCGCAAGCTGAACGAAGAGCATGTTCAAGCGCATTTACATTTTGACAAGCCTGTGAAATACTGGGAGAATGTAGTCTGATCAGATGAGACCAAAATCTAAGTCTTTGGATGCCATAATACACCATGTTTGGAGGGCAATCTGCATATCAACCCAAAACCACCATACCAACAGTGAAGTTTGAAGGTGGGAACATTATGGAGTGGGGCTCTTTTTTTAGCATATGGCACGGTCAAACGTCATGTGACTGAAGGAAGGATGAATGAACAAATGTACCAAGATATTCTTGATAAAAATCTGCTGCCATCTACCAGTATAATGAAGATGAAACGAGGGTGAACACTTCAGCAAGACAATAATCCCGAACACACAGCCAAGGAAACGGAATTGGTTTCAGGGAAAATAAATAAAGCTGCTAGAATGGCCAGCCAATCACCTGACCTGAACCCAATAGAACATTTATGGAAGGAACTAAAGCTCAGTTTATAGAAGCAGACGGAACCTTCAGCATTTGAAGAGCATTTGTGTGGAAGAACGGGCCAAATTGGTGCAGCAATACATGCGACTAGCTTCTCCATACAGGAGGAGTCTTGAAGCTGCCAACAACAAAGGCTCTTGTAAGAAGTAATAATTAAATTTCAGTAGGCGTGGTCAATAGTTTTTCCTTGTGGCATTTCTCATTCTTACACAAGTTATGGACATCTATGGTCTGATTCCTTTGCCTATGTGGATTTGCTGGGTTCTTACAAAAATCTGATGAGAATAACATGTCAATAGCACCTTTAGAAATATATTTAAAGAAAATTTGTGGAGTGTTCAATACTTATTAACTATGAAAATACAGCGGGTGCAATAACTGGCAAATGAGCGTTCAAAAGAGGACTAATTACGGGCCTGTATAAAGATGCTGACAATCACCAGACAAAGGAGGAAAGATTATTCGTCGGGTGATTAGATCATATATGCCAGCTTAAAAATCATTGCTGTTCGCAGCATATCGCCCTATGTAAGACAGGGGATGAGCTGCCGACATATTTCTGGGTACAGAAAGATCGTATTCATAATGATCATTCTATTCCTGTATGTTTTCATACAGAACCCGACCAGTGTTTAACTCCAGAGTTGAGCGAATTTGTTTGGATTAGGCTCCGAATACGATCGGCAGCGAACAAAATTTTTTGCAGTATTCGTCGAACACAGCCAAACGTCATTGGAGTCAATGGGAGTAGACATTACCGAATATGTTCAGAACCGAACATCAAACATACATTCAGCACGAATAGGGAACCAATGTGGCATGAATATGGCAGATTCAGATTCAGAGACCAAATCCGAACAAATTCGCTCAGTTCTGTTTAACTCATACAAGTTGATCGATGCTCATTGATGTGCTGATATTGGTCCACACAGCACATAAAATATATTTTTCAATTCCCTGTAGAATAAAAACAGCAAGATTATTGCATGCCGTTAGCACTAATAGGAGCCAAGAACACATGAAATCTGCATGTTACGAGCGTCTGGAGACTCTTCAGGGTTTGTTTTTGGAGGAAATAAATACAGACTCCAATCCACTATAAAGAAAGTTATGAATTCGGCACATAGCTAAAATGAGATTTGTTCCTAAATCCCCCTAAGGACAATAAAGGTAACCCCTCACCTCCAAAGCAGCATCCAGTACAGGAAGCAGGTCTTTTGCAAACTCTTTCGACAGTTCGAGGGAACACAATGATTTTGCATAGATGCGAACATCTGGAGAAGTGGGATCTTTCATTATTTCGTTGCAAATTTTAAGAGCCAGGTTGTCGTGAACGGTGGTGATCTGGAAGAGGACAAGTCAGATTATCTTACCAGGAAAAAAAGATACCAAAAAATTGCAGACTCATTGGATCACTGCAACAAGGGCCAAGATCACACTAACCTGGTAGTCCGGAGGATTTTTCGCTTGCTGCTTCAGGCCGCTGGGTCTTGTAAGATCCACTAGGAGCTCAGCAACATTGTTAGCATCCACGTCAGCCAGCGGTGAGGAGGCCGGAGCATTGAACAGTGTTTGTAGGGTGGGAAGGAACGCCTCTGCGAAGCAGTCCTGATTTGTTCTATGGGACAACATGGACATGTTATCAAAAGGGATAAAAAAGGTAAAGTACATGTTTTATATTTAAAATGAATGTACAATAGTAAGGTTGGGGAAAAAAAAAATTATAGAAACGTTACGATATAAACTTTTGTTTAAGAAGGTTCTAAATTTTTTTGTTCATGTATTAACATATTTAAAGCGAACCCGTCACCAGGTTTGGCAGATATGAGAAATGGCCACCTTTTTTCAGGCCTGACATACAGCATTCTATAATGCTGCTTATATACCCCCAACCCGACCTCCGAGGCAAGAAAAAGAGCTTTTATTATACTCGCCTACAGGGCGGTCCAGTCAGAGGGGTGTCGCTGGTCCTGGGTCTCCCTTCTTGTGATGCCATCCTCCTCCTTGCTTCTGCGTACTTCTCTGCTTTGACAAAGGCAGGAAAAAGTACTGCAGTGCGCAGGCGCTGGGAAAAGTCAAAAAGCCCTGGGCGCATGTGCACTGCAGTAATTTTCCCTGCCTTAGTCAGTGCAGAGAAGTATGCCTGTGCCTGATGCCGGTGAACACTGGATGACATAGGGATGCATCGTCCACATGAAGCAAGAAGGAGGGCGGCATCGCAAGAAGAAGGGAGACGCTGGACAAAGACAAGTGACGCCTATCGGACCGGACTGTCCCGCAGGCGAGTATAATATGTCTTTCTTGTCTTGCAGGTTGGGTTGATGACAGATGTACAGCATTACAGAATGCTGTGTATCAGCCCTGAAAGGTGGTGGCCGTAGTTTTGATTCTGGATCGAACAGTTGCAACAAAGTGTAGTGCGATTCATGTGCATAGGGTTATGAAATGCTTGTGTACTGGTAGGGATTTTTGTGCACACTGCAGGTGCAAAAAGTCTAAGCAGACTATGATATCAAGTTGCAAAAGGGTGAAATCTTCAACTAAATCCCTCCAAACATCACCTTATTTGTAAACCAAGATGAACGTTACTTTTTGAAGGTATTTGGTCAATGGGGAAAAAAACAAAACACTCACCGACAAGAATAAGCAAATACGGGAAAGAAAACCCCCAGACAGTGGCGCAGCTTTGTATCCTCTTCTGTCACTGGATTGTACCAAAGCAAAACTAAACGAGACAAGAGCTTGGAGCTGACCAGTCGTCCGGAGAACATAAGCTTTGCCAGGCCCTCAGCAGTCTCCGTCCTTATTTCTGGAATCTAATGTCAGAGAAAAAAAATGGAATATACAGACACAACCAAATAAAATTTCTCTAGTGTGAATTGCATTTAACAAGCATGTCCCAACTCCAGTCACTGTAATTACAGTCTGAAAATTAAATGCAATGGGGTAAAAGGAAGAATTAGGCTTTTGCTTTCTATGTAAGTAACCAAAGAGTCAGCACAGTCTAGCTGTAGAGCTTGCCACTTAAAGAAGCACTACCATCAAAATATTTATCCACTTAATATATTGCAGTTATATAGCTCTGTGTACTTACAATTGCTCATTTTGCCTTTCTACTCAATTCTTCACTTTTCCATTAGGTCTATGACATTATGTCATTAAAAACAGACTAGCTGAATCCTTCTACGCTCTATGTAGCAACAGGAGGTCAATTTTCCCTGTATGACTCATGAGTCACTGCAAAATTCCCTGGCAGGGCGAGGAGGAAGCAGCTGGGTCAGAAGTTTGAAGAGGAGAATGATAAATGCACGGATAAGAAACTTCCTATCTCTACATAGAGCAGAGAAAAGAGGAATTAGCTGGGTAGAAAGGCAAAATGAGCAATAGTAAGTACACAGTGCTATATAATATCATGACTGCAATATTTTAAGAGGACAAAAACTTTTATGGGAGGACTTTTTTTTTTACCTATGGGCTAAGAACTTACTCTCAGGTAGTTGCTAACTTCCTACCTGTTCTCCCCTGTGAACAATACTGGCTTAGAGCGGTTACAAACCGCTCTTGCTGGCAATTATCAAGCTAATTATGACATGCCAGGCAAGCTTCTTTTTAGTTTTGCTTACAAGGAACGTCAATGTGATTGACAACAGGCTTCCTGCTGCCTAACCGCGGGGAGCTGGCTGTCAATCAGAATGTAATCAGCAGTGATGTCCCATTGACAGAGCAGAGGGCAGGAGAAGGAGCAGCTCTGTCAACGTTGCATCACAGGAGGCAAAATTGCCTTAAGAGATCGTTGAAAGGCAGAACACGCAAGTAGTTAGCGACTTCCTCCTCACTGACAAGCGTTTGGATGTATGACAAATGGCTGCAGGGAGTCATATCTGTAGTTGGACAAAAGGAATTAAATCCAGGAATCCCCATAAAATCTAGAAGATCCTTAGAAACGCCAAGAATAGTAATCCTGTGCCATAAATGGCCAAAAACCAAACTCGCAGTGTTTGTGCCTTCACCAAAACTATCTATCCAGTCTAATAAATGACGATGCTCCATTGGACAGTACAACATGGCAAGTTTCCTCTGTGACAACACTGATAAAGTATTAGAGATTGGAGGGATATAAATGTGACACGAACCTATAGCCCTCAATTGGTTCAACCAGTTGGATCAGTAGTTAAGGATCTCTCTACATACCTCACTGTCCAGAAAGTCAGAGAACAGCGTTAACATAGCATTCACAGCGGACAACTCTTTTTCTGTGTTTTCCTCTTCGGTTTTATTACAGACAGCTTCTTCAGTCTCAGCAGGTTCACTTGGCTCCTCAGGATTATTTGAGGGATTTTCAGCCCCATCTGACTTTGATTTTTCAAAAATGTCAAGTCCAAAGAGAAGGAGGAGGTCAATGACTGCATTCAGAGCACTGGTCCTGACTTTGACCTCATCGAGCTGTGAAATCTGCAAAAGGTCAAAATACATTAGTGGATACGTTGGTCACACATCACAGGGGTCTGCCCATGTTCTCCCTCAGCCGCTGTAGCTTGTGAGCTGTGCAGTTAGAGGTCTGGGTAGGCTTCCTCTAGGCCGGACAATACAGAAAGCATCAAATAGTACCAGACAGTCACATATTCGTCAGTGACAAAGCAGACAGATTTGCAGGGCCTTTAGCATCCAGGGATGTGGTTGGGAGTGGCTTACAGGTCAACTGAGGAGAAGGTTCTTGTCTAAATACCTAGCCTAGGGCACTAAGATGTTAATGTAAGTCATATGTTTGTAGTAGCATCCCTGGGGAGATGTAGAGAAGGGACAGGTTCACGGACTGCATCCCTGCAGGTTTAGGGCAGTAAAGGTGGTAAAGAGGTAATCCTGGGGAAATACAAATTTATTTACAGCAACATGTCAGGAAGAACCCTGGAGAGATCATACAGATACCACCACTTGCCACCAATTTGGATGATGATGCCACCAAATTGGGGATGCAACTCCACTGCCTTAGAGCAATAATGTAATTGACGAGGCGGTTACTACTAGGCCAGTTATTAGCCATCTTACAGTGTGCATATGGTATATAAAGCTCTGATTCCAACGCATGGAAATCTAGGTTCCACCGCATATGAAATAAATATTTAACAGGTCCGTTCTTCTTGCTCTGTAAACCACGCACCTGAAGCCATACACTACGTGTAACGGGTGTCCAATCAGCCTGTATAAACGAATGGTGGTGGCTGCTAGTAGTTCCTCTTGTTATTGTTGAGATGGCAGTGATATAATATTAATATACATACATACACATTTTGATGGAAGAGTTGCTTTTGAGTGCTCTCCTTCAGTTTTCAGAATCTGTGTCACTGATCAGGAGGCATAGCTTGCTTCTTGCTCAACTTCTAACCTCCTTCCCTGCAGTCAGATCAGGGAGGGCATGGCCTGCTTGTTATTCAAGCCAAAACTGCGGCCAAGCCCGATGTTAAGGTGTGTGACAGTTTGGACCATCATGGCTCATTTTCTGCTCGAGTTCCTCTATGCGCCCCTATGCTCACGGCCTGCTTTTTCACAGCTTGTATGTGACATCCAAACAAGCTTCTTGACATGTCACATACAAGCTGTGGATGTGCATGCTGAAAGCACAGAACAAAAATCACATCTGTACACATTATACACTGACATGACACGTTCTGTTCTACCCAGTCTACAGCTTGTATGTACCATGTCATGGTTCTCTGTCTGCTTCCCCAGTTCTCACTCCACGCTCCTTGATGTCACACAAAAGCTGTTGTGGTGGAGGCTGGGAGCGCAAAACCAGCCATGTCAGTATGTCACATATAAGCTGTGATAAAGCAAGCAGGGCAATTAATCATATCGATGAGATTTTTATTATTTTTGAGACTTTCAAAGTAAATATATTTTAATGTCTGTATACATAGTGGTCTAGGACTATGGTCGCGGTTTAATATCAGTGCCTATTATTGTCTTTAACGGCGAATGCAAGAATCTTGATAGTATAGGAAAGTCAATAGGTTGAATAGTTATTCTGGCCCGGCCCACTTCAGAATTATGTGGTAAACGGACTGGTGATTTCACATCTACAGGTATTTGCCTATTTGCAATGACGGATGTTGAAATTAATGGGATAAATCGAGTCATGAACTCCGAGTCCCATACCAGTGATCCAGTGCTTACTCACCTCTCTCTAGCATTGTACATGGAGACTGAAGGCTGACAATTCAGCTTGACGTCTCCTTCCTGCACAGACTACAGAGATAAGTGCAGAGTTGTGAAAGAGAAGAGAATGCAGCTATAAGGGTATGTGCACACGTTGCGGTTTTTGCTGCGGATCTGCAGCGTTTCTGCAGCTGCGGGTCCACAGCAGTTTCCCATGAGTTTACAGTTCAATGTAAACCTATGGGAAACCGAAAACGCTGTGCACATGCTGCAGGAAAAAACGCGCAGGAACGCAGCGGTTTACAATCCGCAGCATGTCACTTCTTTGTGCAGAATCGCAGCGATTCTGCACACATAGGAATGCATTGATGCGCTCACTTCCCGCATGGGGCTATGCCCACCATGCGGAAAGTAAGCGGATCATGTGCGGATGGTACCCAGGCCCTGGGAACCATATTTGTGTAAAAAAAAAAAAGAATTAAAATAAAAAATAATGATATACTCACCTCTCAGCGCTGCACGCGGCCGTCCGGTCGCAGGGTTGCTAGGCGAGCAGGACCTGCGATGACGTCGCGGGCACATGACCGTTACGTCACAAAGGTCCTTCTCGCGTAGCATCTTTGGAACAGGACCACCGCGTGCAGCGCCGAGGAGATCGGGACGTCGGAGGGGGAGTATAACCATTTTTTTAAAATTATTTTTAACATTACTATTGATGCTGCATATGCAGCATCAATAGTAAAACAAGTGCAGGAGTAAACCCGCAGCGGAAACCACAAGACAAACTGCGATAAATCTGCAGGGATAACCGCAGCGGTTTTGCCCTGCAGATTTATCAAATCCACTGTGGGAGAACCCGCAGAGGACCCTTCCTACGTGTGCACATAGCCTTAATGTATGGCTGCACAAATCCCTTTGTTTGTGTAAAGGCCCCGTCACACTAAACGATTTACCAACGATCACGACCAGCGATACGACCTGGCCGTGATCGTTGGTAAGTCGCTGTGTGGTCGCTGGGGAGCTGTCACACAGACAGCTCTCTCCAGCGACCAACGATCAGGGGAACGACTTCGGCATCGTTGAAACGGTCTTCAACGATGCCGAAGTCCCCCTGCAGCACCCGGGTAACCAGGGTAAACATCGGGTTACTAAGCGCAGGGCCGCGCTTAGTAACCCGATGTTTACCCTGGTTACCAAAAAAAAAAAAAACAGTACATACTCACCATCTGATGTCCGTCAGGTCCCTTGCCGTCTGCTTCCTGCTCTGACTGAGTGCCGCCGTACAGTGAGAGCAGAGCGCAGCGGTGACGTCACCGCTGTGCTGTACTTTCACTTTGCGGCGCTCAGTCAGTGTGGGAAGCAGACGGCAAGGGACCTGACGGACATCAGATGGTGAGTATGTACTGTTTGGTTTTTTTTACATTTACGCTGGTAACCAGGGTAAGGCCAGGTTCAGATTGCGTTAGTGCAATCCGTTTAGCGCGAGCGCTAGCGGATTGCGCTAACGCAATGTCTTTTTCGGGGCCGCGTTCAGGGGTCGCGTTAACGTCCCCGCTCTCGCAGATCCCCGATCTGCGAGAGCGGGGAACGGACCTCTGGCGCGCCGCGGACGCTGCAAGCAGCGTCCGAGGCGCGCTACAAAGGACCGGCACATCGCTAGCGCGTGCCAAAAATGACACGCGCTAGCAATGCGCTCTAACATTGCCGGCAATGGGAGCGCTAACGGACGCAGTGCACGGCGTTAATTTCGCCGTGCAACGCTGTCCGTTAGCGCTATCCCATTAACGCAATGGGAACCTAGCCTAAACATCGGGTTACTTAGCGCGGCCCTGCGCTTAGTAACCCGATGTTTATCCTGGTTACCAGTGAAGACATCGCTGGATCGGTGTCACACACACACCGATTCAGCGATGTCAGCGGGACCTCAACGACCAAAAAAAGGTCCAGGCCATTCCAACACGACCAGCGATCTCGCAGCAGGGGCCTGATCGCTGGTACGTGTCACACATAGCGAGATCGCTACTGAGGTCGCTGTTGCGTCACAAAACTTGTGACTCAGCAGCGATCTCGCTAGCGATCTCGCTATGTGAGACGGGGCCTTAAGACTTTCATGAGCTCAATGATCAAGGGGAAAGCTCATGGAGTAAGCTTGGGAGCCCTAAGGGTATGTGCACACGCTGCGGATTTTGCTGCAGAACCGCAGTGGTTTCCCATGAGTTTACAGTACAATGTAAACCTATGGGAAATGAAATCCGCAGTGCACATGCTGCGGAAAAAAATGTGCGGAAACGCAGCGCTTTATATTCCGCAGCATGTCAATTCTTTGTGCGGATTCCGCTGCGGGTTTACACCTGCTCCAATAAAAAAACTGCAGGTGTAAACCCGCAGCGGAAACCGCAATAGAAACCGCGATAAATCCGCAGCGGTTTTGCACTGCGGATTTATAAAATCCGCTGCGGAAAATTCCGCAATGGAATCTGCAGCGTGGGCACATGGCCTAAGAATGGAGTGGTTACTGAGAAGGAACAGTGTTCTGTTCAGGATTTGAAATCTGCTCCAAGATTTGGAAAACAGATGACACGTGTCACTCTACAGTATAAGAAATACACAAAAGAAGACCCGGCAATGGTGCTAGTCACACTGAGATGAGCAAATATAGGATGGAACAGTTAATAGGAGTGGGGCTGTAATGCATCATCAGTGTAGTAGATTATCTTCTACCATCAACACTAGTATAGCTGCAGAGTGAGTTTACATCATCGTTAGCCGGTATCTAGTAGAGCTCAACTCTCCTGCATTCACACAGAGCTTGTAATTACTAGATGCAGATGCACAAGGCCGTTCACAGCCAGGCCGTATTTGTTGCCAGCTGCCCACAGATCAGTGATGAGAAACTAGAGATAGAGGATTATCTTATGTCACATGCATCAAAAAGACCAGCATTTACAGTTTCACATCAGTGAGCTGTCTGCTACAGAAAAACACAGCTCAGCTTAGTAATTACAAGGTCCGTTTTGCAGATAAACAGTGATTTAAGTGGGTTGTTCATCACTGGGCCACCCCTTATAAATGGCTCGAGTGTGCAGTCTTAAATTAAATAGCTTCATACTTACCTAATGCACCGCTGCTGTTGCTCCTAAAGCCAGATGACATTTTGTCACATGACTGCTGCAGCCAAATCAGCAGCTGCTTACTGGCTGCACAGATGAGTTATTCATAAGGGGTTGTCCAGTGGTGGAAAAGAGGGATTTTTCGTACCGTAAAATCTCTTTCTTGGAGCCTTCATTGGGGGACACAGGTAACCATCGGTGTATGCTGCTGTCGCTAAGAGGCTGACACTATGCAAAAAAGGAAAATAGCTCCTCCTCCGCAGTATACACCCACCGACAGGCACAAAGTACCTCAGTGTTAAAGCAGTAGGAGAACCAACCAAAAACTCAACATATGTACCAACTCAACAACGAAGGAACATAGGCCCAATAATGGAACAAACAATTAGGGAGGGAGAGGTGTCCCCCAATGAAGGCTCCAAGAAAGATTTTACGGTGAGTACCAAAAATCCATATTTCTTTATCGTTTCATTGGGTGACACAGGCAACCATGGGATGTCCCAAAGCAGTCCCTAGGGTGGGAAACAAACTATGCAAGGAAAAACGGACTCAGGTCGTCCGATGCGTAACCGCCACCTGCAGCACCTTCTTTCCCAGGCCTGCATCAGACGAGGCACGGGTATAAACACTGTAAAAACTCGCAAAGGACTGCAAAGATGACCAGGCCCCGGCCTTACCATCTGGAAAGCCAAGGTCTGGTGACGAACAGCCCAGGAGTGCCCCACCGCCGAGCAGAGTGAGCCTTCACCCCCTGAGGAGGCTGTTTCTCCTGAACGCGGTATGCCTCCAATATTGCCGAACAAATCCAACGGCAATAGTGAACTTAGAAGCTAGGAGCCCATTACGACAACCTTCAGAGATGACGAACAGGGCATCAGATTGAAGAAAGGGAGCAGTCCTTGAAAGGTAGACTCAAATAGTTCTGCGGGATCCAGCTTGTGGAGGGACTTCTCCATGAGATGGACTGGAGAGAGAAACAGAGAAGGAAGGACAATGTCTTCATTAATGAGAAATGAAAGGACCATCTTCGGTAGGAAGGAAGGAACAGGACTGAGAACTACCTTGTCCTGATGTAGAGTCAGGAACGGGGAACAGCAGGAGAATGCCGCTAACTCGGAAACTCTCCCGATGGACATGATACAACTAAGAAGACAACTTTCCATGACAGGAGGGAAACGTGGTGTCTTGAATGGGCTCAACAGGAGAGCGCCAAATACAAGATTAAAATCCCATGGATCTATTGGAAAACGATAAGGAGGTGCCAGGTGGGCGACTCCTTGAAGGTCTTTACCTGGGAACGAGAAGCCAGATTTAGTTGGAAAAGAATTGACAGAGCAATAGACCCGAGTAAAGACCTGCTTATAAAAAACAAGAATGGAAGGAAGGGAAAAGGACATCGGGACCAAACCATTGTCCTCACTCCACCAGAAGAACGCCTTTCTATATCTGTAGTAGATACGCAAGGATGCTGTTTTCTGGCCCTAATCATGGTCTGAAAGAAAAACCAGCCTGTCTCAGGACTACGGCCTCAACGGCCATGCTGTTAAACTCAGAGAAGATCTGGACGGCATGGAAGCTTTCAGGGGGCGTCCATGAGCATGCTCACCAGGCCCTTCCGGAACTATCAGGAAAACGGGGATCCCTTCTGCCTTTATCTTTTTCACGACTCTCGGATCAAGGCGGAAACAGATAAGGCAGTTGGAATTGTGACCAGAGGATTACTAGAGCATTGCAACGGATGGCTAGCGGATCCCGGGACCTGGCTACGAACTGAGGAACCTCGTGGTTCATCCGAGACGACATCAGGTCAACGTCCGGGGAGTCCCATTTCTTCATATCTAGACGAAGAGGGAAGGGCTGTGCGACCACTCGCCCGCAGCAAGACCCTGATGGCTCAGAAAATCAGCTGCCTGATTTTCTACCCCCGGAGTGTGCACGGCTGATATGGCGGAAACGTAACATTCTGCCCATCGCAGAATCCTTGTTACCTCTATCATAACCCGTTTGCTGCGAGTTCCGCCTTGACGGTTTATGTAAGCCACGGCACACACTATGCAGACTGGCTGGCCCATGAAGAGGGTCTGCCAGAGGTGAAGGACAAAGAAAATTGCCCTGATCTCCAGGAGCTTGATGGGGAGAGCGGCCTCTTGGGCGTTCCAGCAGCCCAGCGCTGGGTGACTGGAAAATAAATAAATAAAAATTGCTCCAACCGAGGAGACTGGCGTCGGTGGTGAAGACCTGCCACTGGAGAGGAAGGAAGGACTTCTCTCATAGGACTGACAGCATCACCAGGTGAGGGACTGCCTCACCTTGAGAGGTAGAAGCAAGGGCCCATCCAGGGAGACGGTCCTCTTGTCCGAAGCCGACCAGAGGGCCAGCTGAAGAGGACAGGTATGGAACTGGGCAAAAGGAACGGCCTCTATGGTGGCAATCCTCTTCCCTATAACTCTCATTCAGGATCGTAGGGGGAGAGAAGCTGTTTATAGTACGGATCCCCTGGTAGAGGGATGAAAAACTTCCCCTTTGGAGAGAAGACACTAGCTTGGGTCGGTCGAACCATATACCCAGAAACACCAGGTGCTGAGCTGTAGTCAGGGAGGACTTCTCTCTGTTGATAGTCCAGCCAAGATGGACCAGAGTGTCCAGAGTAAACTGAAGACTCTGGTCGCAGTCTTGGCGGGGCAGCCCCTTGATCAGAAGATTGTCCAAGTAAGGAATTATGAGATTCCCCTTGGAGTGAAGGATGTCCATGACCGCTGCCGTAACCTTTGTGAATAGTCTGGGGGCAGAGGCCAGGTCGAAAGGAAGAGCCGTGAACTGATAAACATCCTCCTGGATCGCAAACAGTAGAAACCTCTGATGCTGAACACAAACAGGAATGTGAAGAAATTCTCCCGGTTCCATGGAAGCGATTACCGAACGTAGGGACTCCATCCTGAAATGGCGGATCCGAACATGACAGTTTAATCGCTTTAAGGTCCAAAATCGGACGGAGCGATCAGTCTTTCTTCGGGACTATGAAAAGAATAGAGTAGAAACCTAAAAACCATTCGTTCCTGGGGATGGGTACGATTACTCTTGTGCGTGGTTGGGAAGAGACGGCCGGAAGAACCCTTGGGGCCTGCGATGCATGTCTTGGCGGGCGAGACAGAAGGAAACGTCTTCCTGTGGGGGAAGAAAAGTCGATTTTGTAGCTGGAAGTCACTATCTCTCTCGAGATTGAAGCAACCTTTTCCTATTAAGAGGACGTTTAGACTTGGATCGGGGAAGCGAGGTGCTTTTCCCGCCGGTGGCATCCGAATATATTTGATCCAGCTTGGACCCAAAAAATCTAGAGCCTTGGAAGGCAAAGCCTGTGAGGGACTTTTTTTTGACAGCAGATCCGCCTTCCACACTTTCAGCCAGAGAATGCGGCATATAGCAACGATGTTGATGGTAGTCTTGGCGGAGCAACCAGCCGCATCAAAGGAAGCGGTCACGAGATATTTGCCGGCATGGGCAATCTGATCTGTCATCTTATCAGGAGGAGATGCCGCTAGAATACCCTGATGAAGCATTCTTGCCCAGGCAGACATGGACTTTGCCATCAGGTGGAGGCAAATATGGGATAGAGGGAGGCGCCAGCTGCTTCAAGGGCTAACTTAGCCAAGGATTCAATCTATCTATCCGTAGAATCCTTAAGAGATGCACTGTCCGGTAGAGGCAAGACTGTCTTGGAAGACAGATGAGAAACCGGCGGATCCACATTAGGGGATTCTGCCCATCTAACAACGAGGTCTGGGCTAAAGGGATAGAGAATGTTTAGCCGATTCCTTCCTGGGAAACACTTTTCAGTGTGCTCCCAGTGTTTAGACATAACCGTTACAAATTCCCTGAGATTAGGGATAAAAAAGGACATTTTACCCATTTGAAGGAAACAGAGTGCTCCTGAGCAGGTGCCTTGTCCTCCCTTAGGTTAAGAATTTGGGTAAATGCTAAGATGAGGCTATTGAGCATATCCTGCATCTTTTAGGTCTGGTCCGTATCGAACTGAGACTCAGACTGGGAATCCATATCCGACCCAAAAGCCACCTCCAAGGAGGGGGCATGGGGTGAGGAATGCATCCAGGAGGATGTAGAGGGACCAGGAGGACTAGAGGAAGAACTGGAAAGAGTCCGCTTCCTTTGCTTTGTCCCTGTGAAGGTGGCAGTGAGGTGCGCGCGAATCACCGTGAGGCGTTCCGAGCACTGGTGGCAGAAGTGAAATGTGGAAGTCGCTCCAGGACCTGGAACTGTGAAACTTTGTAAGGAAAGAGACCGACAGTGACATGGCAACAGCCCACTCCGGAGAGAGAGGAGTGCTCTCATCTGGGGAGTTAGAGGGCTTCTGTGTAGACACGGTGGAGGAGCTGCAGGACAACCAGAAAAAAAAAGGAAGACTGGCCTGAATGCCACTTTTTTACAGATGGCACAGGCATCATGGATTTTAGGGACAGGAATGGTCCTCCCTGAGATTGGACAGGGAGTAGGTCTACTGCTGGGGAGAGCTAAGCCCTTGTGAAGAGAGAAAATAACCAGTCTGGGCTGGTCCTACCTGATAACAGAGACGGCGCTGTCACTGCTCAAGCTGCGGTGTCCCCCAGATCCAATGCAGATTAGTGATGGACACCTGCTGTGCCCTTTGGAGCCGGAAGTCGATGGTGAGACAGATGCATGAATCTTCACACGCCTTGCAGACAGAGACACGCCATGGGGGGTGTGTCTAGGGTGACAGGGATAGAGAAAACACACTCATTAGGCCAAAAAAAGTGCTCATCGGAGGGGGCCGCACTGATTGTCTGAGGGTCCAGTAAGGAGGCATGGCTGAGCGGAAAGCGACCGCTGATTGGCCGGGGAGGAGGGGGGTAAGGGGGCGTGGCTACAGAGAGACCAGGAGAAGGCCCAAAGCCTGGGGCTAAATTAACAGAGGACCTGGAATTTGCTGTGACGCCTCGGCACCCGCAGTGACAGGACCGGTAAATGGTGTTAATGAAGGTCCTAGTCCAGGCATGAAAATCGGCTGCGTCTGTACATCGGTGGGCTTGGCTGGCCGATTTGTGCCAGCCGGTGTCAGGGAGTAGGGGTCCCTCCTATTAGCTGTGTCGCCGGAGGTATGCACCGGGCAGGGAGAGGAGGCCCCGTGATAGGGGGAAAAGAGAGCAAAGAATAAGCATGCTTAATGTGGGGGGCATGGCTCTGGCCAGCACAGAAGGAGAGAGAGCCGGTCCTCTGATTGGGCACAGTAGCGCGTGCTACAGGAAAGGGGTGTTACCGAAGCACTAGCTGGGTTGAAGAAAAAATGGCTGCAGCCGTTCAGTGCCGCCATATTCTGTGCAGCCTCCTGTCTTGGGTAAACAGTGAGGCAGGCAGGTAGGTAGCTGTCAGGGACAGAGAAAAGGACATAGGCGAGTCCCGAATCCCTCTTCAATGACAAGGACATCATCAGGAGCCCTCGGATGGATGAAGGTCACTGGTAGAAAAGGGTCCTCCTTCCCGCACCGTCTCCGGACAGTGCAGAAGACTGCATCAACCCCGTACACAAAAGGGGGAGGCCACCGCTAGTGATCGCAGTCTTCCTCTCAGCCCTCTCCGAGGAGAGGGGTGAGGAGGGGAAAAAGCAAGGACCGGCCACCAGTAATCAGCCTGAAAGAACCGTAAAGGTGACAGGGGATAAAGTCCTGCCTGCGGGTCCAAGAGTGGGCGATACCACACTGCTCTCGCGGTCGCTTAAGTGTGGGAAAACTGGGTGAGACATTACACCCTGTTACCTCGAAGATGAAGAAACCTGAAAGATAAAGGAAGAAGATTAATAAAAACACAACAGGTGACCTGAAAAGGAAAAGACAGATCTGGGATCAGATCCAGGTCCGCCTCCTACAGACAAAGCTTAAATTGAGGTACTTTGTGCCTGTCGGTGGGTGTATACTGCCGGAGAGGAGACATTATCCTTTTTTTGCATAGTGTCAGCCTCCTAGCGACAGCAGCATACACCCATGGTTACCTGTGTCCCCAATGAAGCGATAAATTCCTTTAATAGCTACAAAGGTTGTCACAATGTGCACTGTACACCATGGTACTTCATAGGAGTCTCACCTGTAACAGCAGGGTCAGCTGCTGCTGTGCAAAATCTTTGCTTTGTAACGCACAACATCCAATACATAAGACGGCCATGTTTCTCACAGAGGGTTGAACATTGGTTATGCCTGGTAGGATCTGTGACAGAGCAGCAAAAAGCCAATTAAAATCAGACAATATCTAAGAGGGACAACAGAGTTAGATAAAGGAAATACGATATTGATAGATAGATAAGAAAAATTGGAGGCAGCACACCGTTTGTAGTGAAAAAGAGCTTAATCAGCCCAGAAAGAGACGTTCCTGTTGGGACTGAAACGTCGCTTTCTGGGCTGATTAAATAAGCTCTTTTTCACTACAAACGATGTGCTGCCTCCAATTTTTCTTTTTTATAATTGAGGTTTGGTATTTGCCTGGGGGGCTCTGCACCTGGACTTTTTTTTTGCTTTTGGAAAGTTCCTTGGCAGGATGAAGAATTTCTGAAATTGCTGATAAACACACACTTTTACAATATAACAGCCATGATAAGTAATTAAGCTATTCTTCATCCTGCTGTCAATCATGCGTCACTCTCCATTACCAGTAGGATGTGAACGGCCGTGATAGCAGAAACAATTATTTACCATCACCGCAACCACAACGGAAACTAATTTGCTCCGAGACAATGACGCCGCCAGTGCAAACACTTACCAGTGACTGAATCATCTCGTTCAATGTACCTCCGAGTCCTTTAGAAAGGGAGATCTGCTTTAGCAGTTCATTGCACATGATCAGGCACTTCAGAAGTGTTTCAGGGTCATTCTGTAGGAGGAATTACCGCTTTTAAAGCTAGAAAGCAAGAAAAAAAAAAAAAAAAGAAAGCAATGCACAACAAAAAGAAACTAAAACCTTTTCCACTCGGACTTCTTTAAGTTCTGGCTCTTCGGCCTCTTTAATCAGCTGGGCCTTTAATTTTTCCAGCTCTGCCACTTTCTCCTTTAGTTTGGAGGCCTGGCTGAAGTCTTGTGAAGCTATGGCGTCGTCTAGCGCTTGCTTGGCTTCGTTGAGCTGCAGTTTTACCGACGCGATCTGCATTATGGAACACATGTACGAAGAGTAATCCCCAGCATTAACCCAACAAATATAGTGTAACGGGGTTCTTCCAGTATACTTATGGCCGATTTCTATATGCGAGGTCTGTCCTCTAACACCCATGATCTGCAGGTTGGAGGACTGCTCCCATTGATTGAAGCCAGCACGGTGACGTCCGTATGTATGAAGCGGTGCCGGCACAGAGAAATCTCAGTGCTGTGCAAAGGAATAGTCTCAGAGACCAGACTCAGCAGTGTGCTTAGGATTCATGAGGTATCGGACCTCCAATGATCACACACTGATGGCCTCAGGGTGGCTCATTGGAGGCATGCTAGTATAAAGAAATAAGAGTTCGGAAATGCAATAGCAAAATGTCATAAGTTTTAATAATGGGGGCTCTGGAAGGCAAGACCCCAACAAGCCCCCCAAAACCAGGGCTGCCTCCCCCACTTGGGGTACCCCTTTACGCAGTAAACATATTAACATCATATCTTACTTGCCCAACGTACCTGTACTTGCAGTTTTCTGGATTCTGTGACATCCGGTGGGTTATCCACGCTGACAATTGGCTCTCGCAGCTCAGAAATTATTTCTGCCACCTGTCAAACATGGTTTTGTAGTGAACAAATTACGATCCCCCATAAATTAATCAAGCTCCCCACCCCCATTAACAACATATAATGCCTACAGACAAAAAAAACAAACAAGAAAAAAAAAAAAACACACACCAGCTACATTATAGTATTTATAGAGAAATATAACCAATTCTGTGTTTGCTACTATAAAAGAGTCAAAGGAGAGAAAGGTGAAGATTACACAGCTCTACACACCGTACACACAGGAAATGAATCAGGCAGCGAACACTCCATAGATGGACATCCAGAAACGGTTTAACCTAATACCTAGTCCGGGGGGTACAGGAGAAACTAAATGCTTATGGTTTACAGTGCAAAGTGCATATGTGATTCTTCTGATGAAATGCACAACGTAGGGGTGAGGAGCTCATCCACATCTGGCCCTCAGGATAAAATATTACATAGTCCTCCATGCAGAATAAAGGTTCCCAGGCCTCAGGATGATTATATTTGTTCCGCAATGCTGGGAAACATTCTGCATGGAGGACTATGTGGGGTCCCTTATTCTGCATGGAGGACTATGTGGGGCCCATTATACTGTATGAAGGATTGTGTGGGGATCAGAGCTGTGGCATCACACTGTGATGGGTCCCCATACTTTGCTGGGGAGGTTCAGTAGGATCGTCATACCGTGCATGAAGTATACTGTAGAGGAATTCACTGTGAGGGTATCATACTGTGTTTGGGGAACACTTGTTGGCATCATACCTTATTGTCTGTACTATTAATACAAGGTTTTTTTATCCCTTCTTGGTACATATTTAAATTACGCCTTATGCCTTTACTGCTTATATTAGCATATCTGCATCATCGCTGCAACAGTGCCCACAACGGAGGCGAGAACAGGCCGTTTATTTTATACTAGATGGTGGCCCGATTCTAACGCATTGGGTATTCTAGAATATGCATGTCCACGTAGTATATTGGTCAGACACGTAGTATATTGCCCATCGACGTAGTATATAGCCCAGCCACGTAGCATATTGCCCAGCCATGTAGTATATAGCCCAGCCACGTAGCATATTGCCCAGTGACGTAGTATATTGCCCAGTGACGTAGTATATTGCCCAGTGACGTAGTATATTGCCCAGTGACGTAGTATACAGCACAGAGCCACGTAGTATATTACCCAGTGACGTAGTATATTGCACAGCGATGTAGTATACAGCACAGAGCCACGTAGTATATTGCACAGCCACGTAGTATATTGCCCAGCGACGTAGTATATTGCCCAGTAAAATAGGGAAAATGGTGTGCACTCAGGTCATAGGATAGTGAGGTGCTGGTAAACTGACCATATGGTCAAGTCTATCATAGAAAAAATTACCGCACACTCAATTTTGATATGATGCAGAAAAAGGTTTATGCCAATTTTATTCAAGAAAAAACAAAGTGATAGTTCGCCACAGTGATAGAGCAAAACCCGACGTTTCGACCCTCCCGGGTCTTATTCATGGGGTTACTGAAAAAACACAAAACACTTTATAAACAATTGTTTGACATACATTTGGCAAAATTACATTTTATAATAAAAAAATCAAATAAAAACAAAACAAATCACCAAGAGGAAAAACAAACAAATTATATACAAAGCAACTCAAGAAGATGACAATGGTCATACAATCAGGGGCGGCGAAATTGTACTGCCATATAGTGCAAAAGGTCATGAAAAATAGAGTATACAAAGTTTACCTCTAGTCCTTTGGTATGTATGCATAAAGGATGGCAGTAGTAGACGAGGACCAAGCGATCCCTGATTTAGAGAGCATAACCTGTCAGTGACAAGGTGACAATATTATTAGATATAACTAATGTGGGTATGAGGTAAAGATCCTATCAGTCAAGAATGGGTACCAGACACGTGTATTGTTGATACGATGTTATGTATGGCCACATTGGTAATGGGGTGTTAGTCCGGGCATAGTAGTAACTTAGATATTGGGGTGCCTCTAAAAGCAGAGGAAATATGCCAGTTATAGATAAGTGCTGTACAAATAGTGTCCCATTGGGGGTGCCTTCACTGAAGCGAAGCAGAGGAACCCTCCTAATCACCAGGTCATTGCATGTGAAATACCTTAGAATGAGGCCAGTAAGGGCTGCTGTCCCAGAAAACTTATTTAGAAAGGGCCGTGCATTTCATGGTGGACCTGTGGATTAGGTGGAGAGACAATGGAAAAAATGGTAACCAAGTGTAAGCGGTTGGGATTGACCGGCAGATGTAGGAAAAGCGACGCCATATAAATACCTGATAGGGGTCTTATGTGGGGTCAGCGGCGCATCCCGCGCCCTGCTGCGCAGTCCAGAACGGAGGCTTGGCAAGTGAGGGTGGACGGGAATGCCGCCCTAAAATATTGCCGGACCGGAAGTCCCGGACCGGAAGTGACGCAGCTGCGCATGCGCACTCGGCCCTGCGTGTATGTATGGGCAAAAAACCTTGCCCAAGAGTGGGAGTGGTGTAGTGCTGTTAGAAGTACTGGTGGAAAATTGTAAACAGAAACCATATAGAGGCGCCCAAGGAGAAAATTGTAGTATGGTCGTAGCTGGGATAACTAGGGGATATATAGGTAGAATTGATGGCTACAAAAAAAGTTATATATAAAAAAGGATAAATAAATAAATGAAAAAATGGAAAAATATAAATATAGATATGAAAAAAATGAAAAAATGGCCATACTGAAGATGAATAGTGGGAAAAGGATACTACTGGTGGGAATGAACATTTGCGAAAATGAAATAAAGAAAAATAGGGAAAAATAAGAAAAATGAAAAATAAAAAATGAAAAAAAATAAAAAACTAAATAAAATTAAAATAAGGAAAAAATAAAAAATAAATAAAAATAAATATAAAAAAATATAAATATACGTATATACTTGCATAGTATGCGAGTATGGTAATGAGAAAAAATAATAAAAATATGCGACAGAGGACTCACCTAGTGGGAGGTAGACTCAACGTGTCTGGAAGGTAAAAAAAATTAAAGGATTAGTGAGACATTATAGTAACCAATCGATCTCCCTGTTGAGACCCTTAGGGCTTAGGGTTTCCAGTTTGTGGATCCAGAACGCCTCCCTCATTTTCAGTTGTTTAATATGATTCCCACCTCTTCTGGGTCTAGGGACCTGCTCAATAACCTGGTATTTGAGCTGCGCCACAGTGTGTCTGCACCTAATGAAGTGTTCGGGGATAGGTAGCCACGTTTTACTACATCGAATGGTGGATTTGTGGCTTGCTATACGGTCTTTCACATGTTGGGTTGTCTCTCCTACGTATAGGAGGCCACATGGGCATTTAACAATGTAAACAACGAAGTTCGAGTCACACGTATAGTATCCACTGATCGGGTAGGTTTTGCCTGTCCTGGGATGTGTTACGCTATCTGCTTTGATAACATTGGAACAGGAGGCGCAATTGAGACACGGAAATGTCCCTGTGCGTTGTGGGATCAGTACAGATTGGTTTGTAGTGGGGCGTGTGCTGCCTATATCAGCCCGAACCAGTTTGTCTCTTATGTTAGGGGCTCTTCTGTTACACATGAGAGGTGGTAAGGAGAAACTAGTAATGTTTGGGTAGGCTTTCTCTAGGAGGGACCAGTGTTTATGGATCACTCTCTCAACTTTGGGCATAAGGGGGTGGAACGTGTGGACAAATGGGATCCTGTTCTCGTTGGTGTTGCCCGAAGGTGAAGGTAGTGGTTGTAGGATCCGTGTTTTTTCACGGTCGAGTAGACGTTGTGGATAGTTCCTTTCCCTAAATTTCTGGGACATGTCCTCTAGGCGTGTAGGGAGTATAGCCTGATCGGAGACGATTCTGGCCACTCTGGTAAATTGTGAACGCGGAAGGCTATTGCGTGTAGCCTTAGGATGACTGCTAGAGTAGTGCAAAAGACTATTACAGTCAGTTGGTTTGCAGAAAAGGTCAGTTGACAGACGGCCCTGATCATCCTTACGGACAAGAGTGTCTAGAAAGGAAATTTGATTTGGATCAAACTGCATAGTGAATTGTAGTTCTGGGTAGATGGAGTTAAGTGTCTGATGAAATGCCTGCAGTGTGTCAATAGGTCCTGACCAAATAAAGAAAATGTCATCTATATACCGCAAGTAACAGTTAATGTGTTTCTCATATCTGGCATCCGTATAGACAAAACTCTCCTTAAATGTGTTCATGTACGCATTTGCATACGCCGGTGCGACAGTCGAGCCCATCGCGGTACCCTGGCATTGTATGTAGTAGGTATCTTCAGAGAGAAAATAGTTTTCGTATAGTACTAGTCTTAGTAAGTCTATGCAGAGCTGTGTGAACGTAGTAGATTTACCTGAATATTCTAACAGTGATTTGGATGCTGCAATGCCTTTCTCGTGGGTGATGGAGGTGTAGAGGCTGTTGACGTCCATGGTGACTAGGAAACTGTCGGGGGGTACACAGTTAAGTTGTCTCAATACTCTCAGGAAGTGGCCAGTGTCCAGTATGAAGGACTTGTTATTCTTGATCAATGGTGTTAGGATTTTTTCAAGAAAAACTGATAAAGGTGACAATATAGAATCAGTGGATGCCACTATAGGACGACCGGGGGGATTTGTTAGTGACTTGTGGATTTTAGGTAGTATATAGAATACCGGGGTAGTTGGGTGGAGGTTGTTGAGGAATTTCGCTGTTTGCTGGTCAATCGTACCATTATCACTATAAGTTTTGGTGACATATTCAATTTTTTTGCGGATCTCAAAAACGGGGTCCCTGGGAATAACCTTGTATGTGTTGGTATCTGATAATTGGCTAGTACCTCGGTGGAGTATAATGTGCGGTCTAATATAACTACTGCCCCGCCCTTGTCCGCTGGTTTAATAATAATGGTTTTGTTGTTGTGGAGAGAAGTGAGTGCTTGTTTTTCGGACGGTGTCATATTAGCCCGTGTAGGGAAGAGACCCAATCGATGTTGGTGAGATAGATCCTTAACGTCTTTATCGACAAAAGAAATAAACGTTTCAACAGGATGAAATGTATGGGGTGGGTTAAAGGAACTAGGTTTCCTTAAGCCCAATGATGCCAGAGGGATCTCCGCAACAGAGACGTCCCCATTAGGAGACACTCTGTTCTCGGAGTTTCCCGTCAATGTCCCGAAGTGAGTCTTCAGTCTCACTAGACAATACATGGCTACAAAAAAAGTTACATATAAAAAAGGATAAATAAATGAAAAAATGGAAAAATAAAAATATAAATATAGATATAAAAATAAAGATAGATATAGAAAATAAAAATAAAAAATAGAGATAAAATGAAAAAGTGAAAAAAAGGATCCTTGCGGACCACCAAAAATTCCTGGAGGAGAGAAAACGCCAAAAGTTTCAACGCGACAACGACGATTATACCCACAACAGGGTATACCGATGGAGCGATTCTACAGGCAATCATCCCTGGCGCCGTCCCTACCAACGCAAAACAGGCTCCTTCAGCACGGAGAGCGACTCGTCTACAGGTTCGAGCAGACCTCATTTTTTGTCCAAAGGCCGCAGGGGAGGTCACCAGCGTACCGACCAACAAGAAGATCGAGGAAAAATGACAACTCTGTCACAGGTAAGACACCTAACCTAGTCATTAATATTTCAGGATATACGCTCTCCCCTGCGGAACTCGATGTATTACAAAAAGGACTGTCGTTCTGTCCCACTCCTATCTGGGATAGCTTCCAGCTGGAGCAGGACCTACAAAGACTATATCGTCTAGTGAGACTGAAGACTCACTTCGGGACATTGACGGGAAACTCCGAGAACAGAGTGTCTCCTAATGGGGACGTCTCTGTTGCGGAGATCCCTCTGGCATCATTGGGCTTAAGGAATCCTAGTTCCTTTAACCCACCCCATACATTTCATCCTGTTGAAACGTTTATTTCTTTTGTCGATAAAGACGTTAAGGATCTATCTCACCAACATCGATTGGGTCTCTTCCCTATACGGGCTAATATGACACCGTCCGAAAAACAAGCACTCACTTCTCTCCACAACAACAAAACCATTATTATTAAACCAGCGGACAAGGGCGGGGCAGTAGTTATATTAGACCGCACATTATACTCCACCGAGGTACTAGCCAATTATCAGATACCAACACATACAAGGTTATTCCCAGGGACCCCGTTTTTGAGATCCGCAAAAAAATTGAATATGTCACCAAAACTTATAGTGATAATGGTACGATTGACCAGCAAACAGCGAAATTCCTCAACAACCTCCACCCAACTACCCCGGTATTCTATATACTACCTAAAATCCACAAGTCACTAACAAATCCCCCCGGTCGTCCTATAGTGGCATCCACTGATTCTATATTGTCACCTTTATCAGTTTTTCTTGAAAAAATCCTAACACCATTGATCAAGAATAACAAGTCCTTCATACTGGACACTGGCCACTTCCTGAGAGTATTGAGACAACTTAACTGTGTACCCCCCGACAGTTTCCTAGTCACCATGGACGTCAACAGCCTCTACACCTCCATCACCCACGAGAAAGGCATTGCAGCATCCAAATCACTGTTAGAATATTCAGGTAAATCTACTACGTTCACACAGCTCTGCATAGACTTACTAAGACTAGTACTATACGAAAACTATTTTCTCTCTGAAGATACCTACTACATACAATGCCAGGGTACCGCGATGGGCTCGACTGTCGCACCGGCGTATGCCGTACATGAACACATTTGAGGAGAGTTTTGTCTATACGGATGCCAGATATGAGAAACACATTAACTGTTACTTGCGGTATATAGATGACATTTTCTTTATTTGGTCAGGACCTATTGACACACTGCAGGCATTTCATCAGACACTCAACTCCATCTACCCAGAACTACAATTCACTATGCAGTTTGATCCAAATCAAATTTCCTTTCTAGACACTCTTGTCCGTAAGGATGATCAGGGCCGTCTGTCAACTGACCTTTTCTGCAAACCAACTGACTGTAATAGTCTTTTGCACTACTCTAGCAGTCATCCTAAGGCTACACGCAATAGCCTTCCGCGTTCACAATTTACCAGAGTGGCCAGAATCGTCTCCGATCAGGCTATACTCCCTACATGCCTAGAGGACATGTCCCAGAAATTTAGGGAAAGGAACTATCCACAACGTCTACTCGACCGTGAAAAAACACGGATCCTACAACCACTACCTTCACCTTCGGGCAACACCAACGAGAACAGGATCCCATTTGTCCACACGTTCCACCCCCTTATGCCCAAAGTTGAGAGAGTGATCCATAAACACTGGTCCCTCCTAGAGAAAGCCTACCCAAACATTACTAGTTTCTCCTTACCACCTCTCATGTGTAACAGAAGAGCCCCTAACATAAGAGACAAACTGGTTCGGGCTGATATAGGCAGCACACGCCCCACTACAAACCAATCTGTACTGATCCCACAACGCACAGGGACATTTCCATGTCTCAATTGCGCCTCCTGTTCCAATGTTATCAAAGCAGATAGCGTAACACATCCCAGGACAGGCAAAACCTACCCGATCAGTGGATACTATACGTGTGACTCGAACTTCGTTGTTTACATTGTTAAATGCCCATGTGGCCTCCTATACGTAGGAGAGACAACCCAACATGTGAAAGACCGTATAGCAAGCCACAAATCCACCATTCGATGTAGTAAAACGTGGCTACCTATCCCCGAACACTTCATTAGGTGCAGACACACTGTGGCGCAGCTCAAATACCAGGTTATTGAGCAGGTCCCTAGACCCAGAAGAGGTGGGAATCATATTAAACAACTGAAAATGAGGGAGGCGTTCTGGATCCACAAACTGGAAACCCTAAGCCCTAAGGGTCTCAACAGGGAGATCGATTGGTTACTATAATGTCTCACTAATCCTTTAATTTTTTTTACCTTCCAGACACGTTGAGTCTACCTCCCACTAGGTGAGTCCTCTGTCGCATATTTTTATTATTTTTTCTCATTACCATACTCGCATACTATGCAAGTATATACGTATATTTATATTTTTTTATATTTATTTTTATTTATTTTTTTTTTTCCTTATTTTAATTTTATTTTGTTTTTTATTTTTATTTTATTTTTCATTTTTTATTTTTCATTTTTCTTATTTTTCCCTATTTTTCTTTATTTCATTTTCGCAAATGTTCATTCCCACCAGTAGTATCCTTTTCCCACTATTCATCTTCAGTATGGCCATTTTTTCATTTTTTTCATTTATTTCATTCTCTTCATTCTTTTCATTTTCCTTATTTTTCTTTTTTTTCCCCTTTTTTTCACTTTTTCATTTTATCTCTATTTTTTTTTATTTTCTATATCTATCTTTATTTTTATATCTATATTTATATTTTTCCATTTTTTCATTTATTTATTTATCCTTTTTTATATATAACTTTTTTTGTAGCCATCAATTCTACCTATATATCCCCTAGTTATCCCAGCTACGACCATACTACAATTTTCTCCTTGGGCGCCTCTATATGGTTTCTGTTTACAATTTTCCACCAGTACTTCTAACAGCACTACACCACTCCCACTCTTGGGCAAGGTTTTTTGCCCATACATACACGCAGGGCCGAGTGCGCATGCGCAGCTGCGTCACTTCCGGTCCGGGACTTCCGGTCCGGCAATATTTTAGGGCGGCATTCCCGTCCACCCTCACTTGCCAAGCCTCCGTTCTGGACTGTGCAGCAGGGCGCGGGATGCGCCGCTGACCCCACATAAGACCCCTATCAGGTATTTATATGGCGCCGCTTTTCCTACATCTGCCGGTCAATCCCAACCGCTTACACTTGGTAACCCTTGGTTACCATTTTTTCCATTGTCTCTCCACCTAATCCACAGGTCCACCATGAAATGCACGGCCCTTTCTAAATAAGTTTTCTGGGACAGCAGCCCTTACTGGCCTCATTCTAAGGTATTTCACATGCAATGACCTGGTGATTAGGAGGGTTCCTCTGCTTCGCTTCAGTGAAGGCACCCCCAATGGGACACTATTTGTACAGCACTTATCTATAACTGGCATATTTCCTCTGCTTTTAGAGGCACCCCAATATCTAAGTTACTACTATGCCCGGACTAACACCCCATTACCAATGTGGCCATACATAACATCGTATCAACAATACACGTGTCTGGTACCCATTCTTGACTGATAGGATCTTTACCTCATACCCACATTAGTTATATCTAATAATATTGTCACCTTGTCACTGACAGGTTATGCTCTCTAAATCAGGGATCGCTTGGTCCTCGTCTACTACTGCCATCCTTTATGCATACATACCAAAGGACTAGAGGTAAACTTTGTATACTCTATTTTTCATGACCTTTTGCACTATATGGCAGTACAATTTCGCCGCCCCTGATTGTATGACCATTGTCATCTTCTTGAGTTGCTTTGTATATAATTTCTGTTTGTTTTTCCTCTTGGTGATTTGTTTTGTTTTATTTTTATTATAAAATGTAATTTTGCCAAATGTATGTCAAACAATTGTTTATAAAGTGTTTTGTGTTTTTTCAGTAACCCCATGAATAAGACCCGGGAGGGTCGAGACGTCGGGTTTTGCTCTATCACTGTGGCGAACTATCACTTTGTTTTTTCTTGAATAAAATTGGCATAAACCTTTATCTATATTGCCCAGTGACGTAGTATATTGCCCAGTGACGTAGTATATTGCACAGCGATGTAGTATACAGCACAGAGCCACGTAGTATATTGCACAGCCACGTAGTATATTGCCTAGCTACATAGTAGATTGCCCAGCCACGCATGTCACAGGTTAAAAAATAAACATATACTCACCTTCCGATCCGAGGGCCCCTTGTAGTTCTAACATACTCACCATATTTGTAGTTCTGTCGCCTGTGCCCGGTACAGGCGGCAGCTGCCGGTCCCAGGGTGTGATGACGTCGCGGTCACATGACCGTGACGTGACGGCAGGTCCTTCTGCCATACGATAATTGGTACCTGAACCTGCCGCTTGCACAGAGCGGTTACCGGAGGGTGGCGAGGAGCAGGAAAGGCAGCGGAAGGTGAGTATATAATGATTTTTTATTTTTTTTAATTATTTTTAACATTACATCCTTTTACTATTGACGCTGCATAGGCAGCGTCAATAGTAAAAACTTGGTCACACAGGGTTAATAGCGGCAGTAACGGAGTGAGTTACCCGCGGCATAACGCGGTCAGTTACCGCTGGCATTAACCCTGTGTGAGCCGTGACTGCGGGGAGTATGGAGCGGGCAGCCGGCACTGACTGCAGGGGAGTAGGGAGGGACTAATTGGACTGTGCCCGTCGCTGATTGGTCGTGGCAGCCATGACAGGCAGCTGGCGAGACCAATCAGCTAATGAATAACCGTTACGGAAGTTGCCGACAGACGGAAGTGACCCTTAGACAATTATATAGTAGATGGGGGAATTGAGAAGGTGATGTCCGCATAGTGGACAACATCTTTATCCACCATCAGGTTATGTGCACACGTTAAGTATTAGGACATTTTTACATCAAAAACGTTTTAGTTTTTTTGGCAGGAAAAACAAAGCATGAGAAACAAGCGTATTTTCCCCATTCATTGGAATGGGTGAAGAAAGCTGCAAAAACGCTGAAAGAACTGATGAGCTACAGATCTGAAACTGCTTCACATCTGCAAGGAAATAATAAGCAGTGTGAACATGAAACTTCAAAGATCGTACTCCCTTTGCTGGAACAGTAAAATGCAGCCTTTTTCACTGAAAAAAAAATAAACAAACAAAAAAAGTGTCGGGATTTTATTAAACCTAGGTTCACACATGTATCAAACCTGTGGATTTATTTTTTTTTTTAGACATTTCAACTGTGCTCCTTTCTCTGTTAAAATGAAAGTACACAAAAACATCTCATGAAAGTCAGCGGGGTACGGCCGGCTTGGTTTGGGTCCATTATGAAAGGATTGGTTAGGATTAGATAGTGGAAAATATTATTGGTAGTGAAAAAAAATGAACAAATGTAAAGATAAAAGAAGACATACAAAACAGACAAGACACGAGATCACCAAGTTTCGGGCTACGTACGGTTAGGATTCTGCGGTTATCATCTCTGAGAATGTTGAGCAAGATGGTCACAAGAGAAGACACGAAGGACGTGGGGACATTGGGCATTATTAGTATCTCCTGAAGGATGGTAAGAAGTCGCTTCCTGTAGAGAATAAATACATTATGTCGTTTTTTTACCTTCCTTGACAACAGACAGCAACTATGGATGCTGCCAAGTGAGAAAGACATTATTACTGCTCACTATTCACTGCGTTCTCTTGGATGTCTGCAGGTTGTCGCCCTCTGTAAACTGAATGGACTTTCAAGGTTATTGGGAGCGCTCCTAATTGGTTAGGGTCTGACTAATGGGACCCCCGCTAATCAACAGGACAGCATTTGGTCAGTATTTTACATCAGTATATTTGTAGCCAAAACTGGGAGTGGAACAATGAGAGAAGAAGTACAGAAACACGTCACCACTTCTGTATAACTACTGATCGCTGAAACCGCCACTTCTCTGTAAAGCAAAGTACCGGAAGCGCTCGGCCACTGAGACGTTCCATTGAGGCAGTCTTCTGCTGTTAAAGGTTTTCTGCACATGTGTGTATCTTGGACATAAAGCCTCACAGTTTGGCAGCCATTTGTATTCGGACTTTACACAATTGGTGGAAAGTCTAATGATTTATTTCTGCAGAATTCGCACATTTACTGGACTGGTGTAACGCGGTCAGAAGTAACAGGACATCATGAACTGGTGGGACGGTGACGTGGCCACATCGCGGAGAATGGCGACCTACCTGCCTCCCTCCTCACTGGTGTCCAGGCAGCCGACGAGGTGGATCAGCTGCTGGCCGATGAAGGCTTTAGTCATCAGGTCTTCAATTCTAGTCATATCGGCCATCTCCTCGTCGGCGAAAACAGGGAGCGTCCGGAGATAACTGCGGTGAGGGAGACACCGGATAACGAGCATTAGGGCTCGTTTCCATTTGCGAGAAACACGTCCGTGTCTCGCATGTGAAAACCAAGCTCTGGTGCCAGCACTTGGGAGCGGAGAGTGCGGCCGCATAGGAACACATGGAGCTGCAAGCTCCGCTTCAAAGTGCCGGCGCCAGAGCTTGGTTTCCACATGCGAGACACGGACGTGTTTCTCGCAAATGGAAACAAGCCCTAACTTGTAGAGTAGCACACAGATCAGACCAGGCGCGGCACCCTGCCGACAGGCACGGCTATGTCATTTACTCACATGTTTATTAAGTCGGGATACAAAAGAAAAAAATATATATATATAGATCGATGGATATGAAGAATCACAAAGCATTTTTTTTTTAACCCTTCAATAACCTATACCCAACCCATACATTTTTTACTTTTTCACATTTGGCTAACCCTAACCGTTCATTTATTTCATCAAATTGGGTGTATGATGCCGTGCGTTGTGTAGGATATCTTGTATTATTTTGGGCACTTTTTGGGAGCAACATACAAAATTAAACATTAGATAGGGAGAGTGAGAGATCAATGCTGAAAGCAACTAAGAAATAGATATGTTTTATTAATATTACACCAGTTCGTTTCAATCAAGACAAATACATTTTTTCCCTCAGTCACTGAGGGCTGCTATTTTTTTCTTGCTGGTGTGTAAGTTTTTTTAACGAGGCACTTAAATGCAGCAAATATGTCAGCCGACCACATCTCCTGTACGGTGGCTGCCACAGTGGTGAACTGGAGTCCGGTGACATTACATTGTAGCCCAGAGCATAGAAGTGGGCTACAATTTCCTTCTGTCAAGGGTCTTTACATTGTTCAGAGTGGAGCCATGAGGTTGTGAGCTGCAGCCCTCCAATTTGAGCGCTCACCGGGATCGGGCACCAGCTCTGTACTGCAGCTTTAGCGTTGAGTACATATCACTCAATGAAATGGCTGTCACAGTTATAGTTTGATCAAAATCTAAAATTTAATTAACCCGATTGGTAAACAGATGTAGGTACCCAGACCTGATGAACACTCACCCAAAATTACTGTGATCTGAGGGCTGCAGCCAGGAAGGATATGACTGCTGCTCTTAGATCTCTGTAAGAGGCGGAGAGCAACTAAATGCCGCCCTCCCTCACGCCTTCTTATACAGCAGGTTAAGATTCTGCTATCTGTTCTTGGGACCAGCTTTCCCACAAACAGATAAAAATAACAACTGAAGAACCTTGTACCATAGTAGGGGGTAGGGTCAACGCATTCCCACCCACACCGCTCCTCAACATCCGCACCTGTCACCGCACAAACTAAAAAAATCTAAAAAATAAACTAACATTTGATCATCACAATCCTCAAAAGTCTGAACTATGATTATACAAACAGCTCCACCCACTGCTGTTAAACTCTAAGCTATGTGCACACGATGCAGATTTGGTGCAGAATTTTCTGCACAAAATCTGCATCTTCTGGCAGAAAACGCACCTGCGTTTTTTATGCGTTTTTAGTGCGTTTGTGCGTTTTTTGCAGTGCAGTTTTGGTGCAGTTTTTTTAGTGCGTTTTTTATGCTGATTTGTCAGCTTAATAAAGCTAAATAAAGAGATTAAAAAAAAATAAAAAATTACGTGATGTCATTTCCTAGTCCAACCTCTTCTCAATCTCCATTTTGGAAAGCCATAACCACTTTCTGACAGGCCTTACCATGAGTGCTGGTAATGAAGAACACAGGGAAGAAAGTAGCCCACCGCATACTGAACAGCATGTTACTTCTGTGCGGATACGCAGGCCACAACGCCTCCAGATGATTGGGGTTTTACTGGAGTATCTGAACCAGCAAAGATTGCAGGTAAGGCTAGGTTCACATTAGCGTTGTGCGGCGCAGCGTCGGGCGCTGCAGTGGTGACGCATGCGTCATGCGCCCCTATATTTAACATGGGGGCGCATGGACATGTGTTGCGTTGCGTTTTGTGACGCTTGCGTCTTTTTTGGCGTTTTTTCGCATGCGTTTTCGGCAACGCATGCGTTTTAGGATGCGTGCGTTCATTTGCAGAAATGCAACCTGTAGTAATTTCTAGCGGCGTTTTTTTGCCGCAAAAAAACGCATGTGTTTATTTGCGGCAAAAAAATGCATTGCTGTCTATGTAAACGCATGCGTTTTTAAGCACATGCGTTTGCGTTAAAAACGCATGCGTTTTTATAGAAAAAAAAAACAGAAAACAAACTGAAAAGCCACCCACCACCATCAAGGTGATAAAGGGATCCAAACCCTAACCCTACCCCTAACCTCACCCCTAACCGTTTAATGAACATTTTCTGACATAGTGCCACGTATTTCAGTCACGTTTAATGAATATTTTCTGAGTCATAGTGCCACGATATTTAAGTGCCACGATATTTAAGTGCCACGATATTTAAGTGCCACGATATTTAAGTGCCACGTATTTCAGTGCCACGTATTTAAGTGCCACGTATTTAAGTGCCACGTATTTAAGTGCCACGTATTTAAGTGCCACGATATTTTGGTGCCACGTATATAAGTGCCACGTATTTAAGTGCCACGTATTTAAGTGCCACGTATTTAAGTGCCACGCATTTAAGTGCCACGCATTTAAGTGCCACGTATTTAAGTGCCACACATTTAAGTGCCACACATTTAAGTGCCACACATTTAAGTGCCACGCATTTAAGTGCCACGCATTTAAGTGCCACGATATTTCGGTGCCACGCATTTAAGTGCCACGCATTTAAGTGCCACGTATTTAAGTGCCACGTATTTAAGTGCCACGTATTTAAGTGCCACGATATTTCGGTGCCACGTATTTCAGTGCCACGTATTTCAGTCACGTTTAGGATTAGGGTTGATATTCATAGCCTAGAGAGGGGCCATGGATATTGCCCCCCCCAGCTACAACTACCAGCCCGCAGCCGCCCCAGAAATGGCGCATCTCTAAGATGCGCCAAATCTGGCGCTTAGCCTCTCTCTTCCCACTCCCGTGTAGCGGTGGGATATGGGGTAATAAGGGGTTAATGTCACCGTGACATTGTAAGGTGACGTTAACCCCAGTTAATAATGGAGAGGCGTAAAAAAAATTGGCGTAGGCTCCCGCCCAATTTTCATGTCCAGAAAGGGAAAGCCAGCGACTGCAGGCTGCTAATTTGTAGCCAGGGAAGGGGTTAATCTTCCCAGGCTATGAATATCATCCCACAGCTGTCTGCGTGGCCTTACTGGCTATTAAAATAGGAGGACCCCAGAAAAAAAATGACATAGGGTCCCCCTATATTTTATAGCCAGAAAGGCTACGCAGACAGCTGCGGGATGATATTCATAGCCTAGAGAGGGGCCATGGATATTGCCCCCCCCCCCCCCCCCGGCTACAACTACCAGCCCGCAGCCGCCCCAGAAATGGCGCATCTCTCTTCCCACTCCCGTGTAGCGGTGGGATATGGGGTAATGAAGGGGTTAACGTCACCTTGACATTGTAAGGTGACGTTAACCCCAGTTAATAATGGAGAGGCGTCTGTAAGACGCCTATCCATTATTAACCCCAAATTACTGAACACAAAAAAAAAAGAGACAGGAAAAAGTATTTTAATATTCTAAATTTTACCATACTTACAAATCCCTTGATGATCTGTAGTCTTTTCCGACGTAGTCCATTAATATCGAGTGTCCCACGACGATCTGCCATGGAAAACAGCCACACCAGGAGATGTGACTGCTCTCCATGGCTGCCAAAACACACTGACAGGAGCAAAAGCTCCTGCAGTGTGCCTGCGCATGCGCGCGAGTTTACCGGCGTTCAATGAACTCCGGGACTCTCGCTTTACGACACTGCTGAAAAATTTTACAGCAGTTCAATTGCCGTAAAGTGAGCTCCCGGAGTTCATTTAGCTCCAGGAAAAGAACGGGCAGCTCCGATACACTGCAGGAGTGATTAACTCCTGCAGTGTATCACCGGAGGACGTCGTGGGACAACCTATTAATGGATTACGACGGAAAAGTTTTTTTTTTGGGGGGAGAAGAATGATCGAGGAAGGTGGCCTTCGGGGACGTATGTGGTGAGTATGTACTACATGTTATATGTGTGTTTGTGTTTTTAACCCATTGTAGTCAGTCGCCTGACGATGGGACAACTCTCCCATCATCACATTTCGATGGGAGCAGTAGTCCCACCCGACGAATGACTACAATGAGTCACTACTGACAGACTGACTGACAGACAGACACACAGACACACACACAGAGACACTATACATACCATTTCTACCATACGCCTCACATCGATCCCCATCCGACTGTACGACTCCATTTTCGCTACACTCCGCCCACTCACTTCCTCCTCTGACGTCACTTCCGTCTGCTGCGGTTTTGACACCCAAATCCGCATAAAATCTGCAGATGGTATATACATCTGCAGTTTTTATGCGGATTTGACCCACCGAATGGGAGTCAATGGGTGCAGAAACGCTGCAGTTCTGCACAAAAGAAGTGACATGCACTTCTTTGAAATCTGCAGCGTTTCTGCACGGATTTTTCTGCACCATGTGCACAGCTTTTTTTTTTTCACATTGATTTACATTGTTCTGTAAATCACAGTGCAGTTCTGCAGCGTTTCTGCTGCAGAAAAAAACGCTGCAGAACTGCACTAAATCTGCATGGTGTGCACATACCCTTAAAAGCAGCTGTCAATTGATGACCATGGCGTTTACAGTGTGCGTCTCGGGCAGGGTGGGTGTGGGAGGATGAGGAGAGGCAAAGTCACAGGATGCCGCTGGCAATGACAACTGGGGGTCTTCTGATCACCCCTGTGCCGACAGGATGGTACTTCTGAGAAAGTTAGCCTGTGACGGACGTTCATAGACCGTGATTTTTGCAATGTACAATAGTCAATAAAGTGATTGACAAATACAAGAAAAAAGTCAAAATAAGTAAAACAAATAAATAAATAAAATGCACGAAGTTCAAGTAACAAACCCCTTTCCCCCAAAAAATAAATATATATATAAAAAAAACAAACAAAAAAAAAATGCACGTGATACACATCTCCACGTTCCTTAACCCCTTCATCACCTTGGGATTTTCCATTTTCCCGTGTTCGTTTTTCACTCCTCTCCTTCCCAGAGCCATAACTTTTTTATTTTTCTGTCAATTTGGCCGTGTGAGGGCTTATTTTTTGCGGGACGAGTTGTACTTTTGAACGACATCATTGGTTTTACCATGTCGTGTACTAGAAAACGGGAAAAAAATTCCAAGTGTGGTGCAATTGCAAAAAAAAAAAAAAAAAGTGCAATCCCATGCGGGTTTTTTGTTTGGCTTTGTTGCTAGGTTCACTAAATGCTAACACTGACCTGCCATTATGATTCTCCACATCATTACGAGTTCACAGACACCTAACATTTCTAGGTTATTTTTTATCTAAGTGGCGAAAAAAAAAAAATTCAAACTTTGCGTAAAAAAAAAATAAAAATCCGATACCCATAGCGTCTCCATTTTTCGTGATCTGGGGTCGGGTGAGGGCTTATTTTTTGCATGCCGAGCTGGCGTTTTTTAGTGATAGCATTTTGGTGCAGATACGTTCTTTTGATCGCCCGTTATTGCATTTTAATGCAATGTCGCAGCGACCAAAAAAAATGTAATTCTGGCGTTTCAAATTTTTTTCTCGCTACGCCGTTTAGCAATCAGGTTAATGCTTTTTTTTAATTGATAGATTGGGCGATTCTGAAAGCGGCGGTACCAAATATGTGTATATTTGATTTTATATTTATTGTTTTATTTTGAATGGGGCGAAAGCGGGGAGATTTAAACTTTTATATTTTTTTTTATTTATTTCATATTTTTTTAAACATTTTTTTTTTTTTTTTTTTTAACTTTTGCCATGCTTCAATAGCCTCCATGGGAGGCTAGAAGCTGGCACAACTGGATCGGCTCTGCTACATAGCAGCGATCATCAGATCGCTCCTATGCAGCTGAATTACAGGCTTGCTATGAGTGCTGACCACAGGGTGGCGCTCACAGCAATCCGGCATCAGTAACCATAGAGGTCTCAAGGCCCTCTATGATTACTATCTTGACGCATCGCTCACCCCCGATCATGTGACGGGGGTCGGCGATGCGTGCATTTCCGGCAGTGCGGCCGGAAGCGGTAGATAAATGCCGCTGTCAGCGTTTAACAGCGGCATTTAACAGGTTAATAGCGGCGGGTGAATCACGATTCCACTCGCCGCTATTGCGCGCACTTGTCAGCTGTTCAAAACAGCTGACATGTTGTGGGTTTGATGTGGGCTCATCACCGGAGCACACATCAAAGCAGGGGATCTGACCTCGGACGTACTATTCCGTCTGAGGTCAGAAAGGGGTTAAAAGTTTCATCTAACAAAATATAAAACTTAATTAACCCAATCGGTAAAAGCTTTTTTAGAAAACAGAAGGAAAAAAAAAAGCCAAAACTGCAAACTGCAGGTCTTTTTTCTAGCTGCAGCAAGAGGTGATCAAAGAACCAACATCAGCTCAGGGCACAAAAATACAAGCCTTTTTGTAGCGCCATCATCTGAAAATTGAAGATGTCACAGCACTCAGACACTAGCGATACAAAGATATTTAGGATCAAAAAGTCAACATTTGTTTCAGACCAGCCTTTTAAGCAGCTACGCTGTAATAAATGTAATAAAAACAAAGACAAAATGAACGTCACCTCAGCAGATACTCCACATACACCGCTGGCTCGGGTAAAATCTGTTCCAGTGCAGCCTCCCCCTCATCAGCTTTGGACTTGAAGTATTCACAAAGTGCTTTCCAGTACAAGACATTTTCTGGAGTCAAAGTGTCCAAAGGGATCAGTTTCCTAGGGAAGAAAGAAAATGAGATCAGAAATCCCAACAACTCAAAAAGCAAAAAAAAACAGGGTACAGACACACAACACTGTGCCCACTGCACACACGGCAGGTACGCAGATCGCTCATGTAGGCCACGTTGACCGCAGCACAACCACTCACAGATATTATTATTATAGCGCCATTTATTCCATGGCGCTTTACATGTGATATTGGACGTACATGTACAGGCTGCTTTGGAGAGTGGAGGGTGTTGGCCTATCAGTAACATTAAAAATAAAATAAACAAATGGAATTTTTTTTTTTTTTTTTTTAAACTTAGAAGTTGGAACGACTTTCAGCTTTTTATTTCATAACTTAAAAAAAAAGAATATTTGGTACTGCTGTGTCTGTAAGAGTACAATCAAAATATAGCCTTAATGTAGACATAAAATATAGGTTTGGTATTGTAATCACACGGACTTATAGTCATGGGCGCAGGTCATTCTTATCGCATACTGGACAATGTAAGAATGAACCTCTAAAACCACTCGTGTAATTTTTTTGGTTTTCCAATACATTATATTGTAAAGCAAATGCAGTCAATCATAATTACAACTCGTTCTACAAAATGAAACTCTCAAGTTACAACAGAACATGAAAATGATGGCTCATTGGAGAAAACAAAAGAACAAAAATATAATTTTGTTCCGATGTGAGGGTGTCACATCACCTGCCATATTTTCTTTGAACTGTCTGCTGCCGTTCCTCTGTTATTCCCAATAAAAAAAATGAATAAATTGACAACTGGGCGTTACTAGTCGGGGGGGGGGTGTCTTTAAAGAACAGAATTGTCCAATCAGTGTTGAAAGTGTCAGTGTAGGGACACCTGTGAGCAGGAATGGTAGCGCCCAGTTGTCAATTTTTAACTATTCTGGAGGAATTCCAGAGGAACGTCTGAATGCAGAGCTCTACATAAAGGTGTTAGGACATGGAGGACACGAGTATACTAAGACAGGCTTGCCAGGAAAGATCACATTTTTACCTTTCATCAATGTTTTTACACTTCTCCACAAGTTCACTGACAGAGGAGAGAGCGAACATTGTATTGAGGGCAGACACTGCGACTTCGGGAGAGTTTTCCACGTCCAGACGGTGGAGCAGCTCTAAGACGTTGCCCTCGGTGTACTTCAGCCACGACTGCAATAGCTTCTTCTGCATGATGTCTTTTACTGCCTCTGTGAAATAAGAAGCGATAATGTGGCCGCCATATAGGAACCAGACGAGGTGCGGCTTTCACATCACTCACCGGAGCGGTCGTTCAGCCCCAGCTGCAGGAGGCTCACCCTCTGTGCGATCGTCAGTGCCCTTATGTGGACCTTTTCTGCCAAAACCTGTGTGCGATGGGGTACAAACGCGTCACCTGGCAGATTCAACCTGTACCATTGGCCATATGCTAAACAACCGGAAACGGCCTCCTTACCTGGTACGCCAGCTTCCTCACAAGCTCCTTCACATCCTTGGTCCGGCCGACAATCTTAGGCAAAGTCCGGGCAGATGGAGCGATGCACGATAACACGGCTCTCCGCACTTCTGGGTTCAGGTCGTTTTCCAGTAGATGCATGTAAACTGGGAAACAAAGGCCCAAAATGTAAGTGAAGAGGGACATTGCGGACAATCGTTACTCGTCCATTCATAGTTCTAAGAGGACCGATCAATAACCGAAGAGAAAATGCAGTCTATGATCTAAAAAAAGGGTATTCCCACCATGGACTTGTATAGCATAGCCATAAGACATGACAAATGTCTGACATATGTGGATCTCGCTTCTGAGAATAGGACCCATGACCCACATGGTGAAGTGGGACCAGCAACTATCAGACAAAATGGGGTATTCTATGTGTGAAAAGAAGAAAAGCAGCAGGGACCTGGACAGCAGCGGTACCAGAGGAGAAGCCAGGGATCGGTAAGTGCTCTACTTAGACCACCCGTTAAACCTTCCTCGAGATTCATGGACTTTTCACTTATGGAGGCTCCAAATGAGAGACAACTCCCATATTAACTTCTAAAGATAAAATCCCCGAGAAAACCCTTTATGCAGATATCACCACAAGAGCCACTTATGGCAGATCAATAGGATAGTATAAATGTCTGATGGATTAGGGTCCAGCACCTATCTCCACAATAGGGGTCTCCCCACCAGGGCTATGGAGTCTGAGTTGGTGTCAATTTTGGTGGAGTCAGTATAAAATGGACAGACTTCTAAAATATGTAATATATTGGGTACAGTAGTTCAATAAATGTCCATTAAAAAAAAAAATTGAAAGCCAGCTCCCCTGGACGGTTGATGGCAAACAGTAGCACAGGAAAGGAGGACATCCAGCTTCTTAGTCGAAATCCATGGTGATCTAAAAGCAACACGCTTCAGACACAGACGTGTTTTATTCAAAAGCTGAGCTGTAGACAAAGAACACGCCTGAGTTTGGAACGCGTTGCTTTTAGATCACCATGGATTTCTTACAATTTCATTTTTAAATTTTTGAAAATAAACTGCATATTTTTTTCCCCTAAGAAGCTGGATATTCTCCTTTCTTTGTTACAGTAGTTCAATGCATTCAGCAACAGTCCCAGAGAAAACACATTTTTTTAAATCCATAGGGGAAAAAAAAAAAAAAAAAAAAGTGCTTAAAGGGAACTTGACAGCAGGATTGTGCACAGTAACCTACAGTGTCAGGTCGGCACCGTTATACTGATTACAATGATACCTTGGTTGATGAAATCAGTCTTGTGGTTGTTCTTTAATCTTTATTTTCAGGTTTGTAATTAATGGGATTCTCGTGCTCTAAGGCGGGGTTTGGGTATGTGGTGCTCTGATTTTATATTTTCCTAATGCAGCCTGCTGATAGGTCACTTCCAGCTAGGGAAAAAAAAAAAAAAAAATTGAAAAATGGCGCCTGCGCAGTAGCAGCTATTGGTGTCTATAGCGGTGATCTGATAGATGCCACGGTGCGTGTGCCAGCAGCACCATCTTACTGGAGAAGAAAAAAATCCACAATGGCGCTGCCGGCACAGTAGCAGCTCTCGGATCACCGCTATAGACACCAATAGCTGCTACTGCGCAGGCGCCATTTTTCAAATTTTTTTTCCCTAGCTGGATAACATCAAGAAAATGTATTATTGGCACATGAAACATGCGATTATGTTGCAGAGCAGGGGCCACATCCGGCCCCCGCCTGCAGAAGCATTTTGGTCCCTTTCTTCGGTATGTTAGGTATTCATTATGTAAACTAGGGGGCGGGTCATTCAGGGAGCAGTGACCTATCAGCAGTCTGCATTATGAATATATAATCAGAACACCACATACCCAAACCCCGCCTTAGGGCACCAGAATCCCATTAAAGGGAACCTGTCACCTGAATTTGGCGGGACCAGTTTTGGGTCATATGGGCGGGGTTTTCAGGTGTTTGATTCACCCTTTCCTTACCCGCTGGCTGCATGCTGGCCGCAATATTGGATTGAAGATCATTCTCTGTCCTCCGGAGTAAACGCCTGTGCAAGGCAATATTGCCTTGCGCTGGCGTGTACTCCGGAGGACAGAGAATGAACTTCAATCAATATTGCGGCCAGCATGCATCCAGCGGGTAAGGAAAGGGTGAATGAAACACCCGAAAACCCCGCCCATATGACCCAAAACTGGTCCCGCCAAATTCAGGTGACAGGTTCCCTTTAATTACAAACTGAAAATAAAGATTAAAGAACAACCACACGACAGATTTCATCAACCAAGGTATCATTGTAATCAATATAACGGCGTCGACCTGACACTGTGTGTAGGTTACTGTGCACAATCCTGCTGACAGGTTCCCTTTAAATACACCTAGGTATCCAGTGCAAGAATACATAGGTGAATTTAAGCACCTTTTTAACACCATAAAATTTTTTTAAAAATTTTTCCTAACAAAGTTGTTTTTAAAATATTTTTCCTCCGGAACCATTGCTGGATTAATTCTTCTGACTAATTTTCTCCTTGGCTTCACATCCCTGCACTACCGGTGGAACAGAACGCACATGTCGGTGAGCTGGATATAAATCCCCTTTTAGTAGTTCAGTGCTGTACATTTTTAATAATAGTTTGGTAACGTTATGAAATGTCCTTTAAGTGTCTGTTCTGTTCCTGATCTCGCCTTTTAGTTTAAATGTGTTGTGCTTTATGTACATGCTCAGTAGTGATCAGGGCTGTGGGGTCGGAGATGAGATGAATCTGTGTTGTGCTTTACATACATGCTCAGTAGTGACCAGTGCTGTGGGGTTGGAGATGAGGTGAATCTGTGTTGTGCTTTACGTACATGCTCAGTAGTGACCAGTGCTGTGGAGTCGTAGATGAGATGAATCTGTGCTGCACTTTATGTACATGCTCAGTAGTGACCAGTGCTGTGGGGTTGGAGATGAGATGAATCTGGGCTGCACTGTATGTACATGCATGCTCAGTAGTGACCAGTGCTGTGGGGTTGGAGATGAGATTAATCACATTTAGCATTTCCTATTCCCTCACTACCTCTTCATCTCGCCCCCTCTCTGTTGGTGTCCCCCTCAAGGCTCTGTACTTGGGCCCTTTCACTTCTCAATCTATACACTCGGCCTGGGACAACTCATAAGGTCCTATGGCTTCTAGTACCATCTATATGCTGATGACACTCAGATCAACCTCTCTGGCCCAGATGTCACCTCTCTGCTTTCCAGAATCCCTGAGTGTCTGCCATATCCTCCTTCTACTCTCGCTTCCTCAAGCTCAATGTGGACAAATTTGAACTAATTAATAGCAATGAGGGAATATACTCGGTACTTCCCGAGCACGCTCGGGTGTCCTCCGGGTATTTGTAAGTGCTCAGAGATTTAGTTTTCTGCGCCACGGCTGAATGATTTACAGCGATTAGCCAGCTTGATTACATGTGGGGATTCCCTAGCAACCAGGCAACCCCCACATGTACTTATGCTGGCTAACAGATGTAAATCATTCAGCTGCGGCGATGAAAACTAAATCTCTGAGCACTTACAAATACTCGGAGGACACCCGAGCATGCTCGGGATATCTCGAGTAACGAGTATACTCGCTCATAACTACTAATTATCTTTCCTCCATCTCACATATCTTCCCTACCTGATCTATCTATCAAAATAAATGAAATCACACTTTCCCCTGTCCCCAAAATCCGCTGCCTCGGAGTAACCCTGGACTCTGCCCTGTCCTTCAAACCGCACATCCAAGCTCTCACCACCTCCTGTCGCCTCCAGCTCAAAAATATTTCCAGAATCCGTCCTTTCCTCAACCCACACTCTACCAAAATGCTCGTGCATGCCCTAATCTCCCGCCTCAACTACTGCAACATCCTCCTCTGTGGCCTACCTTCTAACACTCTCGCACCTCTCCAGTCCATCCTTAACTCTGCTGCCCGACTAATTGATCTCTCTCCTCGCTACACTCCTGCTTCCCCTCTTTGCAAATCCCTTCACTGGCTCCCATTTTCCCAACTTATCCAGTTTAAACTACTAACACTGACCTACAAAGCCATCCATAACCTTTCTCCTCCGTATATTTCCAAACTAATCTCTCAATATCTTCCCTCACGTAATCTCCGGTCCTCCCAAGACCACCTCCCCTCCTCCACGCTTATTCGCTCATCACCCAATCGCCTCCAAGACTTCTCCCGAATATCCCCCATCCTCTGGAATTCAGTGCCCCAACACATCCGGTTATCCACCACATTTGGATCCTTCAAAAGAAACCTGAAAACCCATCTCTTCAAAGAAGCTTACAGCCTGTAATGACCACACGGCCACCTCAACACCATCGGAGCTACTGCAACCCTCAACCTACTGTCTCCTTCCCCATAATCCTGTAGAATGTAAGCCCCCAAGGGCAGGGTTCTCTTCCCTCTGTACCAGTCTGTCATTGTTTTGTTTACTGTAAGTGATATTTGTATTTTGATGTAACCCCTTCTCATGTACAGCACCATGGAATTAATGGTGCTATATAAATAATAATAATCTGTGCTGCACTTTATGTACATGCTCAGTAGTGATCAGGGCTGTGGGGTTGGAGATGAGATGAATCTGTGCTGCACTTTATGTATATGCTCAGTAGTGACCAGTGCTGTGGGGTCAGAGATTAGATGAATCTGTGCTGCACTTTATGTACATGCTCAGTAGTGAGCAGTGCGTGGAGTCGGAGTCAGGAAATTTATGGGTTGGAGTCGGAGATTTGGTTACTGACTCCACAGACCTGCTCCCAACCCGCGGTACTGTGGAGAGCTGGCCGCATACAAGTCAGCCCTCTCTATCCACTACTCCTGGGAGATTCAAGTACAGGTGGTCAGATGCTCTTAGCTGTATTAAGAGCTCAGATAAGAAATGAACGAGACGCATGTGCTGCCAGCTCTCCCCTCATCAGTGGTGAGGAACCAATAGGAGCAAGAGTTTGGCAGACCACCATTCTGGAGATAGAAGAGAGTCCTAGAGGTGGGACCAGCACTGATCAGACATTGATGGCACATCCCATATGCAGCAACGTCATTCCATTCTTACCATTGATAACTGGGCAGTTCACGTCACTTGGGTCCTGGAGCCTGGCTAGAGCCAGCACTGCCTGGATCCGAACATTGGGCACTTTGTCTGTTACGCGAATAAGCATGGCATCGTGGATTTTGTCAAACAAATCGTCGTCAATCAGAGCATTTTCTGGCAAGTTTACCAACAGCTTATAGATGAGCTGGCAAACTCTAAACCTCACTGCCATGCTGTTGGCAGCGTGAGACTGAAAGAATGAAAAAAATAAATAAATACAAATTATATAGAAGTATTACATATGAATATAGTGCAAGTACATGGACATAACACATAAGCTGCAATTCTTCTGGGTCTTTCCCAGACCACAATCGCCATCTAGTGGCCAAACAGTGTCATAACAAAACAGAAGAGAATTTTATGAACTGGACAATTTAAGAATCAGAACAGATTCTCCTTTCCAGACATTAGAGGGTTAGCCCTGCTCAGATCACTTCCACATGGGCAGGGGAGCAGAGGAGTGACATCCCATGTACAGGACACGTGTGCGAGCAGCAGGTGTTGTGCACCTGTCCCAGTTACCGCTCTAGTCTGATCCTACGGGCAGATCACCTTACAGATGCCCGGCTTACTAACAAATGAAATGCATGTCAGTAAGACTTGGGTGACAAACACAAGGGAGTGCGGATGCAGGATGACACCAGACATACCTTACACTCAGGCCTGCAGAGAGGACCCCGACACAAAACGGAGAGGTTTAATCAAGACTATATGCAACGTCACAGGGTGATTCCAATCTATGGGATCTACACAATGCGGACTATAAGGCCATGTGCACACGTTCAGTATTTTTCGCGTTTTTTTCGCTATAAAAATGTGATAAAAACACGAAAACAACGCTTACATATGCCTCCCATTATTTTAAGTGTATTCCGCATTTCTTGTGCAAATGTTGCATTTTTTTCCGCGAAAAAAATCGCATCGCGGAAAAAAAAGCAACATGTTCATTAAATTTGCCGAATTGCGGGGATTCTGCACACCTAGGAATGCATTGATCTGCTTACTTCCCGCACGGGGCTATGCCCACCATGCGGGAAGTAAGCGGATCATGTGCGGTTAGTACCCAGGGTGGAGGAGAGGAGACTTTCCTCCACGGACTGGTCACCGTATAATTGGTAAAAAAAAAAATAGTGATATACTCACCTTCGATGGCCCCGGAGTCTTCCCGCCTCTCAGCGGTGCATGCTGCCGCTTCTGTTCCTATAGATGGTGTGTGTGAAGGAACTGCGATGACGTCGCGGTCACATGACTGTGATGACGTCGCGGTCACGTGACCGCGACGTCATCGAAGGTCCTGCACACACCATCTATAGGAACGGATGCCGCTGAGGAGATCGACTGTCTGCAGAGGGTGAGTATAACCATTTTTTTTTTTATTATTATTATTTTTAACATGATATCTTTTTACTACTGATGCTGGATAAGCAGCATCTATAGTAAAAAGTTGGTCACACTTGTCAAACACTATGTTTGACAAGTGTGACCAACCTGTCAATCAGTTTTCCAAGCGATGCTACAGATCGCTTGGAAAACTTTAGCATTCTGCAAGCTAATTTCGCTTGCAAAATGCTAAAAAAAAAAAAAAAAAGCGAAAAAAACGCAAAAAAAAAAAATGCGGATTTCTTGCAGAAAATTTCCGGTTTTCTTCAGGAAATTTCTGCAAGAAATCCTGACGTGTGCACATACCCTAAAACTGGCCACAGGATGGAGTTCAGTGTCAGCCATGAAAGGCACAGATGGGAAGAAGTCTTCAATTTATTAGTATCAGTCACCAGATTTCACTATACAAACAGCAAACATTATCACACTATTAAATAAACATCAAACTTGACATGGCTGGTGTACTTACTGTCAAAATTAGTGATGAGCGAATATACTCGTTACTCGAGGTTTCCCGAGCACGCTCGGGGGTCCTCCGAGTATTTTTTTAGTGCTCGGAGATTTAGTTTTTATTGCCGAAGCTGAATGATTTACATCTGTTAGCCAGCATAAGTACATGTGAGGGTTGCCTTGGTTGCTATGGAATCCCCACATATACTCATGCTGGCTAGGAGATGTAAATCATTCAGCTGCAACCCTGAGCTGTTAGCAAGGTTTGTTATCAAGAATAGAGGGGTCCCATTTCTGTTTTTTAAATTAAATATTAAAAAAAAAAAAAAAAAAAAAAAAAAAAACACGGCGTGGGGTCCCCTCCATTTTTGACAACCAGCCTTGCTAAATCAGACAGCGGGGGGGTGGTATTCTCAGGCTGGTAAGGGGCCATAGATATTGCTCCCCCAGCCTAAAAATAGCAGCCCGCAGCTGCCCAGAAAAGGCACGTCTATTAAATGTGCCAATTCTGACGCTTTGCCCAGCTCTTCCCACTTGCCCTGTAGCGGTGGCAAATGGGGTTCATATTTGTGGGGTTGATGTCACCTTTGTATTATCAGGTGACATCAAGCCCATGGCTAAGTAATGGAGGGGTGTCTATGAAAGACACATATTCATTACTAATCCTATAGTTGTATGGTAAAAGACACAGCCAGAATAAAGTCTTTTGTTAGAAAGAAAACAAAACACATTTTTCCATTTTCATTTAAAAATAAACACCGTTATACTCACCTAACGCCTAATTCCACCGAAGCCCTCGTTCTCCTGTAATAAACCAAAAATAAAAAACAACCATATCACCCACCTTGTTCTGTCCCACACTGTAATCCATGTCTGGGGGATAAATAGTTATCAACCTGGATGGTGCGGTGAATTTCAACTGCGGTGAACTCGCCTCTGCACCGTGCGACTTTCTCACGTTGCTATTGGGGATCTCACAGAGGTCACCGCTAGTCACTGACTCTGCGCTCCCAGCAACTCATTCACCGATGGTTCTCAGCCTGGACGGTCGCATCTTGGCACCGTCCAGATAGAAAACTACATTAATTATCCCCCAGACATGGATTACAGCGTGGTACGGAACAACGGAGAAGTGAGGGTTATGGTTGTTTTTTATTTTTGGCTTATTACAGGAGAACAAGGACTTTGTTGGAATTAGGCGAGGTCGTAAGTATGGTTTGAGATTATTAACCCCTTAAGCCCCAGGGTGGTTTGCACATTAATGACCAGGCCAATTTTTACAATTCTGACCACTGTCCCTTTATGAGGTTATAACTCTGGAACGCTTCAACGGATCCCAGTGATTCTGACATTGTTTTCTCGTGACATATTGTACTTCATGATTGTGGTAACATTTCTTCGATATAACTTTCATTTATTTGTGAAAAAAAAAAAAAACGGAAATTTGGCGAAAATGTTGAAAATTTTGCAATTTTCCAACTTTGAATTTTTATGCTCTTAAATCACAGAGCTATGTCACACAAAATAATTAATAAGTAACATTTCCCACATGTCTACTTTACATCAGCACAATTTTGGAACCAAAATATTATTTTTTTTTTTTAAGGGAGTTATAAGGGTTAAAAGTTGACCAGCAATTTCTCATTTTTACAACACCAATATTTTTTAGGGACCACATCACATTTGAAGTCATTTTGAGGGATCTATATGATAGAAAATACCGAAGTGTGACACCATTCTAAAAACTGCACCCCTCAAGGTGCTCAAAACCACATTCAAGAAGTTTATTAACCCTTCAGGTGTTTTACAGGAATTTTTGGAATGTTTTAAAAAAAAAAAATGAACGTTTAACTTTTTCACAAAAAATTTATTTCAGCTCCAATTTATTTATTTTACCAAGGGTCAGAGCTGTCAAAATAAAAAATCATATTTTTTCACAAATATGATCTTTTCGCCCCCAATTTTTTATTTTCCCAAGGGTAAGAGAAGAACTTGGACCCCAAAAGTTGTTGTGCCATTTGTCCTGAGTACACCGATACCCCATATGTGGGGGTAAACCACTGTTTGGGCGCATGGGAGAGCTCGGAAGGGAAGGAGCGCCGTTTGACGTTTCAATGCAAAATTGACTGGAATTGAGATGGGACACCATGTCACGTTTGGCGAGCCCCTGATGAGCCTAAACATTGAAACCCCCATAAGTGACCATTTTGGAAAGTAGACCCCCTAAGGAACTTATCTAGATGTGTTTTGACAGCTTTGAACCCCCAAGTGTTTCGCTACAGTTTATAACCCAGAGCCCTGAATTTTTTTATTTTTTTTTTACAAAAATTATTTTTTAGCCCCCAGTTTTGTATTTTCCCAAAGTAAAAGGAGAAATTCGACCCAAAAAGTTGTTATCCAATTTGTCCCGAGCACACTGATACCCCATATGTGGGGGGGAACCACCGTCTGAGCGCATGGCAGAGCTTGGAAGGAAACGAGCGCCATTTGGAATGCAGACTTAGATGGATTGGTCTGCAGGCGTCACGTTGCATTTGCAGAGGCACTGATGCACCTAAACAGTAGAAACCCCCCACAAGTGACCACATATTGGAAACTAGACCCCCCCAAGGAACTTATCTAGATGTGTTGAGAGAACTTTGAACCCCCAAGTGTTTCACTACAGTTTATAACGCAGAGTCGTGAAAATAAAAAATTTTTTTTTTTCCCACAAAAATGTTTTTTTTTAGCCCCCCTAATTTTTATTTTCCCAAGGGTAACAAGAGAAATTGGACCCCAATTGTTGTTGTCCAATTTGTCCTGAGTATGCTGATACCCCGTATGTTGAGGTAAACCCCTGTTTTGGCGCACGGGAGAGCTCGGAAGGGAAGGAGCACCGTTTTACTTTTTCAACGTAGAATTGGCTGGAATTGAGATCGGACGCCATATCGCGTTTCGAGAGCCCTGATGTGCCTAAACAGTGGAAACCCCCCATTTATAACTGAAACCCTATCCCAAACACACCCCTAACCCTAATCCCAACCATAACCCTGACACCCCTAACCCTAATCCCAACCGTAAATGTAATCCAAACTCTAACCCTAACTTTAGCCCCAACCCTAGCGATAACCATAGCCATAACCATAGCCCTAACCGGAAAATGGAAATAAATACATTTTTAAAATTTTTTTATGTTTCCCTAACTAAGGGGGTGATGAATGGGGGTTTGATTTACTTTTATAGTGGGTTTTTTAGCAGATTTTTATGATTGGCAGCTGTCACACACTAAAAGACGCTTTTTATTGCAAAAAAATTTTTTTGTGTTACCACATTTTGAGACCTATAATTTTTCCATATTTTGGTCCACGGAGTCATGTGAGGTCTTGATTTTTGCGGGACGAGTTGACGTTTTTATTGGTACCATTTTTGGGCACGTGACATTTTTTGATCGCTTTTTATTCCGATTTTTGTGAGGCGGAATGACCAAAAACCAGCTATTCATGAATTTCTTTTTTTTTTTTTTTGGGGGGGGGGGCATTTGTACCGTTCCACGTTTGGTGAAATGGATAAAGCAGTTTTATTCTTCGGATCAGTACGATTACAGCGATACCTCATTTATGTCATTTTTTTTGTTTTGGCGCTTTTATACGATAAAAACTATTTTATAGAAAAAATAATTATTTTGCATCGCTTTATTCTGAGGACTAACGTTTTAATTTTTTCGCTGATGATGCTGTATGGCGGCTCGTTTTTTGCGGGACAAGATGACGTTTTCAGCAGTACCATGGTTATTTATATCCGTCTTTTTGATCGCGTGTTATTCCACTTTTTGTTCGGTGGTATGATAATAAAGCGTTGTTTTTTGCCTCTTTTTTACGGTGTTCACTGAAGGGGTTAACTAGTGGGACAGTTTTATAGGTCGGGCCGTTACGGACGCGGCGATACTAAATGTGTGTACTTTTATTGTTTGTTTTTTTTAATTTAGATAAAGAAATGTATTTATGGGAACAATATTATTTTTTCTTTATTTAGGATTTTTTTTTTTTTTTTTTTAACACATTTAAAAATTTTTTTTTTTTACTTTTTTACTTTGTCCCAGGGGGGACATCACTGCATATTGACAGATCGCTGATCTGACACTTTGCAGAGCACTGTGTCAGATCAGTGATCTGACATGCAGCACTCCTGGCTTACCAGCGCCTGCTCCGAGCAGGCACTTGGTAAGCCACCTCCCTGCAGGACCCGGAAGTAGCCCCGTGGCCATTTTGGATCTGGGGCCTGTAGGGAGCAGACGCTCGGTACAAGGTGAGCACATTGCCTTGTACCGATAGTCTCAGGGAAGCACGCAGGGAGCCCCCTCCCTGCACGATGCTTCCCTGTACCGCCGGAACACTGCGATCATGTTTGATCGCAGTGTGCCGGGGGTTAATGTGCCGGGGGCGGTCGGTGACCATTGCTGGCACATAGTGCCGGAATTCAGCTGCGATAGTCAGCTGACACCCAGCCGCGCTCCCCCCATGAGCGAGGCCGATCGCATATGACGTACTATCCCGTGACTGGGATTTAAGTCCCAGGTCACCTTGACGGGATAGTACGTCATATGGGATTAAGGGGTTAAAGGAGTGTGTCATTTTTTCAATTAAAAGGACTTTTTCTTGGTATGTGTTTTTTTATACAATGTGACTATGGGGTTAGTAATGGAAGAGTCTTATTGACACCTCTCCATTACTAACCTTGGGGCTTGATGTCAACTGACAATACAAAGGTGACATCAACCTCCCCCGTGGCTAGAGGGCAAGTGGGAAGAGCGAGGCTAAGTGCCAGAATTGGCACATCTTATAGATGTGCCTTTCCTGTGGCTGCTGAGTTGATGTTTTTAGCCTGGGGGGGGGGGCACCAATATCCATAACCCCTTCCTAGGCTATTAATATCAGTCTGCAGCTGTCTGCATAGGCTTTGCTGTTATTAATTATAGGGGGACTCTAATTTTTTTTTTTTTTAGGGGGGGTCCCCCATTTTAACAGCCAGTAAAGACTAAGTATACAGCTGTGAGCTGATATTAATAGCCTGGGAAGCTCCATGGGTATTATCCCCTTCCCAGGCTATAAACATCTGCTCCCAGCCGTCAGCATTCCCTCTGCCCACACCATTTGTTTTTTCAGAAAAAGAATCTTTTAATAAATTAAATACATGTACAGTAAGCCGCACACACTGTACTAATTGTATGTCACTGACATTTTTATATCTACCTATTATATTTGTATTCACTGCATGTAATCCATCTATTCTATCTGCTTCTGCTGTGATTTTACAGTACACGTCAGATGAATTGCGGGCTTTTCTTCTATGTAATATATACAGTATACATATATATGTATGTCACTGACATTAAATTATCTATGTATTCTATGTGTATATATCTATTCTATTCTAACCTGTCACTGTGATTTTACTGTACGCGGCATATGAATTGATGGTTTTCAAAGGATCTAGAAGTATGGTTCTACAGGAAGTCTTTCTCTGGGGGAACTCAACTTTATTAGCATGCACAAAGATAAGTTAGCCCCAAAAACGCATGAAAAAACGCACCAAAAAGAAAAAAAAAAAAACTGCGTTTTTGCAGCAGCTTTTTTCCTGCAAAGAAATTAGGTTTTGCTGCAGAAAAAAACGCAGCAAAAAAGCCCAGTGTGAATTTACCCTTAGATTGCTGTACAGCACCATTAGGCCCCTACATGGATCTGCATCAGTCCCTGCGTACTGCTGTGTCAGGTACCGATTGCCATAAAAGTCCCAATCCCATACAGAGGGAAAAAGAGTAACAAAGCTAAGCAGTGTTCACACCAACCTGAAGGAGGAAGTTAAAGAGGTAATTCACAGGGGAGTTCTCTTCATCCATTTCATCCTCCTCCTCGCTGTCACAGTTGTGGAACGATGTTACAAACTGGGCCACAAAATCCATCACTCTTTCTACAGCGGGTTCCCTCCTGTACACTATTAATGGGTACTTCAAGTAATGGATAAATTCCTCCAGGAAAATCGACTTCTCTTCAATCTGTAACATAAAAAAGTCAGAATTATTTTCAAAAGTTATATTTAAAAATAACTGCAAATATTATACAAAGACAAACAGTTTGAGAAGCAACAAGCCCTTTAATGGCAAGCAACACTGCTGGTTTAGAGGACAGGTCAGCCATCGAAAATGCATACGGAGCCTCTGGACGGAAGACATTTAGGGAGAGAAAATCAGCCGTGTTAGAGCTGGTTATCCCTCAAAAAAATGCAAATATTAAAAGATAAGGGGCCTAAACATGAAAATATAAATGGTAATTACATTATACCAAGTATTGTAGAACAGTTTTCGCTAGAACGACGGTGTAAAATGGTCAGAAGTATCTCAAAATTGTTGCACAACTCAGAATGGCGTAAAGGAGTACAGAAATGTCCTCCTCCATCTCATGACTGCAATGTTGCACAGCAGACGGGGGACCAACAAATTCATTAAGAGGAGCTCACTGGTAACACATTTGGTGACTGTCACTTCCGCGCTGTCTGTACAAATCGCCAGCTTTGATGAGTCGGGTCCCACATTTACACTTCGTCCATAGCTCCAACATAACAGATGCCCACAATGGCATCGTGAACACAGGCAACACTTTCCGACTTCTGGCAGAGTGGCCGTCTAGGTCTCTGGACACGTTATCTGTCGCTGCCCACAAGCCAAACGGTTTAGGTTCACAAGACTGATCAATGTGCCTATGACAATCCAGAGATGACACTGACAAGACTGCTGCAGACAATCATCACTGATTGGCTGTAGCCTTGATGTTCTGCCTGAGCCGCAAGACTCACTCTACTCCCTCTTCTGAATCACCGCTTCAGCCAATCAGATAATACCCCCTACCACCTTCTAACTACCTCCTGTGTCAAATTAAAGGGTTTTTCCGTCAAAGAGAAACAATTCATTTTAAACAATAACTTTGCTAATTTCCGAACACAGTTTTATTAGGCCAGGTGCCAAGATCCTTTGCTGGCCATTTCAGCCCAGGTCCCAGGCTCCATACTTTACCAACACTGACCCGATGCAGATGGATAACAGCTGGTCGGTCAGACCCCCCCCCCCGATCTGATACTGATGACTAGTGATGAGCGAGTGTACTCGTTGCTCGGGTTTTCCCCAGCACGCTCGGTTGTCCTCCGAGTATTTTTTAGTGCTCGGAGATTTAGTTTTCCTTGCCACTGCTGAATGATTTACAGCTATTAGCCAGGTTGAGTACATGTGGGGGTTGCCTGGTTGCTAGTGAAACCCCACATGTAATCAAGCTGTCTAGTAGCTGTAAATTATTCAGCTGAGGCGATGAAAACTAAATCTCCGAGCACTAAAATACTCAGAGGTCAAAAATTCCAACATGGTGCGTTAGCCCCGCCGCACACCGCAAAAAAAACGCATGCGTAAGCAAACGCAGATGAACGCATGCAACTGCGTCTACAATGTTAAAGATAGGAAATCAAGACGTAAGCGGATGTATGCATACGAAAAGCTGCGGACACAACCGCAAATGTGAAACCAGCCTTAGACTCCAGCGCTGCAAAACAACAGTGCTACCCACTGAGCCACCGTGCTGCTGCACCTATATAATATAGATATTTAAATACATACACACTTGCCCAGTTATCAAAAATATGTACATTAACAGAACACAAAACGGGCATTTCCCTCTCCATTCTCAGCTACACACAGGTAATGTGATGTGATCAGGAGACGATATACAAGTGTATTCACGGGAGAAGCCATCACTAGTGTTACCACCTACATTCTGGCCCCCTGCAGCTCCTGACAGAGGGCGGGCTTGGCTCCTCACCAGGGCTGCTGATAGACATGGGGAGCAGTCCTGCACCTGGAACCCCCCCCACATGGCACGCAGTCCTGCACCTGGAACCCCCCCCACATGGCACGCAGTCCTGCACCTGGAACCCCCCCCACATGGCACGCAGTCCTGCACCTGGAACCCCCCCCACATGGCACGCAGTCCTGCACCTGGAACCCCCCCCACATGGCACGCAGTCCTGCACCTGGAACCCCCCCCACATGGCACGCAGTCCTGCACCTGGAACCCCCCCCACATGGCACGCAGTCCTGCACCTGGAACCCCCCCCACATGGCACGCAGTCCTGCACCTGGAACCCCCCCCACATGGCACGCAGTCCTGCACCTGGAACCCCCCCCACATGGCACGCAGTCCTGCACCTGGAACCCCCCCCCACATGGCACGCAGTCCTGCACCTGGAACCCCCCCCACATGGCACGCAGTCCTGCACCTGGAACCCCCCCCACATGGCACGCAGTCCTGCACCTGGAACCCCCCCCACATGGCACGCAGTCCTGCACCTGGAACCCCCCCCACATGGCACGCAGTCCTGCACCTGGAACCCCCCCACATGGCACGCAGTCCTGCACCTGGAACCCCCCCCACATGGCACGCAGTCCTGCACCTGGAACCCCGTCATATGGTTCGCCGTCCTGCACCTGGGACCCCCATAAATACACCAATAAAGGGCTATTCCTGCCCCGTCCCCCCTCACCTCCAATAAGTGGTGAGTGGAGGTGAAGTTCTCCTTTACTCTATCACTGGGCCTAACAATGTACAGTGTCCCCATATGACACATTTCCACGTCCAGCAGTAACATCAGGTCACGGGATCTCCTCGCCCACCTTGTCATAAGTGACTCTCAGGCCGGACACCAGCTTGGCGATATTCTGGTGAGGCTTCTGCGCCAGGTCCAGCGCTTGTTTTATCTGGAGCCCTTTCTTCTCCACCGTCATGTTTGCTATCAGTGTATCAGAGCCGCCGCCGCTCCCGTTATCACCGCGACACAACGACACGACCTCCGTTACACCAGAACCCGCCAGCTTTCAAACTCTGCGCCTGCGCACAGTGGAATGGGAAATGCCTGTCACGTGATCTGGTCACGTCGCTCTACGTGCACTACTTGCGCGTTCCCGACATGACAGGAATTTGGAGGCAGACGCATGCGCAGCTGTCTTCCGTGTTGTAAATGTTCTTCTTCTGTTATTATTTTTCTTTTTTAACGTTTCTCAGGCAGTGCCGTAAAGCGGTCTGCAGCCGTCACCAGGACAGCACGGTGCTTCACTGGGATTTTATTTTGTAGATATTTATGACCCCTGTAGTGCACAGACCCCATAATGGTCATGAAGCCATATTATCCCAGTAATAGAGGCAGGGAGCCCCCCAATGAGCCACAACGTGTCCCTGAGCAGTGACAGCCTGGTTTTGGGGGGGAAAGAAAAGGGATTGACAGCACTTAACCCCTTCACGACCTTGGGATTTCTCCTTTTTTTCGCTCCCCTTCTTCCCAGAGCCGTAACTTTGTTATTTTCCTTCAATATGGCCGTGTGAGGGCTCGTTCTTCGTGGGAAGAGTTGTACTTTTGAACGACACCATTGGTTTTGCCATATCGTGTAAGAAAACGAATAAAAGTCCAGGTGTGGTGAAATTGCAAAAACAGTGCAATTCCACAATTGTTTTTCTCGTTTGTTTGCCATTCTGATTCTCCAGGTCATTACAAGTTTGTAGATACCAAACATGTAAAGGTTCTTTTTTATTTAAGTGATAAAAAAAAAAGCAAAGTTTGTAAAAAAAAAAAATGACACCATTTTCCAAGACTCGTAGCGTCTCAGTTTTTTGTTATCTCGGGCTTATTTTTTTTGCACACCGATCTGAAGTTTATAGTGATACCATTTAGAGGTAGATACAATCCTTTAATCGCTCATATATTGCATTTTATTGCAATGTTGAGACTACCCAGTTAATGTAATTCTGGCATTTTGAATTTTTTTCTCATGCGGTTTACCCATCAGATTAATTATTTTTATATCTTCATAGATCGGGCAATTCTGAACTCGGCGATACCAAATATGTGTATTTTTTAAATTGTTTTATTCTGAATAGGGCAAAAAGGGGGTGAGTTGAACTTTTATACATTTGTAATATTTTTATAACCTTTTTTTTTTTTACTTGCTTCACTGATCTCCTTAGGAAACTTGAAGCTGCGATTATCCGATCGCTTATGTTACACATAGGAGGGCTTCAGCCCTGCTACAAGTAGCTAAAATCATCATCTGCTATGAACGTTGGCCACGGCCCGTCTTTCATAGCAGATCAGCAATGACGAACACTGGTGTCTTCTGCAAACCCCCAGTAATCATGTCAACCCATCAGCGCCCCACGATCATGTGACAGGAGCACCGTGGGGCGGTGTTTGTGACACGCTTCCAGCACCATCATGTTAAATAACAATGTCAGAGATTGACAGCGGCATTTAACATGTTAACAGCCATGGATGGATTACGATCAAATCAGCTGTCATGTGCCGGAAAAGATGCAGGGTCAGCGTCGGATCCCACATCTATACATCACAGGTCGCGACGGGGTTAAGGACACAGCATTTTTGCGTTTTCGTTTTATTCCTCTTTTTCAAGACCCTTATTTTTTAATTTTTTTTCCGTCAACATAGATGAATCTGCCCTTATTTTTGCACAGTTTGTGGTTTTGAATGAGGCCATTCATTTTACCATACAATGTAGTGAAAAATAGAAAAAAAATCCAAGTGGGATGAAATGGTGACCCCCAACCCCACAATTCTACCATCATTTTAGTTTTATGGGTTTTGTTTTTATAAGATTCATTGTGACTTTTTTTTACGTTAATTTACTTTTTTTTTGTATTGTACTATAAGTTGCCGAATTTTGTGCCAAATTTTTAAAAATGGTACACACGGGTTGGTCAGTTTTGAACAAAATCATAATGACTCCTTTTTTGGCACCTTTATGAAGTAAAAATTCACATGATCCTTTAAAATGTCGCAAGTTCGTCAACTGCGCAAAAATCGAAATATAGTTTGTACTTCGGCAGGGTGCTGGAGTACAACTGTGGAAAAATGGGACGTTTTGAAAAATCTACTATATAATTGTCTAAGGGTCACTTCCGTCTTTCTGTCTGTCCTTCTGTCTGTCTATCTTTCTGTCACGGATATTCATTCGCTGATTGGTCTCGGCAGCTGCCTGTCATGGCTGCCGTGACCAATCAGCGACAATCAGTCCGATTAGTCCCTCCCTACTCCCCTGCAGTCAGTGCCCGCTCCATACTCCCCACAGTCACCACTCACACAGGGTTAATGCCAGCGGTAACGGACCGCGTTATACCGCAGGTAACTCACTCCGTTACCGCCGCTATTAACCCTGTGTGACCAAGTTTTTACTATTGACGTTGCCTATGCAGTGTCAATAGTAAAAGGATCTAATGTTAAAAATAATTTAAAAAAATAAAAAATTATTATATACTCACCTTTCACGCTCCTCGCGACGCTCCAGTGACCTCTCCATTCAAGCGGCAGCTTCCGGTGCTAACGATGGTACGGGAGAAGGACCTGCCATGACGTCACGGTCATGTGACCGCGACGTCATCACAGACCCTGCGCGCCTGCGTGAGAAGGACCTGCCATGACGTCACGGTCATGTGACCGCGATGTCATCACACCCTGGGACCGGAAGCTGCCGCCTGCACCGTGCTCAGGCGACAGAACTACAAGGCGCCCTCGGATCGGAAGGTGAGTATGTTAGAACTACAAGGGGCCCTCGGATCGGAAGGTGAGCATGTTTATTTTTTAACCTGTGACATACGTGGCTGGGCAATATACTACGTAGCTGGGCAATATACCACGTGGCTCTGTGCTATATGCTACGTGGCTCTGTGCTGTATGCTACGTTGCTGTGCAACATACTACGTCACTGGGCAATATACTACGTGTCTGGGCAATATACTACGTGTCTGGGCAATATACTACGTGGGCTGTGCAATATACTACGTGACTGGGCAATATACTACATGGCTGGGCAATATACTACATGTCTGGGCAATATACTACGTAGCTGGGCAATATACTACATGACTGGGCAATATACTACATGTCTGGGCAATATACTACGTAGCTGGGCAATATACTACGTGACTGGCCAATATACTACGTGGCTGGGCAATATACTACGTAGCTGGGCAATATACTACGTGGCTGGGCAATATACTACGTGGACATGCATATTCTAGAATACCCGATACGTTAGAATCGGGCCACCATCTAGTCATTAATAATGAACGTGGCTAAAACATCTGGATAAGGAAAGCCAAGCCCACATTGAGTAAAAAAACAGACAAAACCAAACAAAGTTAACTTAAAAAAGGTGAAAATGATATAATGAGTAAGACAGAAGTTAAAAAAAAGTCACAGTTAGAACCAGTTTTACTCCAGAAAAAAGCCCCAAAGTCCAGTCCCCGCTTGTAGTTGTCGCTGCTTTATACTTTAAAGCAGGCAGTGGGCAGGTATGATACACCTAGTAGGCAGCACTTTGGAGTTGTGTTTCTGGGGTAAGAACACAAAAATGAAAGTTTTTCGTCAATGCACCCCCACCTGATTGCCTCTCACATTCTGCACTTTTAGACATGGTGTATTTACTTCCCTGCAGTTCAGCCTATTGGCTCCTATTCTGACTCTGACTTCTATTCTGAGTTATAATGTACCAAAATAGGTAAAAAAAAAACAAGGGAGGTGGGTAGTGATGAGCGATTATACTCGTTACTCGAGATTTCCCGAGTATGCTTGGGTGTCCTCCGAGTATTTTTTAGCGCTCGGAGGAATAAAGCAAGTACTGTTAGCAAATGTATGACCTACTTCATAGTGATAAACAGAAGATAGGGGCAAAGAAACAGTAAAGCGAAGAATCTTAGCTGGAATCTCACAGGCTGGCTCCAAACATCAATAGAATGTCAGAACATCTAAATGAAACTATCACCAGCAGGAAACTCCAGCTGGGGGACAGAATATAAAGCTGCACCTAAAAGGAAATAGGCTCAAAAATGAAAAATTAAGCTAAGCAGACTATAACCAGAAAAGCTGACCCCAAACACCCAGAGAAAAGGTGCGACTCCTGTTGCTCGCCAGAAAGAGAAGCCGACCACAGAACACAAAAGAATCCAGAAGCGTGACCACGAGCTGTTGGTTACTACCAAATTACTATCCATTTCTATGGCGAGGTCAATTTAACAATAGAACAATAGAACTCATGCCGATGTTAGTTTTTCAAGTGTACATGTTTTTGACATGCATAACTCTTAGGCCATGTGCACACGCTGCGGATTCCATTGCGGAATTTTCCGCAGCGTTTTTGATAAATCCGCAGTGCAAAACCGCTGCAGTTTTTACTGTGGATTAATCGTGGTTTTTATTGCGGTTTCCGCTGCGGTTTTTCACCTGCAGTTTCCTATTGGAGCAGGTGAAAAACCGCTGTGGATTCCGCACAAAGAATTGACATGCTGCGGAAAATAAACCGCTGCGTTTCCATGCGTTTTTTTCCGCAGCATGTGCACTGCAGATTTCATTTCCCATAGCATTACATGGTACTGTAAATGCATGGGAAACCGCTGCGGATCCGCAGCTGCGGAAACGCTGCGGATCCACAGCAAAATCCACAGCGTGTGCACATAGCCTTACTCATTATAGTTTATGGGGCTGTTCATACGTCTGAGTATTTTTGTGGACCCAGTGGTCCATACGAAAATACTAAGTTTTGATTCAAGTTATGGATTTCAGTCATTTGTGCAAGACTAATTTTAAAATTAAAAATGGTTCGTGCAGCCTTTTTTAAAAAAAAACACTAACTTAATTTTCCATCAATAGAGCTGTGTGAGGGCTTGTTTTTTGTTTTTTTTTTGCTTTGCAAGCTATTTTTTTTTATTTTCTCCATTTTGGAGGTAGATATGATTTTTTGATGCTTATTATATTTTATGAGGTGTGGTGGGAACCAAAAATAGCACAAATGTTGTGTTTTCCTGAGCCCACTTCAAGCACTTTAGCACGCTCCATGATGGTATGGAGTGTTAAGGAGTTAAAAAGCTTCAAAGGGGTTGGATACAGTCCTATGAGACATAAGAGTGTTACACACATATTTTAAGGGCAATTGGAAGCCTTTCAGTATTTCGGTTCACCACACTAAGAATGGCCGCGAATCAAATTTTGGGGAAAAATTTGTCAAACCTTTGCAAATTTGAATTTAAAATGATTCAGTTATCGCTGATGAACAGTAATTTAAAAAAAAGGAAAAAATATTTCCAACAATGAGAAAATACACATGTAACCCTGGTAGTGTTACTTTTAAGTGAGAACTTCATAAACTACAAAATACATAAAGCAGATCGGTCACCTACATAATTTGCACTATTTAAATGCAGCATATTACAAGACAGGTCTGCGCTATTAGATAAAATAGATTTAAAAAAATATTGTGCTTGTGGATAATAGTTGTAGTAAGAGAAGACAGTGGACTCATTGTTATTTATAATACCTATAAATACATAGGAAGCAGTTGCCAAGTAAAAAATTACTAAACACTGTAAAACAAACACTTTAAAAAAAAAGTTATATATTTTTCAGTGGGTATACACCAAATGGATCTGCAAACACAGGAATATTCTTGCCAAAATATATGTGTGCAATATTATTTTCTTTTAGATAACTTAGGACAGAGGAGGAATCACCATTAATAAAATCCAAATTTTTGAAAAAAATGTTCATGCGGTT